>NC_056627.2:250417420-251017420 GCF_002870075.4 Lactuca sativa | reverse complement strand
CTGGTTGACTCGGCGAGTCGTTCTTAGTACTCGGAGAGTCCAAGGCAATCTCCCAAACCATGAAGATGGACTCGACGTATTGTTCATACAACTCGGCGAGTCACAGACTAGTAGCACTTATGATGAAGGTGAACTCGCCGAGTTCAAGGTGAACTCGACGAGTCAGTTGAAGATTGTCACGATATCTGTTGAAGGAGAACTCATCGAGTTCTTGCTAGAATCGACAAGTAGAGTCAGTTTGGGGGAAGATAAAAGAATAAGGACTTGGCGAGTCGGGTTAACTAGATGTTTACTTTGAGCATGATGTTGACTTTAGCTATGGGTAAAATGGTCACTTTACCCTAAGATTCGTTATCAGTTTTTGACTTAGTGTTTTTATGGAAATTATAGCCGGACAGTTTCCGGAGTAGTAGGCAGGGATTTCGCACTCAGAGTTTCAGTAGGCAGACATACAAGGTGAGTTTTCCTCCAGTAGGAACGGGTCTAAGGCACCAAGGCCGACCCGTTTAAGTAGTAGAGTACGTCAGGGTGAGCCCGATGCCGGGGTTAGCCCGATATAGTTTGTATGTTTCCAGACTTCGGTCCGATGCCAGGGTGGTCCCGAGAAGTAGTTATATATGCTTGATGTCTTTGTGATTCATGCATGTTTATGTGTTATGTGTCATATGTTCCGCACTTCGGTCCGATGTCGGGCAAGCCCGATGCAGTATATGTGACTATGTTATATGCTATGTGTTTCGGGGTAAGCCCGATGCCGGGGCAAGCCCGACGTATTTTAGTCATTATGCCATGTATTATGTATTCGGGGTAAGACCAAAGTATGCTAGTTATGTGTTATATGTTCCGGACTCCGGTCCGATGCCGGGTCAAGCCCGATGCAGTTTACGTGATTGTGTTTTGTGTTTATGATATATATATATATATATATATATATATATATATATATATATATATATATATATATATGTTATGTTGAGTATGTGCCGGGGTGAGCCTGATGCCCGATGTGGTCGGATGCCGGGGTGAGCCCGATGTCGGGCAGGAGTCTGATGCCGGGTAAGCCGATGTCAGGATTCGTCCCGATGCAGTTGGGAAGTGTCCCAGAGTTATGTTATTTGCTATTTGTGCTTTGTATGTTATGTGGTAGTTTGGGGGAGCTTACTAAGCTTCGTGCTTACAGTTTCAGTTTTGGTTTCAGGTACTTCAACTAGTAAAGGGAAGGGATCGATCTGATGGCATGGCACACACACACACCACAATTGATTAGCCTGGGAGTTTACTCTGATATTTGTTATGAGACCGTTTATGTTATCAGATTTTATGAGTGTTCAAGATACATGTTTTATGGTTTACACTATGGCGATGATATTTATGTTTGACAAATGGTTTTGAAAACGAAATTTTTGGGCTGTATTTTTGGGATGTTTCATGAGGGACTAGGGTTTTGCAAGGGACGACTCTAAGGCTTTGGAGGCTGAAAAGGTGGGGATAAATGAGCCATAAGGATGCTTAAATACCCCTAAAACCCTAAAACTTAGGGTATTTTTTTTTCTGGACATGAGTACGCTCAACGTACATATGTGTACGCCCAGTGTACTAGGGCGTGCCCTAGTACGCTTAGCGTACTCCTCCTGACCCAAAATTACAATCTTGCCAATAGGGCTTCTTATGGCTATTTCCTTTAAATACAAGGACCAAACAGTAACATATTAATGTATATTAGATGAAGTATAACTTGATTTATTAATATTAATTGTAAATTTCAATTTCTGTAGTTCAAAAAGATAAATGAAACAGGGAAACAAAGTAATGTGTTCAAAAATACATCCGTCGAAGAGTTTCCAGTTAGTCGTGGTTTGGGTTCGTAAATTTATAAGGAGGAAGCATTTATATTCAACTGTACAGATTATAAAAACACGGAAGCAATGTATAGAAAAAAAGTGGTATGTGTTACTGATGGCGTGCCTAGGGCAGCACAGCAGAACCGCGTCTAGCCCAAGAAGTGGGCACGCCAACTTGGCTCAGCCCAGCAGGCTTAGCGCCCACTAGCGTCCCCGGGAGCGAAGTGCACAGGCGGAAGGACCGCGCCCACCAAGAGGTGCTCCTTGCTCCAAGACAAAAGATATAGTCAGGAGAGAAACAGAAGGATCAGAGCATTACCATCGGAGCCAATAAGAGCGCTCTAGCGGTTGAAGGAGCACGGCCCTCCAATCAGCGCCTATGATCCTGTCTCCCCAAAGGCGATCCTGTCTGGTACGGCTCAGGTAGGAGCGCTAGGTATAAAAGGATGTGCTCTCAGAACTGCGAGGTAAGTTCTCTGGGATTTCTAGAGAGAATACACACAAACCCTAAAACACCCTCTAACTTGACCGTCGAAGCGTTCTTCCGGGAGCTCCTCCCGGAAAGCGGCTGACGGCCTCTGTTCTTTGTGATCTTGCAGTGATAGCTAGACGTTCGAGTGAAGTTTGCAGATAGAGAAAGAGCAAGGTCGCATCATTTGGCGCCATCCATTTGTGAGACGAAGAACACAAGTGAAAAGCACAAAAGCAAACGTCAATGGCATCCAACGACAGTGAGGGACGATCGACCAGTCCCATACGTCCCATGACGGCATTGGACGAAACACCACCGTCTACAATGGTTAACAGGGCCATTTTAGGCGAAGGAAGTTCTACAACAATCGTCGGAAACGTTCCACAACCACCGCTTTCTTAGCAAGGAATGACTCTGGTGGGGCCACTTACATTTACACACCTTCAGATGCCACCATTCTTTGCACCGCCGCTGCAGCAGACACCACCGATCCACTCAACAACACTTCCGTCAAATCACGTTTTCAACATCTCACCGTCGTTTGCAATGCCATCGTCATTCTAGATGATGGGTGGACAAAGTTCAATGACCTCGTTACCGCCGCTGGCGCAAACCATGATAAACCACTCACCACTCATCTACCCGATGGCCGACGCATGGACTGGACCGACTAACCCCGCCAACGGCAGCCTGCAACAGCCGGTAATGATCAATCCTGTAGCCCCCGTGCACCCTTTTTCTGCCGGTTATCCCCTCCAGCTGCCATTCCAGCCATACCCCTTTTATGGACCAAGTCCTGGCTACCTCACACTGCCATCGCATGGCATGAACCCTCAATACCAACAGGGAGCACCGATTGTCCCAGGCCAAGATGGTTTTCCTCGTAGTGTGACGTCTTCGTATGTTAAAGAGTTGTTGGATTATATAATACCGAACACAGCAAAGCTCCTAACGGTCAAAACGTACAATGAAACCACCGACTCGGATAGCCACATCGACACGTATGTACAAGGGAGATTCTCATTCAATCATAGGCTGTAAGAAACTTCATGTAGTTACGTAAGTACAAGGGAGATTCTCATTCAATCATAGACTGTAAGCAGAAAGAGGGGGAAGCTGTACGAGAATATTTCACAAGGTTCATAAATGCTACGTTGGATGTACCGGGACATGATGAAGGGCTCATAGCTGGTGCCTTTACATGGGGGCTCTTGCCAGGCCCTTTGTCGCAAAAACTCATGGGAAAAAACCCTTAACACGGGCCGAATTGAAGGAAAGGGTAGAGCGGTATCTGCGGCAGGAAGACGGCGAGGCAGCCAAGCAGGCCTACTTGAATGCCATGGCGACCAGACATCACAACCCCGGTCACATGGATTTTAGGGGGGGGGGGGGAATAGGCACTATGGCCAGGAAAGAAGACCACCGACGCATTTTTGACCGTTTGTCAAGGACGATAGACGCGATAGCCGCCCAGAAGTGTACATGGTGTCCGAGAAACAACAGTCGGCCAAGTCGCCCAAGAACCGATACTGTGAATATCACAAGAGTAAGACACACGATATTGCCAATTGTTCGGTATTAAAGAAAGAGATGGAAGAGAAGCAACTTAAAGGAGATCTGGTGGAAGTAGCGCAAAGCTTGCGCGCCAAGTTTGATGCTGAAAACGCCAAGGGAACACCTCGTGAGGGGATCCAGCCCAAAGAGATATTCATGATACGAAGTAAGAGAAGCAGGGAAGAAAAACGGGGGGAGCAAGAGACCGCCAAAATTTCAGCACGCACACTCACATTCTCTGTACAAGACCCCCGACCAGAAGGATGGACGGGCGACAACCTGCTGGTGATACAAGCCTCCATCGGGGATGTAACTATACATAGGGTCTATGTCCACACCGGGAGTTTGGCGGACATCATCTATGAGCATTGCTTCCGACTCCTTCCAGACCGTTGGAAGGATAAAACGGCCCATGAACGGGAGGCTAGTAGGATTCACCGGTCATAGCCTATGGCCGCTGGGCACAATCCACCTCCCCCTGAAAACATTACTAGCCACGACAAACAACGAAAGAAAACCGCCTTGATACACTTCGTGGTCATTCGGCATTCGGCGGAACACAATATCATTCTGGGAAGAACAACCCTCTTGAAGCTGGGGGCAGTACCATCAACTATGCATGGGATCATGAAGTTCGACACCCCAATGGGCGCGGCTACGGTGCTGGCCACCCCACCTAAAGAATTGCAATGCTATACAGTCATGAAGCCAACAGAGATAACCAAAGAGACCAAGAGGCCCAAACACAACCCCGTAAAAGGGAAGGAAGTGATCAATGAAAGATACCCTGACCAGCCAGTCAGCATTGGGTGCGATCTCCCAAGTCACACAAGAAGAGCGTTGGTTGACTTGCTCAAACAATACAAACATGTGTTCGCATGGACTCCTACAGACATGGTAGGGGTAGAAAGGAAGGTCATCGAGCATAAACTTGTAATTAAACTAGGCGCAAAAGAGGTTAAGCAGAAAAAGAGAGTCCATGGAGGAGACCGTAATAGGGCAATTAATGCAGAAGTGGCCAAGCTGGCAGAAGCCGGGATAGTGCGAGATGCAATATTCCCGACATGGATCACGAACCTAGTTATGGTCCGCAAGCAAGACGGGTCGTGGCGTCTGTGCATAGACTTTTCTGACTTAAATAAGGCATGCCCTAAAGATTGTTACCCCCTCCCGGAGATTGATCAGAAAGTGGAATCATTACAAGGGTTTAAGCTAAAGTGTTTTTTGGATGCATACAAAGGGTACCATTAGATTTTGATGAGTAAAGAAGATGAGGAGAAAACAGCCTTCTACACGGATCATGGCACTTTCTGCTACACCAAGATGCCTTTCGGCTTAAAGAATGCAGGGGCCACATATCATCGCCTGGTCGACTCGATATTTGCTAAACAAATCGGGAGAAACATCGAGGTATATGTGGACGACATGGTGATTAAGAGCCCACATGAAGACAAGATGTTGCAAGATATCGAGGAGACTTTCCGAAACCTAGAGGCGGTAAAGATGAAACTGAACCCAGCCAAATGTACGTTTGGGGTGGAAGAGGGACAGTTCCTGGGATACTACGTCACCAGGCAAGGTATCCATCCCAGCCCGACCAAAGTCGATGAATTCATGAAGGCACCAACCCCGAACTCCCTTGGGGATGCACAAGGTCTGAATGGGAAACTTGCAGCTCTAAGCAGGTTCATTTCGAAATCCGCTGACAAGGCCATGCCGATATTGCACACATTGAAGGGATGCATTGAGAAGAGTAATTTCCAATGGACGAATGAAGCAGAAAAAGCGCTTCAAAGAATCAAGGAAGCGCTACATGAATTACCCATGTTGGACAGCGCTGTCCCTGGAGAGACGTTACAAGTGTACCTCTTAACATCAGGCGAAGCGATATCGTCAGTATTGACTGTAGAAAGGGAAGGGGAACAGAGACTAGTATACTTTGTTAGTAGAGCGCTGCAAGGATCGGAACTCAACTATCCCACGTTGGAGAGGCTGGTCCTGGCGCTCATCTATGCGGCACGACGACTAAGGCGGTACTTTCAAGCACACTAGATCGAGGTGCTCACGAATTATCCCATCAAACAGATACTGCGTAAGCCGGAGACGTCGGGCCGGCTGGCGAAGTGGGCAATCGAACTAGGAGAGCACGACATAAATTACCGCCCAAGGACAAGTATCAAGGGACAAGCGCTAGCCGATTTCTTACTAGAAATTCCGGACAGAGGGGACCCGACCAAAGAGAAAGTGTGGGCAGTTGAAGGGGTCCCGACTGATAACAGTTCATGGACATTGTATACGGATAGGGCATCCAGCAGGGAAGGCTCAGGGGCGGGGCTGGTCCTGACGAGCCCGGAAGGAGAAGAGGTAACCTAAATCCTCCGTTTCGATTTCCACACGTCAAACAACGAAGCAGAGTACGAAGCGTTGCTCGCAGGATTGCGTCTAGCCAAGCAGATGGGTGCAAAAGCTGTAACGGCCCTAACCGACTCGAGGCTAGCAGCAAACCAGGTTAATGGGAGTTTCGAGGTAAGAGATCAGATGATGGGAAAGTATGTAAAGATGGTGAAACAATTGGTAGGATCATTCGGGCAGTTTACAATCAAGCAGATACCCAGGAGTGAAAACAAGAAGGCAGATGCTTTAAGTAAGTTGGCATCCACATGCTTCGACCGCCTGTCAAAGAAGGTCCTAGTAGAGGTACTCCGTGTAAGAAGTATAGACGAGAAGCAGGTGAACGCCCTAGCCCTAACCGGGCCCACGTGGATGACACCGTTCCGGGAATACCTACAGAGGGGGGTGTTGCCAGACGATCATGGCGAGGCTAGGAAGATACGTACAAAAGCGCCTTCGTACACAATGGTTAACGGAGAATTATACAAGAAAGGGTTCACGACCCCATGGCTAAAGTGTGTGGACCAAGCCAAGGGGAGAGAGATGTTACAAGAAGCACACTCAAGCTAGGTAGGTGCACACGAAGGGGCACGGGCTTTAACGGGCAACGCGTTGCGAATGGGGGTATACTGGCCGACGATACAACAAGATGCGATAGAAATGACCAGGAAATGTGGGGAGTGTCAGTCTTACGCCCCAGTCCAAGCGAACCCCCCGGTGCCACTTCATAACATATCCAGCCCGTGGCCATTCTACCATTGGGGCATAGATACAGTAGGTCCATTCCCAGAAGCGCCAGGAAAGCTAAAGTATATGGTGGTGGACATGGACTACTTCACAAAATGGATTGAAGCGAAGCCACTGGCGTGCATATCAGGGAGACACATGATAAAATTCGTATGGAAGAACATAATGACAAGATTTGGGACACCTAAAGTTCTTGTCAGCGATAACGACCTACAGTTTGCTGAGAACCCGTTCAGAGAATGGTGCACCACCAAAGGGATAAGCCAACATTTCACATCGGTAGCACACCCGCAAGCGAACGGACAGACAGAGGTATCCAATCAAACCATTGTGAATGGAATCAGGAAGAGGTTGGGCAAAGCAAAAGGGAATTGGGCGGAGGAGATACCGATGGTGTTGTGGTCGTATAGAACTACACCAAGAACAAGCACGAAGGAAACCCCTTTCAGCCTGACGTATGGGACAGAGGCCATGCTTCCCATGGTGGTGGTAGTGAATACACTGAGGGTGGCCAACAAGGATGAGGAAAGCAACGCACAAGACCTAACGATAAACCTGGATATCCCAGAGGAAAAGCGTGAAAAATCTAGAATGCGCCAAGCTGCATACAAGCATGCAACAGAAAGGTACTACAATCAAAGAGTAAAGGAAAAAAGCGTTTAGAGTTGGTCAATACGTTTTGAGGAAAAATGAAGCAAGCCGAGCCCAGCCCCAAGGCAAGTTGGGCCCAACATGTGAAGGCCCTTATAGAGTCACAGAAGCAAATAGGAATGGCGCATATGTGTTAGAAACAATGGAAGGAAGGCAGATTCCAAGAACGTGGAACGTTAGGAACTTGAAGAAGTATTTCTTTTAAACAAGAAAGAGGAAAAGAGACGCAATCCCAGCTGATCGATGTGTTGCTTAGTGTAGCACATCCCAAGTACTTAGAGTACATATGTACATGCTTAGTGACATGAGTTCAATACTTAGTGTATTTAAAAGTCCGCGGTCAATGTAGAATGATAATGCAATTGCTGATCTTTGATACTTAGTGTATTAATTTATAACGATTGAATGTTCACATGCAAAACTCGGTCGTTGGGTGCTATGAGCGCCCAGTACCGACACTTAGCGTCTCAACAATAGCATGGGCAAAACGAAATGCCTAGCGCATCAGGGAGCTGTATCTCCTAAATAATGTATAATAAGCAAGCAAGCAAAACGATAAGCAAAGCGAGCAAAAAACAGACAATGCTTAGAGCATACAAAATACGCATCCAGGAAAATAAAACATTGTTTTTAAAACTCCAAACATTACACAAGTCAAAACCTAAACCAACTAAGCAGATAAATTTTTACACCGCAGGTGGGGTAGCACACGATGCCGGGGCACCCTCCCCAACATCCTCTCCATCACCCACAGCCACCTCACCAACATTACCATCACCAATACCTGCTCCAACACCGCGATCACCTTCACCACCAGCCTCACTATCCTTACCATTCCCCCCCGCATCAACCTCAACTACCGGCACAATTTCCTGACCCATCACACTTTTTGGAGTACCCTCAGAACCACCAAAAGAACATAACTCCCGAAGATCTTCAATACCTAACTCCCCAAACCCAACAGAGATGCATGATCCATACTGGCAAAAGACAAAAGAGCATCGTTTACACTAATCGCAAGACCAACCGAAGAAGCACCAGCAACTACCCCCCACCACCAACACCAGCAGAAGTCTTCTGAAGGGACTCAACCCCAGCCACAAATGCATCATTGCGGATGAGGCTTATGACATTGGTAAAATCGGGATGCTCAATCAACTTATCAACAATACGAACAACACCAACACGCACCAACCAATCTAGGTCTCGACGAGAAGCATCCATATCCGACTGTAGTGACGACACAAGCTTGTCACGATCAGCGGCATCACGCTCAAGACTCTCCACCTGAATCATCAAACCCTCATTCATCTGTGTGAGGGAGTCAACCTTGGCCTCCAACACGGCTCTGGCTTTATCAAGGACGTTTTTATCAAACGCTAGCAACTCACACTTCTTCTCAGATAAACAAAGATCATCACCAAGCTTGCTAAGACGGCGCTCCAGACTTGCCACACGTGATCCACAGGCGGCATGCGCGGTCTCCATCTCGCCAAGGGTATGGACGCGTCGGGAACCTGCAACAAGATAAAACATGGCCTGCACGGCAGCGTAGGCCATATTGTGAGCAAGGGCAGGGTTACCCATCGCCTCCATGTCTCCAACTACAGCCGGAGGAAAGGCGTGGCGAAAAAATTCCAAAGCATTGGCGCGCACAGAGAGTCGAGAGTCATTGCGAAGATCCCAGGATGGAACAAAAGCAGTAGACTCAGAAGCATCATCTCCAGAACTACCATCGTTGGAGACAGCAGCTTGTCAAGGGACACCAAAATCTTTTGCTGGGGAAAGCTTTGAAGGAACAAACGGACCACTTGGAGAAGGAATATAAGAGAAGTCTGAAATAGCGGGTTGTTCAGTCGCCCTATTGATCCCTTCGGACTGTTGCGTGTCGTCATCAGGGATCACTAACACACCAGTTGGTGTGGAACTCATAGAACTCAACAGGCGAGAAAAGTTACGCCTAGTATGTACCCTCTTGGTAGCAGTGGGCGCGCCAGTAACTGGCTCACCCATGGCTTGTACAGCTTTTCATTTCGCCTGCATCCGCTGGACATTAGCGATGATTCCCTCCTTGCTGTCCTCACTATTATCCATAGAGGAAGAAGGAATACCACCCAGGGGCATGACAACAGAAATGGGGCGAGCATGCAGCGGATTCCCCTCGGACGCCGATGAACTTGTCGGAGGAATGGGAGGGGCAGCGGTTAGAGCAAGCTGATCCATCCGGCGAGGTGGAGGAAGCTGATCGACCAGATCCACCTCGCAAAACTCCAACTTGCCCTGATAACGTTTTCGCAGCACCTCATCCATGGACAGAGAAAACTCAGCACCTAGGGAAAGCAGAACGGAAATATAAATAACACAGGATTAATAAGGGGACGATAGCGACCACTCCCAACCAACTCTTGATTCACCCACAACCATATATCATGGTATGCCCATCGGGAACTAAGGCGTGTCCCCCTCGCCGGTCCGAGAAGGTGCATTTATCTCCGGTAACACAGAATCAGAAGAAAAACTTGAAGACGAAGTAATCCGGAAGATACTCGTTGGCCCTGCAGATCATTTCAAACGCGACCACTTTGTTAACTGCATTGGGAGTCAACATTCGAAGGCTGCAACCATCTTTCTGGAGGACCTCCTCCTGAAAATCCGTTAGAGGAAAGCGTATACCAGCGTCTAGGGTTTTCAAGTAAACGCCATCTTAACAGGCGGAGGGGAAGAGATGCTAGAGCCAGGAGAAGGAAACTGCACACCCTCTAAGGAAGACAAGCCATAAGTGATTTCCAACTGACGATACTCGGCGGCGGATGGAATGACTCCGGGAAGGTTTGTCATGAAAGAAAAATGGAAGATAAACACAAAGAGGAGAAGGAGGAACAGATGAGGCAAGAAAAACCGTGCAAATACCCTTATAAAGAAGTGGAGGAGGTGGGACATTTAAATGTCTGGCATAATGACGTAACTACCGGTCATCATACGCAGTCACGTCGCCATTAAGGACGGAGTGGAGGATAAAGAAAAACCAACACGCGTCAGTTAATTAAGCCCAGAACGCCGTAACTAGCGCTGCAACGCTACGGCTACTGGACTGGGGGACTTGATGGCGTGCCTAGGGCAGCATAGTAGAACCGCGTCTAGCCCAAGAGTCGGGCACGCCAACTAGGCTCAGCCCAGCAGGCTTAGCGCCCGCTGGCGTCCTCGGGAGCGAAGCGCACAGGCGGAAGGCTCGCGCCAGCCAAGAGGGACTCCTTGCTCCAAGACAAAAGATACGGTCAGGAGACAAACAGAAGGATTAGATCATTACCGTCGGAGCCAATGAGAGCGCTCTAGCGGTTGAAGGCGCACGACCCTCCAATCAGCGCCTCTGATCCTGTCTCCCCAAAGGCGATCCTTTCTGGTATGGCTCAGGCAGGAGCGCTAGGTATAAAAGGATGTGCTCTCAGACCTGCGAGGTAAGTTCTCTGGGCTAATTATTTTCTTGGGATGATCTACATATCAAAAGGGTTTCCTGAATGTGATCAAGGTATGTATTGAACATAGTCACATAGTTCGCGGTACGCTTCGGTACGGGAAAGAGGATCGGGAACGTGGTTCACCATTTAGGACGTATCGGATACGGTGGGGGTGGGTTCATTTTGGTACGGCCCGGTACGATGTACCATAGAATCCAATACGGTGTAGAGATTTTCAAAACATAATTCCATCAATAGTTAACTTAAAAAATAGAAATGCAAGTTTACTTATAAACAATTTTATACCTAAAAATAGAAATTCTAAGTTAACACTTAAAAGACTTACCAAAAAACATTTTCAAAGATGAAAAACAATAAAGAAACAAAATATAGGAGAGGGTATGAGGGCTCAAAACATAAGAAAGCAGAACATAAGTGGAATCATGATGAAGTGATATATTTAGATAAGTGGCATGGCTATTATATAACTATTAAAAGTGATAAGATGAATCAGATATCGAAGTCTAAACATCTAACATGGAATCGACGACTTGAACAAAGAAATCAAGAGTCGGCGACTTTTCCCAAGATGAAATCAATTTCCCGTCAATTTCACAAATCGGCATTCCAGAACCAAAATTGCCGATCCCAATCGTGTTTCTGTGCAATCTGATTCGCCAATTTCACGTTTCAGGTATCGGTTTAGAAAATTGGTGGGATCGCAAGCAAGACGTACCCCAGGGTGTTTCTGTCAGCGATCGTTACGCAATCGTAGTGTCACACCCCGAAACCGAAGGCGGAAACGTTCCGGGGCGGAGGACGTCATGAAGTATCGTAACCAATGTACATAGTAAGCATAGTAAACACAAAACATTACATTACATAGATTCATTACATTTGTTTGAAAGTAAATTAATACAAGTTTTGTAGTTACATAAGTTAATCAAAATATGACGAGACTTCCATACGCTCCGTCTTTTGCAAAAGAACGCGAGATACTTGTCTAAGGAGAACCTGAGAATACAAGCAGTTTAAAAATCAGCATAAAGCTAGTGACTTCATAAGCTGTTTGTTTATATAAAAAGATCATGTTTTCCTTTGGTTTTCTGAAAGGTTGTTATCCAAGAAAATCCCATATTTTCTTATAAAGATAGTTTAGTTAAAGTTCTGAATTTCCGTTAGATACAACAATAGATAATTTAATACGTAAGACTATATATTGAAAATCCACTGGGAATACCATCCAGTACAACAGTAGGTAGTTTTAATATATAAAACTATAGATTTAAAACCCCTGGGAATACCATCCAGTAGAACTATAGATTAAGAGAAGATATAGATTGAAAACCATTGGGAATACCATCCAGTAAAACTATAGATTAAGAGAAGATATAGATTCAAAACCACTGGGAATACCATCCAGTAAAACTATAGATTAAGAGAAGATATAGATTCAAAACCACTGGGAATACCATCCAGTACAACTATAGATTGAAAACCATGGGAATTCTATCCCGCACTAGATATAAAAATCCATGAATAAACTATATTAATATGTATTGTGAGTCGGGTAACCATGCTAATATGACAACGAGACCTCCTTGACGTTCTTCAGTCGTCGGACGATATCCAGAATTTGTCACCCCAGGCGTGCCCGCCTAACTGTAGCTAGCAGTTTAGGTGTGGGATTGTGAGTCCTGAATAGATCTATTCACAAATTCCACGCTCTCCCTCCAGCAGACAATGGTTACACTTCTGGGGAGGATTTACTGATGACCCGAAGGGTTTAATGAAGATAATCTCACAATCTAGTATTAAATTATTCATGGTGTCCTTGTTCGTTATCAAACATAATAATCGTTTCGAAACATAATACATTAAAAACAGTTTAATACAATTAAATTATCTGGCATAATACTCTAAATTAAACAGAGATAAACTGAATCAGACATAGTTTATCTATTAAATTTGCATAAAATCTATGTCCGTAAAACAAGAACTAAAGATCCCAAATTATTCCCATAATAATTTGATTGGTTTGATTGTTTCCTTTACTTTAATTGAAATCTACTTATTTATATTCAGTAAAACATCCCTTATGCTCCGCATAATACATAAGGGGTAAAGATATCTAAAAGTTAGCCAGATATTTATAGAATTACATCAGTTTTAAGTTTTGAAAACATTTATAATTTGCTTGTATTCCCCCTGAACACATTGAGAAAAACACGGAAAAAGGCGTAGGGGGTATGAACTCACCAGACGAGAGATGTGCCGGTTGGATGCTAATTGTCAGTTCGGGGATTGAAAACACACGAGGTTCCTATGTAATATGAAAAGATACATAAATTGTATCTAATTATACTTTTATCTTTTAATTAAATAAGAATAAACACTTCTAGACGCGAAAACACTTCAATTCAAGTGTTTGGAGTGACCCGGGTAGCATCTAAGGGTGTGTAGGGCTTAATTATGGAGTTTGCTCTTAAAGAGTAAACTATTTGAGGAGTTTACGGACTAATGACCATATCCCCATGAGTTTACGGCCGTAAACTCATGGGTGGTGGGTTCTTGGGTGCTAAGTGGTCTTACAATGCACAAAGGAAGGTTCTAGGGTTGATTCCATGGCTTAGGAAGTGATCGGGACTTGAATTGACCTTGGAAAAGGAGTTTACGGTCTATGAAGGTGTTCTTGGTGAGTTTACTACCTTAAACACATGAGTTTACGGTAGTAAACTCATGTTTTTCCATGAATCATGTGATTTAGTGGTTGAAGGTTAAGCATGCTAAGTTCTAGTCCCATTTCTAAGCCATACAAGGTGTTAAGGGCACTTTAACACCCATTGGAGGAGTTTATGGTCTAAGAAGGGGTGTTTACGGTCCAAGAATGTTCTTGGGCTGTAAACTCAAGTGTCAATCATTTGTGTGTGTTTTGGTGCATCTGATGAAGGAATATAAGGTTCTATGCACTCATGGAAGCTTTTGGAGGTGTTTAAGGGGCAATCTAACACCTTAAAAGGTGTTTAAGGTCTATGAATGAGGTTTTACAGTACAAGCATGTTCTTGAACCGTAAAATCAAGTTTACCCCCTAAATGGTAGGATTTTGGTGCTCTAAGTCCATTCCTGCAAGTCCAAAGGTCATAACTAAGCACTAGAAGTGATTTGGAAGGGTTTTGGGGCTTCAAAACCCCATTTAAAGGAGTTCACGGTTTTGGGAGGGTCCCTAGACTGTAAACACAAGTTCTTGGTCGTATTTCATTATTTAAACACGAATTTGAAAGCCAAACATGATATACTATGAGCTAGGATGGATTTCTTACCAAATTGGAGCTTGAAATGGATGATTTTGGATCAAAGTCCAGTTTTAGACAGAGAGAGAGTAGTGAGAGAAAGTGTTTTAAGAGAGTGAAAAAGCTTCAAAATGTTGTCACTCAATCCCTTATATAGGGGTTGAGTTTATGGCCCGGTGGAAATCTACCCGATACCGACGTTAGACGAGGCTTTTGGTCGCACCCGATTAAGTTGTTGTAACCCGACTTGGTCGAAACTATAAATTTTCTAAATAATGATTTGGGATGTTTTCATGTGTCTCTAACGGGTTTGGATACTCACAAGGTCATTATAAAAGTCCCACTTTAATTAATTTAAATCAAAAGTTAACGGAAAATTTGAAATACGAACGGTTTTACTAACGGAAATGGAATATCGTGACAGAATAAATTTCGGGTTGTCACATTATCCCCCCGTTAAAGGGAATTTCGTCCCAAAATTCAAAATTAAGATACAACTTATAGACTTGGAAAGAGATGCGGGTATTTGTCTTATTGAGTCTTTGCGCTCCCAAGTGAACTCGGGTCCCTTCTTGGCATTCCAGCAAACCTTCACTATCTGGATGTGACTTTGTTTCGTACGTTTAATCTCTCAATCCATGATTTCAATTGGTTCTTCCATGAAGTTCAGACTTTCATTGATCTTGGTCTTATCAAAGGGATTACTATGGTTTCATCAGTTAGGTACTTCTTAAGATTTAAGACGTGGAATACAAGATGAATGTTGCTAAGTTATGAAGGTAGTCGGAGTTTGTAGGCTACAGATTCGATCCTAACGAGGATCTCGAAAGGTCCTATGTACCTCGGGTTAAGTTTTCCACACTTTCCAAAGCGTATCATGCCTTTCCAAGGCGAGACCTTCAACAGGACACGATCTCCAACCTGGAATTCTAAGGGTTTTTGTCGTTTATCATTGTAAGCCTTCTGTCGATCTCATGAGGCTTTCAATCATTCTCAGATATGGATGAACTTCTCAGTGATTTCGTTGATGATTTCAATACTAAGGGGAGTATTGTCGAGAATTTGACTCTTGACTAGCTGCGTGTCCCCTAACTCTCCGAAATTAATAACACATGCTCTCTGCATACCATCTAGGGTCTGAATAGTTCTCACACTGTGTCCATCTGTCTGAGAATGATATGTCGTTCTCAAGTCCAACTTAGTTATGAGAGCTTTCTGAAGGGACTGTCAAAACCTTGAGGTAAACCGACTATCTCGTTCGGAGATAATGGATGCAGGTACACCGTGCAATCGGACTATCTCTTGGATGTAGGTTCGCATGAGTCTTTCCATCTTGAGGCTTGAACTCTTCTTTTCGGCTCAGGGTATCTGCTACCACATTGGCCTTGATGGGATGGTAGCGGATTTCACACTCATAACACTGAGCATCTCTACACATCGTTGCTGCCTTATGTTTAAGTCTTTCTATGTCAGAGTGGTTAGAGGTTTGGCGATTTTGGAAAAATTCTGGATGAACCTGCGATAGTAGCCAGCAAGACCCAAGAATTGACGGATTTTTGTGGGTGTCTTTGGTGCTGACCAATTCTCTATCGTCTTAAATTTTGGACGGGTCCACGTGTATGCCTTCCTTTCTTACCACGTGACCAAGGAAAGTGGTTAGGCCGAAGGGTATCACTACGAACTCATAGTGTCCATATCGAGTCCTGAATGTTGTCTTGAAAACATCATTCTCGTGAACTCGAAGCTGATGGTACCCTGATCTGAGGTCTATCTTCGAGAAATAACTGGCTCCCTGAAATTGGTCGAAAAGGTCATCTATTCGAGGAAGAGGATATCGGTTTTTGACGGTCAACTTGTTCAACTCGTGGTAGTCTATACACATCCGAAAGAATCCATCTTTTTACTTCACAACAATACTGAGGCTCCCCTGGGTGAGGAACTCGGTCTAATGAATCCTTTGCTGAGTAGTTCATTAAACTGACTAGATAACTCCTGCATTACTGCTGGCGCTAATCAATACGGGGGCTTGGCTACGAAGGTAGCTCCAGGAATTAGGTCGATGCGAAACTCGACTTGACGTTCGGGAGGAATTCTTGGAAGCTTTTCGGGAAAGACACCAGGAAAGTTACAGACTTCGGGGATGCTCTCGAGGTCTTTAACTTCCTGTTTCTCGTTGATTATATGAGCTAGAAATGTGTGACACTCATTTCGCAGAAGCTTTTGAGCTTTGATATAAGAAATGATACGAAGATTTGAACTAAGATTATTGTCGTAGATCATGAGAGTCCTGTCCTGTCCAACTCGCTGAGTCACCACCCGACTCACTGATTCGAGTCTCAACTCGAAGGGTTTGAGGTTTCGCGACCTGACTCGCCGAGTCCACTAATAGACTCGCCTAGTCCAAAGCAATCTTCAACCAAGTCATCGAGTTGTTCTTCCAACTCGCCGAGTTGATGCCTAACTTCATCCGACTCGACGAGCTGTTCATCCCACTCTTCGAGTTCCTCCTCATCTTCAAGATACTCGCCGAGTCCACTCGAAGGACTCGCCGAGTCTATTCAGTCCTTAATCCATGCAGTGGCTTTTCGAACCAAGCAGGGCTTCCAACTCATAGATCCATACTTCTAAGGCCTATCCCCCACGTAAAGTGGCAAACTTTACGTGTAGCTCAAGAGATCTAGGCTTAAAACACATTCAAACTATGGTTTATGGCAACATACTTCTTCAACATACCAAGGGATGATACTTTAGGGAATTTTAGACCAAAACAAACATGGATCTGAGGTAGCAACCTCAGATCTGGACCTCTGACTCGAAATGGTTACTTATCATGCCAAAATGTCCAAAAACTCACACATGAGAATAGATCTAGGTGCAAAGGGATTCCAAACAACAGCTTATTACCTCCAATTGGTCTGAAATGTCTTCTCAATCCCGGATCTACAGTCCCTTCTTGCACCTCCAAAGCCTTTCTTCCTTTTCCAAGCTATAGTGCACTCTTCAAGGCAAGATCTAGCTCTAAAACGGATATGGCGGCTAGGGTTTGGTGTTCTGGGGTAGAGAGGCAGTAAAGGAACCCTAGGAAGGAGAATGAGACGCTTAAATAGGCTCCAAGTCCCGGATTTAGGGTTTTTCCTCGTTCAGACCCAACTCGTCGAGTCTCCTTGGCCGACTCGCCGAGTCGGTCGCTTATACCTCGACCTGGATCCCGCTCGGACTCGCCGAGTCCCTCCATGGACTCGTCGAGTCTCCCCTTAAAATTGAGGTCTTCTTTCTTTTCTTGACTTTCCAAACTTTGGGTGTTACAACTGTCCCCCACTTAAACTAAACTTCGTCCTCGAAGTTTGCTATGACCAACTGTCCTGCGAACTGCCTCTAACTCTCTATCTGGAAAACTAACACCCTTCTGTCCATCACTCTAGCCACTCACAGTGCTGGTCACTACTGTTGGTACATACTGAATTCTTCTCCTTTCCCTAATTTCCTCAATGTTACTTCCTCCGACTGAGAATTCTGTACCCCTCATCCGTCTACTGGATGCACTGAGACCACTCTGGTCCAACTAATCTACCGATATATGAGTTACCGAACTCCCACCGGTCACTACACTCCATCGCAATCTCCTAGTCGCTCCCAGCGACTCCTGAAGATACTTCGACTATCCATAACTGTTCTATCCATTCTGCCGCTCATACTGAAACGATGCTGCTGGAATCAGCTTGTTTATATCCCATCTGATTACTCAACTACTACTAACTCGAGCCTTCCCTCCTGAAAGAAAAGCTACCTGCCTAGCTATCCTTACAGATCACTTACACTTGGCAGAAGGCTCAACTGATCCTGATGAGAGAGACTTGCCATTTCCAAATCAACCAACTATACCGTCAGTACTTGCATTCCAACACAAATACTAATACTGACCCAAAACTCTGAAACTTTCCAAACACTGAGCTGCCTGCAATACTGAACATGCCAGAAACTCTAAATTGCCTGAAACGCTGAACCGACTGAAACGTTGAACGGCCTGAAACACTGAACTCCAACCCAACTGTGGAGTCAAGGGACTCCTCACTTAGTCGCTTCCACGACTTCTGGACGAAATCTTCCTCTAGGACTAGTTTCCACTAGTTATCCTGTCACTGCGGCTCTAACAATCTTTCGATCCAACCGACCGGGTCCATACGTCACATCCTGACATCATCTATTCCACGACTAATATCATGATGGCTCCCAGACTGACGGTAGCCCTTAACATACCCG
Source organism: Lactuca sativa (assembly GCF_002870075.4). NCBI lineage: Eukaryota > Viridiplantae > Streptophyta > Magnoliopsida > Asterales > Asteraceae > Lactuca > Lactuca sativa. The sequence continues at coordinate 250,998,758 of NC_056627.2, read as the reverse complement.
AACCCCAACGGTCCGCTGCTACTCTGATCTCATAACTGATGTGACGATCTACTGACAAATCGCCGACTTAACCAACTGAACCATTTGGGAAATCCGAAATCTAACCCGGGGTTTCCCATATCCTCACTGCTGCACCCGAACTGGTGGGTACTACTGCTTTCCCGCATCCAACACGCGCTCATGCTACCTACCAATCTGATAAAGGTTGCGACTACGCTCGCGGACTTACAACTCTCTAATACTATCTGGCTGCTAGTGAATGCTACGGCTACCCCCGCTGACTTACAACACCACTACTACTATCTGACTGCTAGTGAATGCTACGACTACCCCCGCAGACTTACAACACTACTACTACTATCTGACTGCTAGTGAATGCTACGGCTACCCCCGCAGACTTACAACACTACTACTACTATCTGACTGCTAGTGAATGCTACGGCTACCCCCGCAGACTTACAACACTAATACTACTATCCCGAGGACATCCTGACTATCTCTAGTCCCGCTAGTGATTCCTCATCCCGATTTCTCACAAACAGCCCTTAGTCTTCGAATACTGCATCATCCTCGACATCTTATATCCTTGATATACTTAGCGCTTCATCGAGGAACTCTTCGGCTTGGTTCCCAAACCAACCGTCTACTAATCCGGATACAAGAAGCTATTGTTGGGAAGTTTCCAAACTCCCAACTCCTGAATCCACGCAATCCTGCATGCTGACTCTGCCACTGGCTACTAATACGAAAACATCTCCTGCTATCCGTTCTCAGGATCCCCATTCCGACTCACTTGAGCCTCTACAGGTGGTCCTCCAATCCTGGATTCTCAACCAGCTTCTAATCATCTCGATTACATGAACTAATTGCTGGGAAGGTCCTCGAACTCCCAAATCTGAACTCCTCAATCCATCGATCACTGTGCTACAATCACCTCAGAGGTCACGCAATCATTCTGAGTCTACGTGGCTCTTATTCTTGTACACTTGGAAGGGTCCTCCCCCACTTGGATTCGACTAGATCCTTACTGCTCACTGGTCGAAAGGATTTCCAACCTTCCTTTCATTAGAAGGGAGATATGTTGACCGCCAACGTTTACCCCTGCCAGCGCTCCAACTAACTCCTGCCAGGTCCGCACCCTTCCTGCTATCTGACTAAGCACCCTTTGATCCTTAACTGTAATTGCTTTAGGGACTACATCCCGAGAATCTACGTTTGGGGTGCACCTCCCCAACCCACTTTCTTACTGACCGCTAGCTACTCCACTAAAAACTCTGAACTATCACAACTGAGAATATAACTGATCATTCCCCGACTAACGCCTTCCGCGATTAGTAAAGCACTACTGCATCTTACACATACATGCTACAGATACTGAATCCGAAATAACCTGATCTAGAGGGAACGATCTCCAATTCGCTATTCGAATTCCAAGGTATGCAGATGGTATAAAACTCAACCACGAGCAGGTAATGCAGCAACATAACAATAATATCACAATAATAGATGACAGAAAAGCAAAAGATACCTCCATCACTCAGTGCTGCTCGAATCCCTGCTGAAATCTACCGGAAAACTCGGCTCCGAGCCGTAGGCGCCCTTGCCCGGCACTGATGTCCACTGGCGGCTCTCGAAGTCCCAAGGGCAGGAGCTGACACCTGCCCTGCTGCAAACAAACGCGGACAGTGGGCCTTCTTGTGGCCCCTCTGACTGCAATGGAAACATAACGGGTCAAGTCCCTGGGCAATGGTAGTAGTACAATCCCTGCTGATATGACCCATTCGACTGCATCTGAAACAGCCCAAATCATCACCATTTCTACGCCTGCACACACCCATGTGCGTCCTTCCGCACTTCCCGCAGAGTCTGCGGTTCTGATAGTTCCTCGCCCTCAAATCCAAACCCTTGGGCCTCTTACATGAACCTGAGGCTACCAGAGTCTCATCCGCTTTCCTCTTCCTTTCCGACTCCCTGCCCGCCGACTGAACAACAGCTGTCTGATCCTAGAGCCTCTCGATCAATCTAGCAGTGATCCTCACGACCATGTCGGGCAGATCCTCGCGAATGGCTCGCGAAACTTCCTCAACTATCCAATCATACAGAGGTCTCTCTTGGAGACAGGGTGCCCCACTCACTCCTGTCCCCTGATGGCAGAAACTAGAAATGGGATCTCCCTCCCTGGTGGATCCCTGAACTCCATAAGATTCGGGACCTAGACGAGTCCCAATCTGTTCTAAAACTATCCCGGCCTTAAAGGCCTCAAGATGACGGTCCATGAGCTCCACAATGGCCTCTCTAACCGAACCGAAAATCACTGGAGTCTGATCAATGATGTTGCGCATGATCTCTGCGGAAATGAAATCCCTCATCTGATCATCAAGCTGCCCGGCTCTAAAGCCCGAGCCAGATCCCTCCTCGACGCCTGAACTGCTAATTGGTAGCTCGCGCAATGTCACCATGCTGAAAATATAACAATTCCCGATCAATTTACACACTACTGCTGAGGGATTCTCACTCACTCCACCATTCCCTGGTTTCGTCTTGGCCCCTCTTGAATCGAGTACGGATCCTCTGCTTTCAGTAGTATGGGCCCCTACTACCTTCCACATATATCCGTACTTTCCTCAAGAGTTACCTCAACTCCACCAAATCACTTCTACTGATCTCCGCTACTCCCATCCTAGGCTTGCCCTAGGGAACCTATGGCTTTACCCAACCAGTCCTCAGCTGCTGAAGGCCTCCTTGTAATGCCAATTAGCCACCACCTGAATACCATCACATGCAATGAGGCTCGGATAATCCTTCGAGTAAAAGACTCGTCCCTACAACGGTTGGACTCAGACAAGAGTTGCGCAATAGGGCCAAATCCAACACTCTGAGATTATTCAACCCTGCTCACATGTGATGTGACGTATTCACCTAATGGCTAACTCCCACCACTCAGAGTCCCACAAAGCACAAAGCAAGCAACATTCGGATAAAGGGAACATACTCAGGCAAAGCTATTCTCATAACGAGAAACTACACTAGCATACAATGCTAAGCTCGCGCTACCAGGCATAACCTAAACAGGCTATCCTACTGCTTTCTACTCAATACTAGCATGCAATTCTCATAAAGCTGAACACATAAAGAAGGCACATAAGGCATCATCCTATATCCTTAGTCCTATTCTAGCATGTTGTTCCACTGAAGCTGGAACTGAAACTGAAACTGAAACTGATACTGATAATCATAATATAACTTGTATGGGTAAATTGGGAGTACTTACTTGAGCTCGGCTGATTGCATGCACCACACCCCTTTTCTCTTTTCAAAACTCTTTTTGCTTTTTCTAAAACTCTTTTCTTTACACTTTTTCTAAAATTGTTTTCTCTTCTCAAAATTCTTTTGTAACTACTATTTTTCTTTTTGAAAACTCTATACCACTTCATTAGTTTGAGTTCAGGCACACTCGGAAGTGCGCCCGAATCTCTCAAACCAAGGCTCTGATACCAACTTGTAACGACCCAAAAATCACGACTAAAAATTTCTTTTAAAACCTTACTAAAACTAGATTTATAAATAACGTATCATAAGTCAAAAATAACTTTCAAGTATTAAATTCAAAACATAATATCATTATCAGAGTCAAACATTCCCAGGCTAACTGACTATGGTGTGTGCTCTGCAATCTTCCCGAGCTCCTCTTTTGAAAACCGAGTACCTGAAACCAAAACTGAAAACCGTAACCACGAAGCTTAGTGAGCTCCCCCAATCTACCACACACCACACAATAACATATAAAGCACATACTGGGCCTTGCCCACTGCATCGGACCGAAGTCCGGACTAACTGGGGCCTTGCCCCCTACATCGGACCGAAGTCCGAAGCTAACTGGGACCTTGTCCCCTACATCGAACCGAAGTCCGAAGCTAACTGGGACCTTGTCCCCTACATCGAACCGAAGTCCGAAGCTGACATCGGACCGAAGTCCGAAGCTGACTGGGACTTTGTCCCCTACATCGAACTGAAGTCCGAAGCTGACTGAACATAGCATAACATATCAACTAGCATATACACATAAATCCTGTCTGATAAACCTCTGGCTGCTACTCGACAATCCCCTGAACCGCTGCTCCTCTAGCTCTCCGAGCTATCAACATACATATAACACTTAGTCTGACAGTCAACTAAGTCAACTCTGGTCAAAGTCAACCTTCCAGGTCAACCCTACTCGCCGAGTCCTCCTAATGACTCGCCGAGTTCATAAGCTCAGGGTCTTTCTATTCGCGACTCGCCTCGCCGAGTCATTCTATGACTCGCCGAGTCCAACTAGTTCTAAGTCTTGTCCTGTCCAACTCGCTGAGTCACCACCCGACTCACTGATTCGAGTCTCAACTCGAAGGGTTTGAGGTTTCGCGACCTGACTCGCCGAGTCCACTAATATACTCGCCTAGTCCAAAGCAATCTTCAACCAAGTCATCGAGTTGTTCTTCCAACTCGCCGAGTTGATGCCTAACTTCATCCGACTCGACGAGCTGTTCATCCCACTCTTCGAGTTCCTCCTCATCTTCAAGATACTCGCCAAGTCCACTCGAAGGACTCGCCGAGTCTATTCAGTCCTTAATCCATGCAGTGGCTTTTCGAACCAAGCAGGGCTTCCAACTCATAGATCCATACTTCTAAGGCCTATCCCCCACGTAAAGTGGCAAACTTTACGTGTAGCTCAAGAGATCTAGGCTTAAAACACATTCAAACTATGGTTTATGGCAACATACTTCTTCAACATACCAAGGGATGATACTTTAGGGAATTTTAGACCAAAACAAACATGGATCTGAGGTAGCAACCTCAGATCTGGACCTCTGACTCGAAATGGTTACTTATCATGCCAAAATGTCCAAAACTCACACATGAGAATAGATCTAGGTGCAAAGGGATTCCAAACAACAGCTTATTACCTCCAATTGGTCTGAAATGTCTTCTCAATCCCGGATCTACAGTCCCTTCTTGCACCTCCAAAGCCTTTCTTCCTTTTCCAAGCTATAGTGCACTCTTCAAGGCAAGATCTAGCTCTAAAACGGATATGGCGGCTAGGGTTTGGTGTTCTGGGGTAGAGAGGCAGTAAAGGAACCCTAGGAAGGAGAATGAGACGCTTAAATAGGCTCCAAGTCCCGGATTTAGGGTTTTTCCTCGTTCAGACCCAACTCGTCGAGTCTCCTTGGCCGACTCGCCGAGTCGGTCGCTTATACCTCGACCTGGATCCCGCTCGGACTCGCCGAGTCCCTCCATGGACTCGTTGAGTCTCCCCTTAAAATTGAGGTCTTCTTTCTTTTCTTGACTTTCCAAACTTAGGGGTGTTACACACCGTTAGCCCTCTCGACGGTAAATGGTTCGGTTACTAGACGAGGACTATGTTTAAGAAGACGCTTGAATGAATGATTAATAAAACTTCTTTGGTACTAGATTCAAAAAGGATGCGAGTATGAGAATTGTCGAGAAGAAACGTACCCGCGACGACGGTAGGATCGGCGGCTGCCTCTTCATGCTTCATAGCTAGAACTATCCCGGCGTTGTTGGTGGTTGCTGCTTTGGGGCAGTTCCTATTGAAATGCCCGACTTCTCCACAACCATAGCAGACCTGATCGGTATTCGATCCGGAAGCTTGATTGGTTGGTTGAACCGGTGCTTTGCAGTTTCCCGCTAGGTGGCCCTTCTTGCCACAGTTGTTGCAGAGCTTTTCACGACATGGGCCGGGGATACGATGGTGGTAACTGCACCTGTTGCACCAAGGGAGGTTACCAGAACACCTAGTGGTAGGTGCTTGAACTGTAGACGCAGCAACAGGAGTAGTGGCAGCTTGAATTGCCACAGATTCGTGCCTCTTGGAGGGTCCTTGTGAACTCTGACCCTTTCGCTTTTTCCAGATAACCTTATTACTCTCATTACGCTCATTCTGATGCTCCTGAACATTTTCATGGTTTTGAGGGTAGGTATTACTTCCTGATCCACTGGACCTGCTAGGGTTCAACAGCGTCATTGCAGCCGTCACTACAGTAGTAACAGCTGCCTGAAATAAGGCAGGGTCGAACGGAGGAGAATATGGTGGCGGAGATTTGTTGTTCCTAGAGTTGGGTCCTTTCTTTGGAGGCATGATGATCTAAAATTATTAGGAAAAAGAGGATGGTAAGTCCTCTGAATTGAATCAAGAGATATGAAACAGGGGATATCTCTTTATGACAGATATAAGGTTCCATAAGTGATAAGCAGGAAAGAGTTATCAAAGCAGATAAACTATCGCTAAAGGAATGATTGAGGAGCAACATTGGAATGAGGATTTCTATAACGGAGTTGGCTCTAGAAATACTCCCATAGTATTTCATGTTTCGCTGCGACGATGTTTTGTTGTTTGGGTATTGGGTAAGTTTTAGGCATGCTGGACACCACAGTCACTCCCAAGCACATGTTGGCCGTGTCTCGAATGAATATAGTTGATCAGGCTATATTGACCCTAGACACGACTACATAACTACCCAGGTTTAAGTGCAACGTGCAACACCCATTTACTTATATTTTGTTCTACTTATAATTACGGAATCTGGCAGTTAGGTATACTTGTATACTTTTGAAAATACTTATATTTTAAAGTATACTTTTAGTTCAGAGCACTTCGGCCCCTTAGTGTTTATAGTCTTATACCATGTAAGGTTTGGTATACTAGTTCACTATAAACAAGGGCTCTGATACCAATCTGTCACACGCCGAAACCAAAGGCGGAAACGTTCCGAGGCGAAGGACGTCATAAAGTATCGTAACCAATGTACATAGTAAGCATAGTAAACACAAAACATTACATTACATAGATTCATTACATTTGTTTGAAAGTAAAGTAATACAAGTTTTGTAGTTACATAAGTTAATCAAAATATGACGAGACTTCCATACGCTCCGTCTTCTGCAAAAGAACGCAGGATACCTGTCTAAGGAGAACCTGAGAATACAAGCAAATTAAAAATCAGCATAAAGCTGGTGAGTTCATAAGCTGTTTGTTTATATAAAAAGATCATGTTTTCCTTTGGTTTTCTGAAAGGTTGTGTAACGCCTGTGTTTCCGTGCTTGCCATTTTTAGCAATGTAATAGTCTAGGTTAACCTTTGTAACCCGTTTTGAAATAATAAGATTGTATTATTTGAGTATTATGTGTTTTGTGCTTAATTGCTTAATTATGTGGTTTGATTAATTAAGAATAAAAATAAGCGTCAAAATTTAAGTCTAAAATAAACTTAATATCTTTGAATAATGTTGTAGTAGTTGAAACGAGGTTTCCGAATATATATAGAACGCCCAAATCTGACTTCATATGAGGAAGTTATGATTTATCGAAGTTTCGGCTTAGCGGTGTGCAGCCCGAAATACTCGATTTGAGATCGAGCGGTTTTTAGCCGAAGCAATCTAAATGAGAATCGAAGATCTCATTGTTGGTATCAAAGCGATAAAAAGTTAGGCGAGAACGGACGTCAAACGAAGAAGTTATGAATTTATAACGAAGTTTTTCTGTCGCGGCCTATTAAAAATAAATAATAAAAATAAAGTCAAAATTAGCCGACGGAGTCTAAACGAAAGTTGTAGAGCGTAGTCTCGCCTTCGCGTGGATATAAAGAACGTCGAAAATGGAGTTCGTATGAAGAAGATATGAATTTCCGAAGTTTATTAAATATTTTGTATTTAAATTTAATTGAAAATTCGGAGGCATTATCCGAAGGCGAGTCACCGGTCTGATCCGAGGTACGCCCCGCGTACGCGAGTACGCCCCGCGTACTCCGAAGAGTGTCGACATTTCGGATGACGCATGCAGTGACGATTTCGGAAGCAGTACGCCCCGCGTACTCCGAGGCTCCAACCTCCTATAAATAGGATCCGAAGGCAGCCGATTCTTTTGTTCATTTTCTCTCTTCTCTCTCCCGTTTTGCATCGTTTTGCGTGCCAGAAATACCCCGAAGCCCCGGTATCTTACTCTAGCCCCGAGGCAAGTCCCGAGATCCCGAAGATCCCGAGAAGTGCGGTTCCCGAGCCGAAGCTCTGCCCGCGAGAAGTTCGATTTTTGAAGAGATCTTCCAGATCTGCTGAGGATTACTACTTCTGCAAGTCGTAGTGCTGTCCAATCATCTTCTGATCAAGTGAGTGTATACTACCTTTCATAAACACGATAATAATACAAGTTTGGTTTGAGTGTATTAAGTATATTGTTGTTTATAAGTGTGAGTGTGTAGTTACCTTCTTCTAACACATAAATATTAAGTATTTTCTATAAAATACGTGCTATATGTATAGTATATTGTTGATTATATGTGTGAATGTGTATTCACTCTCTTCTATCTCATAGATATGATTTATTCTCTATGAGATATGTGTTATGTGTGAGTGTGCCTCATCTGTTATGTGGATTATGTGTTGATTAAAACATGCAATACAGGTTTTCAAAACTATGTATAAAAATGTATATTTTATCTACTAATATGTTGGGTAGAACATGGGTAGATAGTTGGTGTGTAATAAATAGATGAGAGGCCTCGTTGTTGATTGATTTAGTCATCTAGCGGAGTTTAGATGACAACCACGGGCTATTCTAGACAGTCTTGTGGAAACATTAGCAGGTTTGCCACCTGTAGGTGTTAATGAACTTGGGTGTTCATTCGCTGTACTCAATCCCCCTCATGGTTGCCTTATTTGACTTATATTGCTGAGGTACCCCCGAAGCATGTGTTGTCGCCCCGATGAAATATTCTTAGACTAGGTCCCTTGTGTTAGTTGTTTTAGGGACATAAAGTGAGAATAACGGGAATGGGTAATTGGGTTATTGTTGGTTGGTGAAAATTAAATATGATTATTTATTGTGGGTTGAAAACCCTATATGCTCACCAGGCTCCCAAGCCTGACCCACTCAGTTTTATTTGTATTACAGGAAGTGGCGCGAGGGCATGAGATGGATGAACCATCAGTTGTTTTGTTTACAAGTCTGTATATGTATATATTTGTTGAATGACTTGTAATGTTATCGTTTATGCTTATTGGTCTGTATCAGAACATGACACCTCGAGTTTTGATTATATAATGAAAAATATATTTCTTTTATGAAATGCTTTGGTAAACATTGTTTTATCATGTTTTGTTTTTGGGAACAAATTCCGCAACTCTTTCAAATCAAAAGGATTTACTCTGAAATTATTTTAAAAGCATAAATGAAATCGGTCTTTTCTGGCCGAGATTTTGGGGATGTCAAAGGTTGTTATCCAAGAAAATCTCATATTTTCTTATAAAGATAGTTTAGTTAAAGTTCTGAGTTTCCGTTAGATACAACAGTAGATAATTTAATACGTAAGACTATATATTGAAAATCCACTGGGAATACCATCCAGTACAACAGTAGGTAGTTTTAATATATAAAACTATAGATTTAAAACCACTGGGAATACCATCCAGTAAAACTATAGATTAAGAGAAGATATAGATTCAAAACCACTGGAAATACCATCCAGTAAAACTGTAGATTAAGAGAAGATATAGATTCAAAACCACTGGGAATACCATCCAGTAAAACTATAGATTGAAAACCATGGGAATTCTATCCCGCACTAGATATAAAAATCCGTGAATAAACTATATTAATATGTATTGTGAGTCGGGTAACCATGCTAATATGACAACGAGACCTCCTTGACGTTCTTCAGGCGTCGGACGATATCCAGAATTTGTCACCCCAGGCGTGCCCGCCTAACTGTAGCTAGCAATTTAGGTGTGGGATTGTCAGTCCCGAATAGATCTATTCACAAATTCCACGCTCTCCCTCCAGGAGACTTTGGTTACACTTCCGGGGAGGTTTTACTGATGACCCGAAGGGTTTAATGAAGATAATCTCACAAGCTAGTATTAAATTATTCACGGTGTCCTTGTTCGTTATCAAACATACTAATCGTTTCGAAACATAATACAGTAAAAACAGTTTAATACAATGAAATTATCTGGCATAATACTCTAAATTAAACAAAGAACCGAATCAGACATAGTTTATCTATTAACTTTGCATAAAATCTGTGTTCGTAAAACAAGAACTAAAGATCCCAAATTATTCCCATAATAATTTGATTGGTTTGATTGTTTCCTTTACTGTAATTGAAATCTACTTAGTTATATTCAGTAAAACATCCCTTATGTTTCGCATAATACATAAAGGGTAAAGATATCTAAAAGTTAGCCAGATATTTATAGAATTACATCAGTTTTAAGTTTTGAAAACATTTATAATTTGCTTGTATTCCCCCCCCTGGAAACATTGAAAAAACACGGAAAAAGGCATAGGGGTATGGACTCACCAGACGAGAGATGTGACAGTTGGATGCTAATTGTCAGTTCGGGGATTGAACACACACGAGGTTCCTATGTAATATGAAGAGATACATAAATTGTATCTAATTAGACTTTGATCTATTAATTAAATAAGAATAAACACTTCTAGACACGAAAACACTTCAATTCAAGTGTTTGGAGTGACCCGGGTAGCATCTAAGGGTGTGTAGGGCTTAATTATAGAGTTTGCTCTTCAAGAGTAAACTCTTTGAGGAGTTTACGGCCTAATGACCATATCCCCATGAGTTTACGGCCGTAAACGCATGGGTGGTGGGTTCTTGGGTGCTAAGTGGTCTTACAATTCACAAAGGAAGGTTCTAGGGTTGATTCCTTGGCTTAGGAAGTGATCGAGACTTGAATTGACTTTGGAAAAGGAGTTTACGGTCTATGAAGGTGTTCTTGGTGAGTTTACTACCTTAAACACATGAGTTTACGGTAGTAAACTCATGTTTTTCCATGAATCATGTGATTTAGTGGTTGAGGGTTAAGCATGCTAAGTTCTAGACCCATTTCTAAGCCATACAAGGTGTTAAGGGCACTTTAACACCCATTGGAGGAGTTTATGGTCTAAGAAGGGGTGTTTACGGTCCAAGAATGTTCTTGGGCCGTAAAATCAAGTGTGAATCATCTGTGTGTGTTTTGGTGCATCTCATGAAGGAATATAAGGTTCTATGCACTCATGGAAGCTCATGGAAGCTTTTGGAGGTGTTTAAGGGGCAATCTAACACCTTAAAAGGTGTTTAAGGTCTATGAATGAGGGTTTACGGTCCAAGCATGTTCTTGGACCGTAAACTCAAGTTTACCCCCTAAATGGTAAGATTTTAGTGCTCTAAGTCCATTCCTGCAAGTCCAAAGGTCATAACTAAGCACTAGAAGTGGTTTGGAAGGGTTTTGGGGCTTCAAAACCCCATTTAAAGGAGTTCACGGTTTTGGGAGGGTCCCTAGACCGTAAACACAAGTTCTTGGTCCTATTTCATGATTTAAACACGAATTTGAAAGCCAAACATGCTATACTATGAGCTAGGATGGATTTCTTACCAAATTGGAGCTTGAAATGGATGATTTTGGATCAAAGTCGAGTTTTAGAGAGAGAGAGTAGTGAGAGAAAGTGTTTTAAGAGAGTGAAAAAGCTTCAAATTGTGGTCACTCAATCCCTTATATAGGTGTTGAGTTTATGGCCCGGTGGAAATCTACCCGATACCGACGTTAGACGAGGCTTTTGGTCGCACCCGATTAAGTTGTTGTAACCCGACTTGGTCGTAACTATAAATTTTCTAAATAATGATTTGGGATGTTTTCATGTGTCTCTAACGGGTTTGGATACTCACAAGGTCATTATAAAAGTCCCACTTTAATTAATTTAAATCGAAAGTTAACGGAAAAATTGAAATATGAACGGTTTTGCTAACGGAAATGGAGTATCGTGACAGAATAAATTTCGGGTTGTCACACGTAGCGCGTTTGGGATCGGTCCGTTCGGAACGTGGATCGTGATCACTTTGGAGAATCATGACTATGATATAGAATATATACATTACATTTTGTTTTTAATGTATTGGTTACATAACACTTTCATTTTAGTATTAATGTCAAAAACTAGATTTTAGAATAGTTTTGATGTGTTGTATAATTTGTAATACAAATTGAAACTGTTACATTTTGGATTGAAAGTTATTTTAATGTGTACTTGTAAGTTTGGGTAGACTTGATGAGTATTTAGGTTTGGTTGCTCCAGATTTTCAAGAGTATGAAGACTATGTTGAAAGTGCCAAAGAATTGTTGCGTAGTCTACATGTTGCTCATAAACCTACAACGGATAACGACACCTTGCAATGTGAAGAGGTATAGCATTCCACCGAAGGGGCATTTGTGACATTTGTAGAAGATGATAACCCACATAAGTATTGCAAAGTTTGTCGTTGGTACAAAGAGTATGATAAATTTTGTAGGTTTATTAGGGATGTTTAATAATGGATAACGGTTAATTTGTAAATTAATGTTTTAAACAATCTTTTAATAATGAACAAACACTTTATCAAAAACTACTTATTAACTTATTGACTTTCCCACCACAAATTAAGCTAATTCAACACTTTTTAAAAAACTCATTTTCTCACCACTAAATGTTTTCTAAATTTGAGGTTCAAAATGAAATCCAAAACACATATTACCTATTTACTTAATATTTATCTAAGCTAAATAAGTAGAGAGAATCACTTAAAATGAGACTTCGACACCTTATGTATTTATTACCTTATGTCTTTACGTCTCACTTAGGGGGTGTTTGGATAAATTAGATTATAGCTTATTAGTTTATTGCTTATTAGCTTATTTGCGGTGGGAATAAGCAATAAACAATAAACAAGGGGAGATGTTTATTAAAATATGCTTATTTAACTTAGCCCTACCGCAATAAGCTGATTAATTTTTAAGGATTCTTATCTAAACACTTAAAGTTAGTTTATTGTGGTGAGAATAAGCAATAAACAATAAACACCATATTTCCCCTATCTAAACACCCTTTTAATATCTGACACAAGGTAAATGTACAGATAACATAAGAAAACTCGTTGTAAAATATGACATTTGGCCATGGTTTTCGAGTATGGTACAACCTGTCACAAGTTTTTTCAGGTCACAAATTTCAATATAAGATTTGAATCACTTAAAATGAAACTGGTCACAAATTTCAATATAAGATTTGAATCACTTAAAATGAAACCTCAATACCTTTCGTCTTGCTTAATTAATAAATGACCCGTTATAAAAAGAGGACATTTACCCACTGTTTTAGGCCGTCACCCTAATTGCCACCTTTTTTTTTGTAAAACCGATGTGAATTTGTGAAGTCTGATGTGCAATGGTGACTCATTTTCAATAAACTGTCATGAAAACAATCATGTAAAATAGTTTATGACTTTTAGTGATGAGTCTAGTTTTCAAAATCTGACGACATAGCGTAGCTTTATACTAGTGATTGTCTCTCTCATTTTTTTTTCTATTTGGATTTCGAATGTAAACATAGATTGTAATTGAAACTAAGCTGGTTGGTTGTAAGATTCCATTTTAACTATTTCTTTTTTGTAATGTTCCTTTATTTTTAGTGTCCTGTTATCGATCTAATAAAACTTTACCGTTCCAAAAGAAAACAATATTATATTTTAAAAAGCAATGTGATTACATGCATCTAAATGAAAATAATAGTCGCTGCTATAAAGGTGTAAACGTTTTAAAGTATGTAATCTCTAAATATTATTAAAAGAGAACCTTTAATTCATCAATGAAACAATCATGACCCTTGATTGTATTTCAATCATATGTTTTCAACCATTAGATCAAATTGATGACATCATCTTTTCCAAATAGAATTCAAACACAGTTACATTTAATTATATAATCTTTAAATCAATAATTATGTTATCAGTTGAAACATATCATTTTATTTATATAGAAGATATTAATTTCTATAATTAATATTGTTTCTAATTTAACTCCCTTATTTATAACTATTTGCTTCAAAATTTAAATTCGCTTTTTTTTTTAATAACTCTTTAAATAAGCAAATCATTAATTTGGTTATTAACCTATAAAATCTAATCTAATCCAATTAAATCTTCAAAATATTTGAGAGTCAAAATTAAAGTCACTATCATTCATAATTTATCTCACAGAATATCCCATATAAAATGAATCGATTTTAGATAACGATTTGAATTTTAAAACTCATAAAATAAATAAGTCAATTAATTTGTAAATTTGAATTAATATAACTGATTTTTTTTTTTTCTAGATTAATAGCCGAAAATCTCCAAGATGATATCTTAGAAACACATTTTATTAGAAGATAATGATTTGATTATTTAAAAACACCTTATATATACGATTATATTGAAGTTTTTATTTTTACGATTTTGGATTAAGTCCTACAATTTACAGTGTTCTTGTTTAACAATTTTCTTCTTCAATTCTTTTTTCTAGGTTCTTTCTTTACTTTGTTATCCTTCTCATTCTCTAAATTTCTTGCATTTACTCTCTCTTCTAATTACATGTTATTATAGTATTTATGTTAAGAGGTCATTAAAAAAATTAATCAATCTACTTTAAGCATATGAGTTTCATTCATATCTAAATATTATTAGAAGAGAACCCTTAATTCACCAATGAAGCATTCAGGACCTTTGATTGTATTTCAATCATATGTTTTCTACCCTTAGATCAAATTGTTGACATCATCTTCCCCAAATAAAAATCAAACACCATTACATTTAATTATAGAATCTTTATATTCAACAATTATGTTATCAATTTACTATATTAAAATACCAAATTGCTCTAATATAAATATTAAATACTTTTATTTAATAAGTTTGATTCAAAAACTCAAAATGAATCTAACTAACATTTTTTATTAAAATTTCACCTAAAACAATACCATCTATTAATGTGATGTCTACTTAATTTATATTCTCCACGTTTAACACGGGTCATAATCTAGTGTTCTTATATAAAAAAGTTAAAAATATAATGCTATTGTTGGATAGACATTTCACACAACAATGCCTTACTAAAAAAATTGAACTTCAATGTTGTAATAGAAAGATTGGAAAGTAAAAGGTGTGCGCCACAGTAAGCATTTGGGGGATAAATCAATATGTTCACGTAGCAAGAAAGGAGATGCCAAAACTTGAGCCTACATCTTTTATGAATTTATACACGATCAAATATTTAAAAATAAAATATTATAATACACAGATACATGAATGAACGTGGCTATTGCATTTACTCTGATAAATAACTCTCGATCACTACATGCCAACGGAAACATTGAAGGAAAGAAATGTCACTCTCTATGTCCAGTCCAAATGAAGCATATGCATTTACTGTAGAGATTACTGATAAATATAGATTTTTTCAATATAAGTATATTATAAAATAATATAAATAAAACTAAAAAAAATATTAATTAAAATCAGTATCACCAACAGCTTCTAATAATTAATAAGAATTTATATTTTGATTTTTTTCATAAAACTTACAGACAAACTAAAGAGCAATTATGTCTCGTCTAATATATAAATTCAAACCAAAAGAAATCTCCACAGATATAGAAGCATTATGATTTATGAGTCTACAAAATAGAAGAATTTAAATATTTGGATGATGACCCTTGTTTTATTGCAGGGCTCCGGTCGTAACCATATCAATAATTAGAGTAAATTACACGGAAGGTCCCTTTGGTTAGGGGTTACTTGCATGTTTGGTCCCGAAATTTTTTTTTTTTAACTCGGACCGTATCCAAAACTTAACTTTGTTACCCACCCACTTCCTAAAATAACTTTCCGTTTGTTTTGCTGTTAAACCATGGTGAAGTGAGTCGAGCTACTCATGAGCTACTCATTAAAAGCTCCACTTGAGATCAAATTAAACGAGTCTGAGCCGAGCTCGAGCCTAAATACGAGACTCGTTTATTAAACGAGCTCGAGCCGAGCTTCAATGAGTGGGCTCGCGAGCCTAAATGAGCTTAAACGAGCATATATATATATATATATATATATATATATATATATATATATATATATATATATACACACACACACACACACACACTACATACATACATACACACATACACCTATATATATATATATATATATATATATATATATATATATATATATATATATATATATATACATGGAGGCTCGTTTAGGGTCGATTAGGTTCGCGAGTCCACTGAATTGTTCATGAGCCGAGCTCGAGCTTCATTTTAAGGCTCGAATCGAGCTCGAGCTCGAGCTTCCTCAAAATTAAACGAGTCGAGCTTGAGCTTGGTCAGGCTCGGGCTCGGCTCGGCTCAGCTCAGCTCGTTTACACCCCTACCGCCACCCACCCCCTCACGTCCTCAACCTTCTTCTTCTTCTTCTTTCTTCACTTCTCCCAAATCGTTTGCCACATCGCTAGTCCCTTCTTCTCCTTGAAATTTAATAACAGGTCGTCACAAGAAAAAGTAAACACATAGATCGATCTAGGAATCTACGGAAGGGTGTGATTTTTATGGTGTGGAGACGATGAAGAACGTTGATGATGGAGGAGTCTGCGGAAACGATAAACAACACCAATGATTTCTAAGGTGTGAAAACAATAAACATTAGCGATTCTCTAGGTTGTGGAAACAATGAACATTGTCACCGATTTTTGGGATTTGGAAACGATTCACAATGACAACATGTCTTAAGATTTAGGGAGGATTCATCCATACAAAGGCAGACATGCACATGGGGATCGATTTAGGAAGAGGAACATGGACAATGATTTTGTTGATTATATATAGAGGCAAACATCAGGAATTCGAAGACAAGTGCTTTCAGAGCTCCTTCTTGGGGGGGGGGAGAGAGAGAGAGAGAGAGAGAGAGAGAGAGAGAGAGAGAGAGAGAGATGAGGTTTTGTCAATTTGGATTCTAGCATTTGACGAAGTATGATTTAGGAATTCTTGTATGGAATTTTTACAATTCAATGTAATGTACATCTTTTAGAAGCTTGCAATATGCAAACTTGACTTTATGATGTAAAACTTATATGGATTGCTTAGTTGGAAGAAATTATTTAGTCCAAATCAAGTTAGTCCCTGAACCTAGTTTTAATACATGTTAGAAACTTGAATTTATATCTTATCTGTTGTTAACTCTTTGTATAAGAGGTGAAAGTTCCAACTTAGATTGATAATAGTGAAGAAGGATTTTTCAGTGTAGATGCCTAATTTGAACCTATATTAGAATCAAAGGAGAAGAATGCTACTAAAACAAATTTACCCTTCAAACCCATTATTGCTACCCATTATTGTTGTACACCAAAAAACAAGGTTCATTTTTCACTTTATTCCCCTTTCCTCCTTCACAACTTGGATACATGTTATGATATTATAAAGATTATTTATTAAAAGATTTTTCTGGTGCATAGAGATGAACGAGAAAGAAGAAATTGTTAAAAAGAAGGTTGGATGGGCCTTAAAGTGGCTGTAAACATGAAAGGACAAAAATACCCCCAACGTGCTACTCACGTGAGGGTTACTAACATCAAAATAGATGACACAGTTAATTTAGGGGCTACGCAGGTAACAGATTTAGGTTTTAGAGATGACCCGAGTCAAAAAAAAACTTTTTAGGGACCAGACATGCAAGTAACCCCTAACTACAGAGACCATCCGTGTAATTTACTCCTATAATTATGTGGGAAGCTACATGAAATAATAGATTATCACATCGAGGGTGTTCAAAGTTACTAAATAGCAAATAAAAAGAAGCATGGAAATGAAAAGCGTATGTAAAATTTGCATCTAAACATAAAATAAAAACAACTTGAATTTATATAGACATATACATAAAAATAAACAAATAAGATTAATTATTTTTAAGTTTACGTATGTAAGTTCAAATAATCCAAAATGTATTATATATAACTCGATTTTATATATTACGTGGAATAAATACACAAATTTAGAAAATTAAAGTATAAAATTCAAAGTTGAAGGGGATAAAAATGACATTTTAAAAAGCAGACAATTGAAATATTTTTATACAAAATAGATAGATGATAACAAAAAGACTTAAATTGTCAAAACCGAATAAAATAAAACTCCAAAGTCAGTGGCCACTGACTTTGGCTTTTGGTATATATGTAATTATAGATTTTTATAAAAACATATATGAAGTGAATATATATATATATATATATATATATATATATATATATATATATATATATATATATATATATATATATATATATATATATATATATATATATATATATATATATATAATCACGTTTTACTCTGTTATGTTAATAAGAAATGAACATCATGCCACTTTTGCCATGATCATATTGAGATGATTGACCATCTTATGATTCTGAGTCTTGGTGTCAAACTGATAGATTACATATCGATAATCTAATCTACAACTTTTACCTTTGTCAAAGATTAGATTACTTAGACGGACCATATGAATATCAATGTTAGTCAATGAAAATATTTTGATGTGTTCATTATCATAAAAACCTTTTGGATTTTCCATAACTTTGATAATTCTAATGATTTTACAATATTCAAGCCAAAAAAAAGTGGTTTTATTTGATATTATGTCACAATTTTGTTTTTGGGTTTTAATAGAAACACAAATGATAAGATAAATTGGGTTAGTTATCTCTTTTTGCGTTATTATTCTTTGTATTTAATATTTTGATGTTGTTTTTTTTGTCTGTTTTCTTGTCAGTTAATAAAAATTTCAGCCATTCAAAAAAATCATTATCACTAAATAAATAAATTATTTTTTACGTAAAAATTAATATTAACAATGTCTATGCAATGAATTTTTTTTTGGTTATGGAGTAAAATTCTAATCAGAAAGGTCTAAAGTTCAAATTCTACTACATCTAAAGTATTTGTTAGTGTTTATCTTCTTTGTTAGTGTTTATCTTCTATATGGGTCTTATGTTGGAATAACTCATAGTCTCAAAGCGATGGGTTTATCATTTTTTTTTTTGGGCTAATGAGTTGAGAGAGTAACATATTATTGTTTTTGGTCACAGTTGGTCACTAAACTTTTTTCGTGCTTTAATAGCCATTTAACTTGTTGATTCGTGTAAAATTTCCCCCTACCACTGCTTTTTGCTGGTTGCAATGGATTGATCGATCCTACGTGTCAGTTTGATCATGCATGACATGTTGAGCTAATGTTATTAAAAGAGGGGTGTATGTGGTTCCTTTATTGTGCCCTAATACCCCAATGGCTTCCTTTTACAGCTTTTCATCGTCCCTCAATCGATCAAGCAAAAAATAAATAGTGAACGATCCAAAAACTTGTGATTGTGGGTTCCCTGCACGTATTATAACGTTAACAACACCAAAGAATACAGGGAGACATTTCATGGTGTGCAATGAGGTAAGCTATTTCACTTGAATCTTCCCCCTTTTCTGATTCATTTTTCCTGATTTGAAATCTCATTATGAGTTATTTGTGTTGAAGGGTAAATGCAAATATTGGAAATGGTTGGATGTAGAACTTGTACAAATGCCTCTAATGCAAGTGGTGGAGGAAATGAAAGTTGAATTAGTAGCATTGAAGACCGAAATAGAGAAGGTGAATGAAGACATGGAACAAATGAAGAAGGAAAAGTACTCTGATGCCATTGCAATGAAGGAAAAAATATATAAGTTTACCATCAAATTTCTTTTTTTGATCATTATGTATATGATGAAATGATGTATTAAAGATGTTATTTGACTGGAATTAGAAAGAAGTAATTTTGACTAGAATCACAATGTAGTAATTTTGACTGGAATGGCATCACTGAGACAACAATGCATACAAATAACAAGAAAGTAATTGAATGAAATGAATACAATGCATACATATAACATGAAAGTAATTGAATATGGTGGTTGGATTCATTGAAATACTCCATTAATATTCGAAATTAAATAAAGGGCAAGTAGTTGTCTGCATACACAAAAGATAGGACAAAAGATTTGATGTGTGTGGAATGCACTAGTTTTAATCCTACTAACTTAGACACAGAAACAAACACACGAAAGGCAATGTACCTATTGATTAGCATCTTAGTTCAGGTAAGTAGGGTATCGAACACAGGGAACGGTAAACAATTAAGATTATTACTAATATTATCTAAATAAAACAACTAAAAAAAGGGTTGTTCTCTAGTTTTACAAGACTAGAAACTTAAGCAACTACTTAAACACTTAAACAAAAGACAATTAACAGCTAAGGAGAAACAAAAAACAACTAGATTCAATCAATTTAAAGAGACTTCCATTTAGATTTGATTCACTTATTCCTATGGTTGATTTCGTAGCAAGTGTAATGGATTAATATGTCATTAGCTACCGATTTCTAATGTGATTATGTTCATGTTCACTATTACTAATCCTTAGCAAACAAGTTAATTCAAACAGTGATTACTTGATTAAACTAACAAGTTTCCTAGTATTCAGTTCGGATCAAGTAAAACTTGTAATATTAGTTAACTAAATTTATCAATTCAGTCAACTCATGTATGGTTGTTCATCACACATGCTTACACATTAACTTACTTATTTTCTTGTTAATCCTAGGTTCATATTCACTAATACTAGGCATACAATATTTTTACACAAAAACCATATGGTACAAACTATTAAGAAGATGTTCATGCAACTTAATAAACTTGATTATAAATAGAAAATAAATATTGTCAACACATAAGGGTATTTAACAAGCTTAACAATACAATTCACCAAATCAAATTAATCCAAGCCATAAAATCAAACCATATTCATAAGTTTATCTAGTCTAAACAGAAGTAAAGAGTTTTTTAACTCATATCTACAGCAAATAACAAACTAAAAACGAAATATAATGATTCAAACATGGTTCACACAAAAGATTAAGATACAAGTAATGTTTGTTTGCCTTTGATCTCTTCAAAATTGACTTCTAGGTTGAATTCTCAAAAACAACAACTCTAAGAACCCTTCTGGCCTCCAAAAATCGTCCAACAACATCCATATATCTTCAAAATCTAAGATCCAAGCTTCCAATCGCCAATTCCACTTCCTTTTCCTTCCGAGCATGTCTTTATTGCTGAAAGTGAAAATTTAAAACTAATTAAGCATCTTTTGTTCATTAAATGAGATAAAATCAACATAAAGTATTAAGATAATGCATGAATTTTATAACTAAATATGCCCATATCAAGATTCCTACTAGGGACCACAAAAGAAGGGACACCATGTGCCCACGCACCCAAAAGAAAAGCATAAAGAAAACATAGTACTTTGTCTTTACATCACAACTTGATAACAAAAGATGTGCCCACCCAGTACCTACACACTAACTTAATCAAGGACTGCATGGTTCTCTACACTGCTCGCAACCCCAGGTATGTTCCTCCTCAATGCCATTTTGACAATCCTTTCAGAATATTGTCTCCGTCCACTTCTACCAATTGGGGCCCTTCTTAGGATAGGCCTTGCAGCTGCTACTGGTGGTGGAGGTGGTTGGGATGCTAGTGGTGGTGGTTGGGTTGGTGGTGGTGGTTGAGGTGGTTGGGCTGTTGTTGCTGGTGGTGGTGGGGGTGGTGGTGGTTGGGTTGTTGCTGGTGGACTTGGTCCTGATTCACTACTCTTGGAGGAACTTGGTGCTGCAAAAAAATTGAAGTCTCAATTACTTATCAAAATGATGTATTATGTTCAGATGAAAAGAATTTACCTGATGTATTTGTTTGCTTCTTAGATGGAAACTTTTTATTGTTATGGCCTGGTTCCTTGCAAATACTACACCTTATTAGGGCTCCCCTTCTTGTCACAGAATGTCTAACTAGGCTACTCAACTCTCTTTACTGTATGATTGGGACATATATGTTTCTGCATATTGATTTAGAGAAGAAATTACAGTTACTCCATATAAGCAGGGTGTCCCTGTAAGTTGCCATATTCTACATGCACAAGTCTTTGCAATTAGATCCACTCCATATGCTGCATCATTAAACCTAACTTCATACTTTTGATAACCACAAGGAGTAACCCCCCACAATCTGTATAAGGCAATAATGACTACAAATTAATAACTAATAACTCAAACTAATAAAAACCATATGTTGAATTGTAAAACTACATGTTACCTCTATTTAACCTTCAAATCTTGTATAAGCTTCCTAATACTTGGACAGATAGTCAAATCCCATTCATTTCCTTTTGCTCTTTGACTGTATATCCTCTCCATCACAAATATCCTAATCTCCTCTAGCATAGTGATGATTGGTTTCCTTCTAGCATGCCTAATAGCAGAATTGAAACTCTCACTCACCTCATTCTCAACTGCATCACAATCTCTTCCCTTTTGAAAAAATGCCTTAGACCAGGTAGTAGGAGCTCTATCTATAAGGTAGTCCTATGCTTGAGTATCTACAAATTTGATCTTTTCCATTACATGTTTGAACTTCTGTTCAGTACTAGCTTTGACAGCCCTCCAAAAAAGCTTCCTGAAATGTTGACCAGTAAACCTTTTAGCAAAATTAGCCACAATGTGCCTGACACATTGTCTGTGTTCAGCTTCTAGACACCTTTCTTTTACTGCTTCTAGCAACCCCTACAAATAACAACAACAAAATTAGTGAAACATGCATAAAAACAGATGTATAAATATGAACCAATGCTCACCTTGTGTCCATCAGAAAGAAGGGTAATGCCTGCACCAAGACCACCATTAATGTTATCCATGAGGATATCTATGAACCACTTCCATGTGGCCTTGTTCTCAACTCCAACTATAACCCATGCTATAGGGTAGATGTGGTTGTTTGCATCCCTCCTTATAACTATCAAAACTTCTACCCTAACAATACCCTTTAAAAAGCAGCCATCAAGGCCAATCACAAGCATGCATCCTTCCTTCCAACCATCACTTACAGCTTTAAAGCATACATAGTACTTAGAAAACAAAGTTGTGGAATCTGGCATGATGTCTACATCCATCCTCACAGTAGACCCAGGGGTTGTCCTTAGAATTTCATGACCATATGACTATAATCCCCCATAATGTTCAATTAGAGTTCCTTCAATTTCTTGTAATGCAAATTTCTTTGCATTTCTGCATTGCCCCACACTCACATTTATATTGAATGTTGTTGAAACTTCAGCTTTCATCTTCTTAACACTCATTTTTGGCTTCTCTATAATTTCACTCATAAATTGTTTGCCTAACCACTTATAGGTTACTATGGACCCAAACTTAAACACCTTGCTACAATTATGTTCGCTAACTATAGATTTTATTTGAAAAGTCTTCTCTTTAGTCATCTAAGAGGCCCAAAGTCTAAATAGACAAGTAGGTGACTTTTTTTTTTTTTTTTTTTTTGCAACACTTAACTAACAACCTTTGGGAATCATTTTTTTTTTCAAACCAAAGATCATATCCATTAGCAACTACATAGTTGCTCAACATGTTTTTAAGCTCATCAGGGTTAGAAAATCGCATACCTAACAGTGGTTTCATCTGATTCCATGGTTGTCTATCATCATGCACAGGGTATTGAGGTTCAACATATTCAACATCTTCATATAGATCATCTACATTTACTGTATGTAGACAAAGTTTGTTTAATAACCTATCACCCATGGTTTTGTTGGCTGGGAATGGATATTCATCATCATCTTCTTCATGGTCAACAGAATAAGTATCCGACAAGACTGAGTCTTCATCCTCTTCACAACCATAGTCTTGATCTTCATTTTCCTCTTCCTCAATCCATTCGAAGATTGGTTCATTATAGTGGTCCACATACATATTCATTCTCCTCTCATTTGCATAAACCAAATCTAAAAATTCTTTGTAATCACCGTCATTCACTAGTGTATGAATTCCTTGACTTAAAGACTCTTGTGGAAGGCAGAAGTAAATGTCTTTGCTTTTACTTCTGGTGAGCTTGTGAAGGAATTCCATGAACTCCTCATACTCAAATGCATTGAAGTCAACATCTCACACTGATTGTATGTCGGGATCAAAGAATACTAATGGGGTTGGGTGCAAATGTTACATTATAGTGGAAATCCACTACAATGAAGTTTTAATCAGTGAGACATTGTGATGAAGCCATTATAGAGACCGATTGAAGATTGAAGGAGACAAAATCAGGGGTTAATGAGAGTTTGTGCCCTAATCGTATTTAAGGACGAAATGAGATTTCACTCTTAACTTTAATGAGGAGGGGAGGCAAAATCGGGGCCTACATGCCACCTCATTGGCCACCTAGGATAAAAAAGTCATATTAGACCGATTCAACCGTTGAAACTGTCTAATATCATTCATAGGGGAAATTTTACATGAATCAACAAGTAAAATGGCTATTAAAGTACAAAAAAAAAAATTAATGACTAAATGTGACAAAAAACAATAGTATGTTACCCTCCCAAATCATTACCTTTTTTTTTAATAGTAATTATCAAAAAAAAAAAATAATGTTTGATTGAAAGCCCTTAATACTTAAAGTAATAGTGTTATCTTGGTTTATACGAGTTATGAACTTTATAACATCAAGAAAGTGTTAAAATATTAACTGTCAATTTTAATTAAAATATATCAATAATAAATTACTTTTGTCTTTCGTCACAACAATTCACATTTGTTGGAGAACTTTTAATAATTTGATAAAATATTGTTGGATATGATACATGAATAAATATTAATATTATTATATTTATCTGACAATGAGTTGAAATGTTATGTCCGCTTGTTACTTTGGTCTTTGGGTTTTCCATGTTTGAAACGTTTACAGTCCTTTGTATTCCATTTAAGCAAAACCTCCCTTCTCTACTCTTCTTCAAAAAATATGGTATCGGAACTCGTAAGAAGGCTTCGCTAGGGTTCCTCTTTTCCCTCTATCTTTGGAAGCTTCATACAGGTACTTTCCTTCTTCTAATCCTACTTCAACCTAAGTCAATTCAACGATTTCATTCTCTAGTTTCGTCTGGATTTCTCCAAATTCTTCCATTTCCGGTTGTTACATTCATTATTAATAGTCTTTAATTGCATGTGGCTTCTTAGCGATTGTGTGCAGGGAGTTTGGTATCTTAGGGTTTTTTAGTGATAAATTTGTTTAATTCGCTGAATAGACTCTCAACAACTGCTATCGTAATTTAACTTGATTGAATTCGAAATGTTTTCCTCAGGGTTGCTTGCAGTTGAGTTTGAGTTTGAATTCGAGTTCGAGTTCGAAGTAGTGTATATTAATTTTATTTGGAGATGATAAATTTGATTTCGACAGGAGGGTTTTTTCAGTAATCGAGTGACAAGTGGAAAATTCCTGTTCTATTGAGATGCCGACGACAAGTGGTTACGCGATGCCTTTCGGGACCTTTCGCCGTTCAATAATGGGGATTGGAAACGATCATAATCAAGTTTATTCCATGGACGTCAACAGCGATTCCAGCTCTGAATTCCATTGTGAACTCGGATCATTTGAACACCAAGTCTTCCGCCAATTCCGCGCCCTTTCAGCAGCTTCTCCCGATGAACTACTTTCTCTCAATTGGGTATCCAAATTATTAGATGCTTTCATAGCTTGTCAAGAAGATTTCAACATCATTCTTTCCACCCACGAAGCAAATCTCTCAAAACCCCCTTTAGATAAATTTCTAACAGAATTCTTCGATAGAAGTATCAGGGCACTCGACATCTGTAATGCTATCCGTGATGGACTTGAAAAGATTCGACTTTGGTATAAACATTTGGAAATCGTTTCAAGTGCTTTCGATTCAAAACCAAGAAACGTGATAATTGAAGGTCAATTTAGGCGTGCAAAAAAAGCTTTGACTGATTTAGCCATCATCATGCTCGATGAAAATAAAGAATCTGCATCCGTTTTTTCAACCAGAAACCGATCTTTTGGGCGCCTAAACAAAGGGAATAAAGACAATCAACAAAAAGCAGGACACTCAAGGTCACTTTCATGGAGTGTCCCTAATTCATGGTCAGCAAGTAAGCAACTTCAGTCAATAGCTAATGGATTACTCCCACCTAAACCCCATGAAATTTCTGCCACTAATGGCTTAGCTACAATCGTTTACACAATGGGTTTTGTTCTGATGTTTGTTTTATGGGCTCTGGTGGCTGCAATTCCATGCCAAGATCGGAATCTCCAATTCCATTTATCTATTCCAAGACAATTCTCATGGGGGACTCCATTAAACCTTCTTCACATTCGAATCATGGACGAATCCAAGAAACGCGAACGCAAGAACAGTGCTGGGCTTCTTAAAGAGATTTCCCAAATGGAAAAGTCAATTCATTTGATCACGGATTTTGTTGATTCCATTCATCAATTTCCATTGACTGAAGAACAGAAAGAAGAAGTGCAAATGGGAATTCAAGAGGCGTCTTTAGTTTGTAATGCATTAAAGAATGGATTGGATCCTCTGGAACGCCAACTTAGAGAAGTATTTCGCAAAATCATGTCTTGTAGGACTGAAGGCCTTGAAATCCTTGGAAGGGTATAATCTTGCAAAATGGTCAAAAGGGTAAAAATAATGGTAATTTGTGTAGCTTGAGTATACATTTTATGTGCTTTATATCTTTATTCATGTTTCTTTATGTTATTTTTATTGGGTTCGGGGTTTGGGTTTGGGTTTGGGTTTGGGTACGGGTTCACCCATTAATTAATCTTCTTTTCCTATGTATTATCTTTTTGTTGCTTTTGATAATTTCATTCATTCTTATATATGTATCCAAGAATCCAAGATTGTTTGACTAAGGTTTTATTTTATTTTTTTCGATAAAGTGTTGTTTGGATAACTTTTCTCTGTTATACGTGTGTTGAGTAATAAGAAATAGGGAAACAAAAGATATATATGATGAACATGTTATGTTTTGTTAAGAGGGGAATGAAATATTAGTAATGATGGACATATGGGCATGAGCATGATGATATTAATGTAATGGATGTATGATCATGTGTGTGAAGGTCATGGACATAGACAGGTTGCAAATTTCAAGTAGTAGTTGATTTTGTATGAAAAGAATTAAATGAATGGAACAGTTTGACAAGATTTCTGGTTAGGCATAAATGGTTGGGGTCAACCCCATGTTTATTATATATCAATAGTTGTTACTTGTTTGTTTTTGTTATATATATATACATGGAGTTGGCCCCCACCTTCATATCGACCACCTACCTTCCCCTTTGCACTTTGGATCTCAACAAATGGTTTGGTTATCTATTAATGCAGAAATCCAGCCCAAGTTCGAGCCCGATTGGCCCATTTTCAGATTTGGAAGAACACATCAACACACATTAATGATTAATACATTATCATGATTACTAATGTTCTTGAAGCCTAACACTATAATCAATGAATAATCTTTCTTCTTGAAGCCTAATACGATTTGATACATGGATTTTCACTCTAAATTTCATAGATGAGTTCTTAGATACAAAAAGTATGATTTAAATTACAAATGATTGAATAAAAAGACCAGTTTCATATGTTTTGTTTTAGTGGTGTTTTTTTTATATGTTTTGTTTTAGTGGTGTTTGTTTTTGAAAATGTAAAATATATTTTTATTATAAAAAGATTGTTCTATAAAAATAATAATAAGATTCTATAAATAAGACGATCAATGACCTTGATACCATCTAAATGTGGATAAATTATATTTTTAGCTTAGTTTTATGTTTCGCTAATTGATCAGAGATTAAACATGTTCGAAATTGACAAATAAATTAACTGAAACTAAAAGTGTTTTTAGTTTATTTTTCAAAATAAGAAAAAAAAAAACAAATTGAAAAAACAAAACAAATTGAAAAAGATGACAAATTTAAAACCTAATTGTTAGAAATGTCTTTCATAAACAAAAACTACTTTTCGTTTTTAGAAGGGAAATTGACTTAACAAGATAATTATCTTTTCATTTTATGCATATTCGGGTATTTTTTTATGCATTTATACAACAAACTTGTTGGAAGTGTTCACATATAAACATTATTACCGGCTACAACAAGTTATAGCTTATTTGGTGTATACATGACATATATGTAGCAAAGTTAATTATCCAGGAGGATAATGCGTTATTGGTTTTGTTTATATTTGGACAAAAAAAATTTCACATCTAGTCAATTTCTTTTTTGTTCATATCCAACCATTCAACTTATTGTAGTTGTTTACATAATACAATTTTTTCATAAATTTAAATCGGTAGTTAAAGTCGTTCGTCTAACTTGTTGAAGTTGTTTACATAATACCATTATTTTTGAAATCAAGACACTTGGTTCGACATGACACAAGAACATCGTTTGTTTCTTAGGGTGGGGTTCGAAATGAGGACCAAAGTGGGAGACTAGGTACGAGGTTATAATAGGCATGACTTATGCTCTCGTGTATCTACATCATGACCGTGTGCTCATTAATTTACATGGAGATGTGAAAGTCATGAATGTGTTATTGGGTCTGAACCTACAACCCTACCTTAGTGATTTTAGGTTTGCTAGACTTGTTACAAAAGACCAAAACTAGAAACCCCAGTTGGCTCCCTCTCTCCTACTTATTAAACCGTGTACTTAATCACCCACTATGCTCCTTGTTTCCTAGTCCCAACACAATGGATGAATGAGCTCGAGCTTCCATTATGGTAACAATCATAAAATAGAAGTTTAATCATTTGTTTCGATCCCCACCCTAAGAAACAAATGGTGTTCTTCTGTCAGATCGAACCAAGTGTCTCGTTTTTAGAAACAATATTATGTGAACAACTTCAACAAGTTGGATGAACGACTTCAACTACCGATTTAAATTTATGAAACAATGGTATTATATGAACAATTTCAACGAGTTGGGTGGTTAACTGTAAAAAAAAATTGTTTATATATGTACAAGACCAATAGTTCATTACCCTCCTAGGTAATTATCGTTGCCCCATATATGCCACGTAAGTTGTAACTTGCTACAATCGGTCATAATGGTCATATGTGAACGCTTCCAACAAGTTCGTTACCTAGATGTGTACAAAAAAATTATCCAAATGTGTTTAAATAGGGCTGGCACCCTATTTAAACACTTTAACTGGCCTCAACTTCAGCCTCCATCACCACCAAGCCTTATTCACGAAACCCTAATCGATTTTGAGTATTTTTGATCCATTGTTGTGTGTTCTTGGTGATTTTGAAGCTTGAGAAGGAAGAGGAAGCTTGGGGATTCAAGAGAAGACAAGTAGATCTAGAGTTTGTGTTGCATTTTGACTCAGTAGAGGTATAAAGTATGTACCTTGGCTATTCATTTACTAGATCTCTTCATGAAAGTAGTTAGGGCTTTAAGAAGCCTATTTTGGAACCATTCATGGATGCAAGCATGTTTTGGAGTTAGGACCTCAAATCTGGATGTGTATGGCCTTATAAGACTTAAGGCTGTCAGCTTTATTAAGTCTTGGCCCTTCTCCATGCCTTAGGTCTCTTTAGGAGCTTGGTTTTGGTGTTGTTAGCTTCATAACACCATGCATGAACGTAAAATTTGTAACTTTATGTGTTATATCAACCCCGGGAGGCCAAATCTATGGTTTGGAAGCCTTGAACCCGACTGGACAGATTTGAAATTTGGGGGACTCGATGAGTCGTTCATACGACTCAGCGAGTTGGGACGTGGTCCCCCAACCTTTGTTGTTACTGAGCAAACTTGTTGAGTCTAGAAGATAACTCAGCGAGTTGGACGTGTTTATGCACTTGAAGATTAAAGAACTTGACGAGTCCAAGGATGAACTCGGCGAGTTGAGAGCAAAATGTCCCGACTGATATGAAGAGGAACTCGACGAGTTCAAGGATGAACTCGACGAGTTGAGAGAAAAATATCCCAACTGATATGAAAAGGAACTCGACGAGTTCAAGGATGAACTCGACGAGTTGTGAGAGAAATGCCCCGACTTGTATGAAGGGGAACTCGACGAGTAGGATCGAGACCCCAGAGTTCTATGGACCCGAGAACTTGACGAGTTGATGGACCAACTCGGCGAGTTAGGTCAACCAGAAGGTTGACTTAGACCAGAAGGTTGACCATTGACCATAGTTGACCGTTAAAGGGGTTATGAGTATGAAAGAGTAATTAAAAGAGATATTATGTGTAGGAGTTTGAGGAGAGTTGATTCCAGAGCCAAGGACAGTTCATCTACTACAAGATATTTACCTTCCAGTAGGAGTGGGTCGAAGGCACCAATGCCGACCCTCTAGTATTGATTATAGTCGAGATGATTGTCTTTGTGATAATTATCTGGTATGCCATTATCTGTTATGCTTAGGTGCTAGTATGTTATGTGTGACAACCTGAAATTTCCATTCTGAACAAACCATATCAAGCCAATAGAAGTTAGAACAGCTATAGTGAAATTCCAGACTTCGGGTATAAGTTTGGCAGTTTTTCAGGATTTACACTTAAGGAGATATCAGGAGAGTGGATGCACTAGGGTTTTTTGCAACACTGTTATTCCAATACTCTAGGATATTAGAGTTCATTCCGGGAATTAAATATTTTTTGCCTAAAAATCTCAGGACTATATATAGAAATCTGAACCAAATAATTCATTAGTTACATTTCCAATTAGAGAAAAGCCAAATTCTCTCTCACGGATCTTCGGGTTTTTATCCCAAATTGTGAGTACTTCTATCTAGTTATATTATATAGCTTAGATTGTGTTTAGAAACATCAAAATCGGACCAAAACCCCAAGATTTGGGAGTTTACAGCCCAAGAACACTTGGGGGGTAAACTCCATTTTAAGGGCCAAAAGTGTCCCAATGCCCCCCAAAGCCTTGGAACTCAAACTAGAATCCTCCATTACATGTTTTAGACCACAAAACAATAAGGAATCATGGCTAGAAGTGAGTTCACGGCCAAGGAAGTTCTTGGGCCGTGAACTCCATTTTTATGTGCCAAAGTGCCCTAAAAACCCTCCTTAAGCCAAGAGACTAAAAGGGACATGTACCTAAATGAGTTTAGGACTAGATAACACACTTAGAACACCAAGAGTAAGGTGTTCACGGACCAAAAGGTTCTAGGGCCGTGAACTCCATAAAATGGTGCTAAATGGTGCCATAAACTCTTCTAAAGCCTAATACAAAAGCCTAGTTTAGTTCCTAGTTAATTTAGGGACTTGAAAACACCATAAACATCCTCCCAAGGGAGATTACGGCCGTAATCTCCAAGGGATATGGTCCCAGGGCCGTAAACTCCTAAAAGGAGTTATATTATGCCCTAAACTCTTCCATAGACCAAGCCATTAAGTAGAAATGCTTATTAGGGCCTTATAGAGCATCAAACATCAAATGGACACCTAGGTATGAGTTCACAGCCGTAAACTCATGAGTTTACGACCGTAAACTCATTTGGTAGTGTCATTAGGGTCGTGAACTCCCTTATGGAGTTTTCCTTGAGCCCTACACACAATAGCTTCCCCTACAAACACTTAGATGCAATCCTAGAGGCTAATAACACTTGATAAAGGTGTTTAGCATGTCCTAGGGTGTCTTGACTTGTGTATTAGTTGTTTATAGACTAATTTGTTACATATATGTGAAATTATATGTTAACTAGGATCATAGAGTGTGTTCAAGACTTCACTTGACACCTAGCGGTCCTACCTCTTCAGTTCATCCGTATCACCCACAACAAGTGAGTTCATACCCCTTAATTGATGATTTAAATGTTTTTAAATGTTTTATGGGGGGGGGGGGGTACAAGTAGAATCATGCTAGTTATTATATCAATCACATGTGATTAATAAGCAACATATAAATGATTTGCTACACATTAGCTGTTTTACCAAACAGTTGTTATTTAAAGGATTTTCATATACGTTTTATATGTTTAAAACTCCTGATTTAATTGTTCATTATACACTGTATGTTTCATTTCAAACTCATTTACAATTGTGTTTCAAACAAATGTTTCTTTGTATTTAAAACTGTTTTGTTAGATAAATACTTCCAACCTGTTTTATAGATTGACATCAAGTCGATCTTTTCTTAGATAGTAATCCTATTCAAACGGTTTTACAAAACTTATTTTATGCTTATATATTATCAATTGCATGCCTCTATATGTATAGTTATATAAGTAATGTTTAAAAGACTTAGGAAGGCTATCCACATTGTTTCATTTTCCTCGATTTGGATGTGGTCTGATAGGATATCGGGTACCCGTCCGAAGGTCGTTTAAATATTAGTTATATATTATATGTACATATATAGTCATAAAGGTTCTTCCAGTTCATTCAATACCCTTGGGTAGAAAGGGTATACATCCATGTCCATACGTACCAGTTACATTACTAGTAAGCTATCGTATGGGTAGTTTAGGAAGATACTAGGACCATTACTAGAACGCGATATCCTACAATGAGTTAGTTCATTCATGAGTCAATACTTGCTAGATAGAGAGAACATACATTACATCTAGTACACACAATACATTACTATACATGCTAGATAGAAAGAGAACACACATTACAGCTAGCACACGCAGAACATTACAACACATTACTATACTATTACATAGATATGTTTTACATGATTACGCTTACATGAGTACGTTTACATATATACGTTTACATGAGTGCGGTTACATATACTGTGATATGACAGACATCACTAGGTGCTATAGCATAGAACAAGTTCAGGATCTATCTATACCGATGAATCATAACGCATTGTGGTAGGTATATCGGGTATACATGATCATAGTAATGTGGATGTTCACGGCTTGCATACATGCAGGCGTCGTGTAAAGGTCCCAAAATCCATTTGACAGGGGAGCGTTTAGCCTAGGATCTAGCCATCACATTAGGCCTTATCCCTCAAATAAGGCAATAGGAGTACAGAGGTAGTCACTTATTACAAATACTACAGTACTTACGAGATTACCCTAGACTTAAGGTAATTAGTACGGTTGTAGTTCGACACTACACCATAGTACTATATATTTTTCCCATTACATTCACTTTGTGAATATTCACACGATGCACGATAATGTAGAAACTATATTTTTGGATAATGATAGTCAGATTTGGGAAAATACATGCTCTTACAAGAGACACACACACAGACACTAGATGCCTTGGTAGAAGGATAAAATTAGTAGGAAACATAGGGCTTCCTAGGATCATACAAAACATTTGCATACTTACAGTTCATATACATTTTCAATACTTACAGTTCATATACATACAAATACTTACATACAAATTAAGACACTAAAATACTTATGATCTCACCAGCTTTAAAGCTGATACTCGCTTTCAAAATAACTTGTATCCTCAGGTCAACCATAGACAGGTACCGATGCAAGGTTCAGGGAAGATGGTGCTCGTTCAAGACGCATCTTTCATTTTGATTTATTCTTTAGTGTCTACTATAATTTGACAGAACACACTTGTATAATAATTATTTTATTAATGCAATGGATGATGTTGTTGCTTGTTTACTACTTTTCATTGTTGTGATACTGTACATGACGTCCTCCGCCCCAGAACGTTTCTGCCGTTCTTGGTTTTGGGGTGTGACATTATGTTATTATGTGGTAGTGATAGGGGTGAAATAGTCCCTAGTTACTGGTTGAAAGATACCGAAGGGGAGGCCAACACCCAAATATGCTAGGCAGTTACTAGTTGAAAGATACCGAAGGGGAGGCCATCACCCAGACATGCTAGGCAGTTACCGGTTGAAAGATACCGAAGGGGAGGCCAGCACCCAGATATGCTAGGCATTATGTGTTTGTATGGTATGTGGTATGATGGGGGAACTCACTAAGCTTTGTGCTTATAATTTTCAGTTTTTGTTTCAGGTCCTTCTTCTTCGAAGGGAAAGGAGCCGACATGGTAGCAGCGCATCAGACACACATATTTTTCGCATATGGGATCCTTGGGATTTGTATTCTGACATTATTACTATCTTATGACATGTTTTTGAGATTTGTGATCTATGATTTTTATGAAATAAGATAACTTGATGATGTTTACTATAAATTGTTTTATGAATGATTAAATCAAAAATGAAAATTTTGGTCTTAAATTTTGGGATGTTACATGTGAATAAAATGAAAATATAATTACCCTGATAAGTCAATTTTCCTTTCTAGAAAAAGAGGTTAAAATGACATTTTATGCCTTTTATCTTCCAATAAAACAAACATTCTTTCTTTGAAATTTCATTTTGCCCGCATACATAAAAAGAGAAAAAACGTTTTTGCTAAAAGACAAACACCACCTTGAAGTATCTCTTATATCTAAAGGACATCGACATCAAACTCACGTGAAAATAATCTAAGTATTAAATAAAAGAAGTAATAAAGTTATCAAAACTCTAAATAGTATATCTTAGATGTTAGTCATGAAACCCTAAAAAAATTGATTCTTAAAACCAAGACAATCAATTATCATTTTAAATCATGAATAATAGCTACCAGCCTTCTTAAAACCTAAAATACTCATGAAACCCAACAAATAATCTCTCTTTGTTTTCGGGACAAAAAACACTAACTAGGTTGATCACTTGAATCGCTCATAATCGGTTTCGATGTTTGGATCGAGATTGGACTAGTCTAGGATGGAAGTGTCCATGTCTAGTCTAAAACCACTAGTCTCCGGTTGATACCCATTTTCAAGATTTGATTGGTCTTTTACTTCTAAGTTTATCTCTGATCATTCTTTGTTTAAGCTTAAACTGGTCTGGGCCGGTCTACACAAGCCTTAGCTTTCAAAGTCTAGTTTTCTTCGACATCACCTATGGATTTTATAAGTATCAACAACTCATGGTTTAATGAATTATCTCAAAAACATTCAAGAATTCAACCACTATTAGATGAATTATAAATTTATAAAGCAGTCGACTACGATTGTAATGTAAGGGCGTGTTTGGAAGTTCATTTGAAGCTCCTTATTGACTTTTTGGAAAAGCCAAGTAAAAATGATTTTTAAAAAAAAATCATTTCTTTTGCCTAAAAGTTTGTCTTTACCAAACATATTTTTAGCTTATTGACTTTTTAACGGTCCAAGCTAGTATCATAGCTTCATATATATATATATATATATATATATATATATATATATATATATATATATATATATATATATATATATATATATATACTAGGTTATAACCCATTTACTACACGAGGTCTACATAATAAAACAACTTTAAAACTTAATAGATGTAATAATAATTAATAATAGATTCGAAAAGAGTTAGTTATTTAGAAACTTGGATTTTTGTAACTATATACTTGTGGATTTAAATTTATAGAGTCCTTCTCAATATGAACCAACAAAAGGAAGAAAGAAGAGAGTGTATTTGCTTACAAATTGAAGTATTTACCCTAGCTTCACAGTCTCTTTGAAATCAAAGGACTCGACATAGGTTAGATCCGTACCCAAATCTATGAAATCAACATACATATATAGTTAAACACACACACACACACACATCGTTAAACACAAACATTCAGTTTGAGAGATGGTGGTGGTGGGTTTGTATCTGTAGGCCAGAAACATGGGCGAGAATTGAGAAAATGTAACACATACACATAAACAGGAAGATGGAAAATGTACACAAGATAACGCACAAAGATGGTTCACATACACAAAAACACATAGTTTTAGTTTTTATTTCAAGCTGCAGATACTGATTTACAGTCCACATAAGCTATAAACCATCAGGTACATAGATAAATGACAACAAATCCACATAAACAAAAAAACACATCAATACATAACAATTGTGTTGAACTTATTAGAAGAATATGCAGACAAAATTTCGTTCGTGCATTTCATCAAAAACCTCTTGTTTACGTGAAAGGTCCGATATATTCAAAAGATCCATAGATATGAAGAAATAAGCCAACACATACCAGAAACCTAATAAGCTAGGATGTTTCCAACGAGACGATGAAGATTTTAAGGATCAGTGTCGTCATGAAGTTTCTTGTACAGTTGCACCGATATACAAATTTGAATGATAATGCATGTAACATTTCAAATGAACATTATTCTTTATCAACCTTCCAGTAATATCAATAGTCCATTTAACAGACAAATTGGTAATTTTAACTCACAAAAACCAAGAAATAAATACCAAGAAAGAAAAAACAAGTGTTCATCCAGTTTTGAGGAGTCTGGGATTACCTTTTTGATTGAAAAAAATTCACCATCCAGAACTCTAAATGTCAGAAGCGGGTGAAGAGAAGGGGGTGGGGATGTGTTATTCTTGTTCGTATCATGGAGTTGGAAACTTGGTATGTTGGAGATTAAACCAGATTATAAGGAAAATAAAGATGGAGGCGTAACAACGAAGGTGTGAAGGTGGCTGGCGGTGGTGGAGTAAAAATTCAGGTCTGATCAGATTCACCTCTTTAAGCGATTAATAGAAAAGTGAAGTGATTTGAAATTAGGTTTCAATCAAAAATATAAATCAATCCATTTATCTCGTCAATTTGCAGATATAGGGGGATATCAGTGCGCAACTTATAGCCACAATTTTGGAATGAGTTTGAATTTTGATTTTGATTGTAAACGTTTAATGGAGAGGAAGAAAATGGGTGAAGTTTGAATGGGAGAATAAGATGCAGGTGTATAAGAAATCGACACGTGGCAAGTAGATGATTCTTTTATTAAGATAGGATATATATATATATATATATATATATATATATATATATATATATATATATATATATATATATATATATATATATATATATATATATATATATATATATATATATATTTCACCTAACGGCATAATATTAAAGTTTAAGAAGATGTATGTTGATGTATGACTCCTTGAAAATGTATGTGATGCTTAAAAACTATTATGATTAGGTGGATAAAACACAAAAGAACCCGTATATTGAAGAAAGTTTAACCCACATTTAAAAATTAGAATTTGAAGACGAAACAGAAAGCATATTAGCGGAAGTGCCATCATATAATAGCACCAATATTGAAGAAATCGGAAAACGCTTCACTGCCAAGTGCCAACACTCAAAAAATGAAGTTTATTCACCACAATTACAATCATTGCAATTTCCCTCTCAATATCGTTTCAATAATAAGTTTATATTTTATAACTTACTATTTTATATGCGTGAAAACTACGGTATAAAATTAATTAAATTTTCATATTAAAAAATCAAAATTATTAATTAATTATTTATATAAACTATTACTTAATAGATATCTTTTTAGTTATAAAAAATTATAATCGTTGATTTAAATAAATACGTAAAATTATATCATTTTATAATTTATATCAATTTTATTTTATTTTTTAATCTAATGTTATTAATTTAATATAATTAGAGTGAAAAAATTTAAAATTTGAAATATAAAATGGAGAATCAATTATTAATTTAATGTAACTAGAGAGGAAAATTTAAAATTTAAAATTTGAAATTGATAATTTTCTTAGGTTGACAATTGACATGATAGATGTCATATAATATTAATGAATAGTTCTAATATTATGACACTTGTCATAAAGAGAATAAACCTATTAATTTATTAGAATAAAGAGAAGAGATGTAATTTTGCCAAATAGTTTATATGTTTTTATATTAATCAAATATTAAAGTTTTTATATTAATAAAAAAAGACAAGACGAAACAAATAAAACCGAAAATAGACAGATTTTAAAGATAAATAGTCTTGTGCGGTCCGACTACCGCAAAAGACGATCGGGCGAACTGCTTTAGACTGAAACCATACCAAAAGAGACTATACCGAAAAAGAACAATGTTAGGACGGCTGGAAATAAGAACAAACCAAATTCTTACCTCTACATGAAGGGGCGGACCCAAAAAATTTCCTAAGTGAGGGCAAATATTTTTTCTATAACTTTTTGTGGGGGCAAATTTTTTCGAAGATTCAAAATAAATAATTTTGAATGGTTAAAATAAAATATTTTTTGAAAAAAACCTATTTTTTATTTTTTTTTTTGTTGTGGGCTTAGCTGCCCCTAATGCCCCCATTGTAAGACCGCCCCTGTCTATACATGGAAGAGAGAGGAAAGTAAATTAAAATATTTCTCATTTTCGACTTTTTATCATAAAAAATATTAACTACGACTAAATAACCTGCATGGTCTCTCAATTATCAAACACACATTATCCTCAAAATACATTATTATTTTCCTATATTCATGCGTCACTAAAATATTAAACCCTCAATCAATACATATACCCCCAATACATGTCTCAATTTGAAGGCAAAATCATGAAATGAGATTTCTATAGGAACTGAAATTTTGGCACCCTCTCCCCCTTAATAGAAACGGATTTTTGTTCAACTCATTTTTAAAACGAAGGCAAACTCATAAATTAATAATACTACATCATATTTCTCATTAAGTTTTAGGAGATTGATATGGTGTCCTCATGTCAGTAATCCAAATTATTATTTCATAGGAAATTTTTTAGAAAAATCCTAATATTTTGGGAAAAGTAACGATTAAGTTTCAAATTATTTTTTGAACAGAAAAGTATCGATATTTAATATTTTGTCCAAATTAACAAAAAAGTCTATTTTTATTTTAATAGGAAATGATATATTATCATGAAATATTAAATAATAAGGATTTTCTGTTAAAAAAGTTAGACTTAGGGCGTGTTTGACATGTAGTTTTTGGAAGCGTTTGGGAGCTTCTAGCTTTTGACTTTTGATAAAACGCTTTAGTTTAAACAAAAAGTTTCGTTTGACAGTACGAACATTTATCTTTTAGTTTTAACAAAACGCTCTGATTCTAAAAGCTACTTCATGTAGCGTTTAACAAAATGCTAATGAGCTTTTGAAATCAATTTCCATAATTACCCTTAAAAATATATTTATATGTTTATTTATTTTTAATCAATTGTCATTTTATGTAATTTTATATATTTCAAAAGCTTCCAGCTACTTTTGCCAAACATTCATATAACAAATAAAAACTATAGTTTCCTGCTACCAGCTACCAGTTACACGCTACCAGCTATCCGTTTCTAACTAACAGCTACTTTTGCCAAACACGCCCTAAGGGCGTGTTTTATTAGGTTTTTTTTGAACACTAAATTATCAAATAATCAAAAACAAAATTTATTTTTTAAACATTAAAACTTTTAAAAATTGATCAATAATTATTAGTTTTTTTTTTTTTTTTTTTTTTTTTTTTTTTTTTTTTCTTATAAATTCATATATCGATCTCTATTATTCATTTATCAAACAGGAGTTTTGTTTGTTTGTTTATTTATTTATTTTGTTTATTTTTAAAATTTTGTTCTTTTAATTGCCTCGTTTGAAAATGCTAAAAGAAAATTACATTGTTTTTAACAGAATCGAATAATAAAAATTGTGGTAGCGTGGCACAGTATTGATGGGGTATAAAACACCGACTTTGGAGTCAGTTGCAACAGAAAACAAAATCCCGCCAAAATCATTTCAACTTTTCATCGATCCGATCCACCTTCCACCGGCAACAATGGCGTCCACTTTCAGCATCTCAGCCGCGCTCCTCCTCCTCATCTTCACCAACACCGTCCTTGTTACCGCCGTTCCAGAACGTGAATACTACTCGATGCTCTCTGCTCTCAGATTCAGAGGCTATCACCTCTTCGCCAACGCAATCACAACCACCGACCTTCGCTACGACATTTTAACCGGCAGCAACTTCACCTTCTTCGCACCGATCGATTCGGCTCTTTATTCTCTTGACATGAGCATGTCGGCGGCCGATTACACCATGGCTCTGCGTTTCCACGGCGTGCCTCACCGTCTCTCTCTTCCTGACCTCCGGATGCTTCCTTATGGTTCGAATTCTTTCCCATCGCTTGTACGTGGTCATGAGATTCATATAGTGAATCCTCTGCTGCTTCCATTCCCGGTTGTGGTGGAAGGAATTGATATTGCTTTTCCTGGTTTGTTCTACGACGAACATATCGCTGTTCATGGTTTGGAAGGTATTATTGACTTCAGATCTCTGACGGATACCGGAAACGCGACTTCGATTATTGGAAGTAACGTTGCGTCGAATTCAACGAGAGATCACGGTTACGAATCAGCAGCAACAAACCTTACAAACGTTCACACTCCTCCCTCTCCGATGACTGTGCCCTCTCCTCAACCGCCTTCCAATTCAACCGTAAATCAGACGGTTGCAGTTCCGGAAGCTGCTACGCCTCGTCCGTCTTCCAACGTAGCTGAATCCCCGGTATTAGTGCCGATGACATCCGTTGTGCCCTCTCCTGCTATAAATACGGATATGCAGGGTATCTCTATTTCTGGGGCTCCACCGCATCGTCCACCGGAGGTTTATTCCGCATTTACTCCTCGCGGCCGTGAAGAACACATGTCGACGGCAACGAGGTATGAGTTGATTTCTGAGAAAATACCTGGGGTTTCACTGGCTACCAAATCGACCGCTAATGCTACCGAGGAATTTACTCAGGTGGATGAAAAGAACATTGACTGTCCTACTACAGAGGATGATGTTGAACAGTTGAACATTGCTAACATACGCCGTGGTGATCCCTACACACGGGAGCTCTACACCCCACCCAATATGACTTTTGCACAGGAATATTAGGTCAGAACATCTTGTAAGACCTTCGTTCATATTTTGCGTTGTTGATTGCTTGAATCGACAATGTCAATTTTACAGAAAAATAATCGTAACTAGCAATGTTCTTGATGCAGACATTGTTACATTTGATTTTACTCACATTTGATTTTACTCTTCAATCAAAATTTAAAAAAAAAGACCATTATCAGGTATCCAGAATTGTTTTAGCAGTTCATACATATATTCAGCAGTTTGCTTATTTGCTATATGCTTTCTTTTTTGATATCTTCTTGAAGAGTGATTGTATGATTGTTGATGATATATAATATGGTTTGGAGATTGTCAAAGAGTTTTTTCAAACAAAAGAACAATTGCACTTATTACTCGTCGTTTTCATCATCTCCATACACATAGAGGGCAACCCTATCTATCTTAAAGCAATGCACAAATTTTGCAATGATCAACGTTTTGTGTAACATCTACTTTTTGTCAAATTGAAAATATGATAAAACATGGTGTTTGGAAATATCTTAATTAACCAACCAATTCAATATATGTTAATTAGTATTTGATTTAATGAGATTTGGTGAGAAAGAGTAGTTTTGTCAAATTTCAAGGGAGAATAAGCTCATGTATTTGTGGGAAATGGATATGATGCAATATACGTTCGAAAAGTGAGATTGAACTTAGTTAAATGATAAATTTATGAAATTGTGGTTAATTAATATACAACAGGAAAAATACAAAGTAAGTTGATATGACACAAGTTATAGAAATCTAAGCACATAAAGGAGCGGATTATTAATGGTACAATGGTAGGGGTTGTATGTGAGTTGTAAGAAGTTTAGAAAATGAGAACCTTGAGCTATGTGCTTGTGATATGATGAATTGATGATGAGCTATGAGCTTATGATATGATGATATAGGCATAGAAGATCAAACATACAATTTAGTGTAAAATATACTTTTCTAGAAAATTTATCAAGTATCTAGTACATGATCTTTTTGGAGAAGTTGCATTTTCCCTAAATATATGAGAGTTTTGATGGTTTAAAAGTTGTTCTATTGTTCATAAAGGATGATTGCACATGGTGTTACAATTTTTGTATAAAAGGTGTTAAATCAAAATGAACCAAGTGAAAGTGAAACATTTGTGTGGTCTGAATAACAATTATTTCGAAAAATGCTTTAAATACACACCCACGAGGGTTTTAGTTGGAAATTTTGGGTTAAATGAACCTTAGGTGGTATTAGTTGGAAATTTTAGGTTCTCAAAACTATTTACAAGTAAAAGCAGCAAATAAAATAAATAGTTTGTTACATTAAAATCTCCAAAAGCACAAATCCAATTGCATATAATAAATTAACCAACCAACTATATAGAGTTTAATCGATATATATCTTAAATCACGATGTTGATGTAAAAGAGATGTTTAAGAAAGAAAACCGCCATAAGTATCTATACGAGCAAACACGGAACACCATGAAATCCTAGTTGTTCAGGTAATCAATAAAGCAAAATATTCTTGCCCCGTTCTCAATGAAAATTGACAACAAGTAACGGGTGTGGTTAGCATCTTTGGCTGTCGGTAATGAAAACGATTCTGGAGACAAAATTAAGGTCTTCAAGAAGAAAAATGACATGGATCGTAATGTGTACACCTTTAAGGTCCGACTTTTGGTGAATGGTTACTCTGTGTGTGTGTGTGTGTGTATATATATATATATATATATATATATATATATATATATATATATATATATATATATATATATATATAACCAGGTTAATGTGTTTCTTACATTTATTGTGTGTTATAATGCAAATATAGAAAGTTAATAAAATTAAATAATTATTTAATTAAATAAAGATAAATATTAAATTATTTCTATAATTGTATCCTCCCTAATAAATGAAAATAATTTTGTCAAGTATCATTATTTCTTCAATTTGCCAATGTCAATTTGTGGTAATTTAGAGAGATATATTTTCCACTTGTCAATTGTAATTTACTTCAT
Source organism: Lactuca sativa (assembly GCF_002870075.4). Taxonomy (NCBI): domain Eukaryota; kingdom Viridiplantae; phylum Streptophyta; class Magnoliopsida; order Asterales; family Asteraceae; genus Lactuca; species Lactuca sativa. The sequence goes on along the minus strand of NC_056627.2, from coordinate 250,956,247 downwards.
TTTTTATTCTCCAATATATCATTAATTACTTTCCATAAATTAAATATACCATAATAACTATATTAATTTAAAATTTTAAATTTAAAATTTCAATTTCAATTTCAATTTCTAATAAGTTACATTTTAAATGTTCGTATTTAACATTTTGTTGTAATTAAACTCTTTAGTACACGGGTCTAACAACTAAACACATAATTTTATTTTTATTTTTCACATGTTTATTCATTTTTAATTTTTTTCTCATAATTTTCACTTATTTCAAATTTCAAATATAAACAAACTTTCCATTTACTCTTTTATATTTAATATTTTGTTTTAATCAACCCGCATAATATACAAGTCTCACACCTAATGTATCTTAAATGATATCTATAATTATAATTATCTTTTTATGGAACTAATTAAATTCATCATTAATGTTAGCAATAACATTCTTTCAGAATGAATTCGCATCATGATTTTTATGTATGTGTTCGTTTTTTGTTTCAGGACTCCCTCACTTAAAATACAATAAAGTTGTACGGAATATGAAGAACAAGAGTGTATTGTACTAGAATACACTCTCATTCTTCTAGATACAAATTCATTCTGAAAGAATATTATTATTATTGACATTAATGACGAATTTAATTAGTTTTCATAAAAATGAATTATAAGTATGAATATCATTTAATATACATATAATTTTTACTAAATTTTTATTGGTGCATTCTAGCACACAATAGATGTGAAAAACATCTGAACCTACCTCTTTCTTTCTTTCATAGTCGTATATTATGACCAATGTTCTAAATAACGTAAGGCGTGACTTGGCGGCAATGTCAAGCCTCAAGCTTTTACGAGCCTAGGCAAGTCACGTCGTTTGTAAGGCGTGACTTAAGGCGACAATTTTGTATATAATTCATATTTTTATATGTATTTTCAACTATTATTTATTTTTATACACATATATGAGTCAAGGCGGAGTTTTGGTAAAGCTTGGCGGCACATACAAGCCTTGGAGCCATGACGCGCCATGGCGGAGCCATGACGAGCTTTTTAGAACCTTGATTATGACTATGAAATATTATGGAAAATGGATGTCAAAATTACATTCTTTAATGTATATACAAAGCATGCTAATAAAGTGTGTGTGTGATGCGCTGCTACCCTGTCGGCTCCTTCTCTTTTGACGAAGAAGTACCTGAAGCCAAAACTGAAAATTATAAGCACAAAGCTTAGTGAGTTCCCCCAACATACCACATACGATACAATCATACATACTGCCAGGCAATTCTGGGGTGCCCGACCTACCCATGTCAAGCCATTCTAGGGTGTTGACCTACCAATGCCAAGCCATTCTGGGGTGCTGACCTACCCGTGTCAGGCCATTCTGGGGTACCTGCCTACCCTCCGATCTATCATACTGGCACATAAGACACATTAGGTAGTAGCAAACCTAGACAATTATCACAAGGACAATCATCTAAACACAACTCCTGCTGGTGGGCCGGCATTGTGGCCGTAGGCCCACCTCTACTGGAAGGTAACCCACCTTAATGTCGTGTAGTGTCTGTATTGTCCTCGGTATGAAAATCAACTCTTCTCGACTCCTCAATCTCTACACAACATCCTTTCTACATTACCATTTCATACTCATAACTCTCACAAGGGTCAACTCAAAGCCCCGGTCAAAGTCAAGGTCAAAGACCTGGTCAAAGTCAACATTTGGTTGACTAGACTCACCGAGTTGGTCCACCAACTCGTCGAGTCCCCACTTCCTCAAAATGATACAATCCCCTTCCTACTCGTCGAGTCTAGCAAGAGCTCGACGATTTCACATTCAACAAATATCGGGACCTTCTTCAACTGGCCCACCGAGTTCTCATTGAACTCGTCGAGTCCGTCTTCATGTGGTTGGGATATTGCCTTGAACTCACCGAGTTCCTCCTTGAACTCGTCGAGTCCTTTGATCTTCAACTCCATAACTAACCCCAACTGGCTGAGTTTTCTTTCAACTCAACCAAAGACCACTTCCAGAATTCGTTTTGGGGCAGACTATGAGCCGACTCACTGAGTCACCTAAGCAACTCGCCAAGTCGATATTTGTCCAAAACTAAACAGTCGATTTCAGTGGGTCTCAAGGCATCTAAACCATAAATCTGACCTCCTAGGGTACATATTATACATAAAGTTACGAACTTGATGTCCATGCATGGGGTTTTTGGCTCAAAAAGCTCTAAAATGGGGTTAATATGGTGCATGGGGTTCTTATGGAAATAAAGTTGGCACCTTTATGCCATAGGAACCCCCAATGGTTCTAGATCTGAAGTTCTTATCCCAAAATCGTGGTCGGATCCAAGAATGGCTCCAAAATGGCTTCCAAAAACCCTAAGTTACTCCAAAAAGAGTATCTAATGAAAGGAGAAGCAAGGTCTGGACTTTTTACCTCCAATAAACAGGAAATGAAGTAAAACCTTTGGATCTCCTAGCTCCTTCTGAAATCCCAAGCTCACTTAACCCCCACAACTAGAAATCCAGTCTACTCGACGAGTTGGGCCTCCAACTCACTGAGTCCCAGAGTAAAATATGAAATTACTTGAATTTAAATACGTACAAGGAACCGAGTGTTACAAATCTCCACACTTATTTTAGACTTCGCCGTCGAAGTCTGTTGCTCAATCCAGAAAAAGCTCGAGGTAGGGCTCCCTCATCTCGTCCTCCGACTCCCAGGTCCATTCCGAGCCCTTGCAGTGATGCCATTGCACCTTCACCAGCTCCACCCTCTTATTCCTCGGATCCCTCGACTTCCTGTCGAGGATAGCTACTGGCCGCTCGAGGTAGTTCATGTTGTAATCCACCCGAATATCCTCTAAAGGCACGACTGCTAAATCGTCTACCAAACACTTCCGCAGCTGGGAGACGTGAAAGGTACTGTGAATCTGACTGAGTTCGGCTGGAAGGTCCAAACTATATGCTACCTTACCCACCTGGGCTACGACCCTGAAGGGTCCAATGTACTTGGGGCCAAACTTGCCCCGCTTCCTGAACCGAATGAAACCTTTCCAAGGCGACACCTTCAGAAGCACCATATCCCCGACCTGGAATTCCAGGTCCGAACGTTGCTTGTTAGCATAACTCTTCTGCTGGCTCTAAGCTGTCTGAAGCCTGGTCCGAACCTTTTGGATCCTCTATTGAGTACCACTTCAGTACTCCCCATGACCCTCTATCCAACCTCACCCCAACATATCGGGGTCCTGCACTTCCTCCCATACAAAATCTCAAAGGGAGGACAATTAATACTCGCATGATAGCTGTTTTGTAGGAAAACTCTGCCAATGTAAGGTAAGTATCCCAACTACCTCCGAAGTCTAAAACGCATGCCCGCAGCATATCCCCCAAAGTCTGGATGGTCTGTTTGCTCTGACCATCCGTATGCGGGTGAAAAGCGGTACTAAAGTGCAGACGAGTACCCAGCTCATCGTGAAATTTCTTCCAGATCTGGAAGTGAACCACACATCTCTGTCAGAAACCACCGAGACGGGAACCTCATTCTGAGCCACTATCTCTCTAATGTAGATTTCGGCCAACCTTTCGGCCGAAATGCTTTCCTGAATCGGAATGAAATGGGAGCTCTTGGTCAATCGATCCATGATGACCCAAATCGAATCCACTCCCCGCACTGTCCTGGGAAGCTTCGTGATGAAATCCATAGTGATATCTTCTGATTTCCACATCGGGATATCCAATGGCTGGATCATGCTATGAGGCCTCTGGTGGTCGGCCTTGACCTTCCTGCAGGCCATACATCTCTCAACATACCAAGCTACATCCCGCTTCTTGCAGGGCCACCAATAATCAGGACGAAGATCCCTGTACATCTTTGTCGCCCCGGGATGGATGGAAAACCTGGATTTGTGTGCCTCCTCCATCAATACCTGGTGCACACCTCCATGTTATGGGACGCACACCCTACGGTGTAGTGTCAACAATCTACATATGTCATAATCGAAGGAGGAAACCTGACCAACAATACACTCACTCTTACGATGTTCCTCCTTCATAGCCTCCTGCTTGGCCTCTCGAATCCGCTCCAACAGCGAGTCACCACGGTCATCCTCAAGCAAATATCTCTGATCGGTGCTGCCCTGCAACTAAGCGCATCGGCCATGACATTGGCCTTCCCCGGGTGGTATAGGATCTCACGATCGTAACTCTTCACCACATATAGCCATCGACGATGTCTCATATTCAGATTTGGCTGATCTATGAGGTACCTCAAACTCTTATGGTCCGTTTAAATGGTACAACGGAACCCATAGAGGTAATGATGCTAAATCTTGAGGGCGAAAACTATTGGGTTTTGAGCATTCTAAAACTCCTATGGTATACATGCAACCCTATAAACCTTGGATCTATGTTTTCTCTATTATACATGCAAATAAGAACTTTCCAAGGCTTTAATCCTAACTAGCATATTATGAAGTTCTTATACTACAAAGTTCTAGTTAGATGACATACCTTTTGATGTAGCTTGATGTCTTCAAGCTTTAAGAGCTTAGCCCCAATAGTGTGGAAGCCTCAAATGGAATCACAAGTCACCAAAACACCTTGGAAGACTTTAGAGAATATGAATACTTGGTTCTCTCTAGTGAAATCGGCTAGCCCTTCTTAGTGTACCCACACTAGTGCCAATTTCACCAACCAATGACATCTTTATATAGTATGGAGACTAGGGTTAAACCCATGACCTTTCATTTCATATGATCAATGGGTTAAACACTCCATGGACTATCCATGAAAGCTTAGCCCAACCTAAATGAACTTGGCCCATTCCATATATATATATATATATATATATATATATATATATATATATATATATATATATATATATATATATATAAGAGTCCATATTTAATTAGTTCATTTTGATCACTTAATTAATTATAAATTAATTCTTGATCAACACTAATTAAATAATATGATTCCGTATTAATATATTAGAACTTATAATATATTAATATTAATCATAAATATACTATTCTCAAAAGACTATCCATATTAATTGTGCCGGTGAAGTGCAACCCAAATGGATCATGCCGGGTCGGGTCAAGTACATACCAAATATAGTTATGGACTTAGACATTAATCCAACAGTCTCCCACTTGGATAAGTGTAAAACTATTATTGAGTATGACTTCAAAACCTAACTGGAAATCGTAGCTCTTAAAGCCGCTGTCGAACTCTGATCTTGTCAACGAACTTGTCCATTAGATAAGGGATCATATATTCCTCCATTCTAGATATCATATGGACTGAGACATGGATTATAATCATTCTCTCTGTCCATTTGTTGTTTCCCGATTTCCGATTCATGACGACTGACTGATTGAACAAATCAAATCAGTCCTGGCTTGGCCAAACACTCACATGTGTCATCATTAAATCATCGAGGGGCCCACATATATCGCTTTTATCCCGAAGGTAAAAGGAATGGATAAACTTCGACTTATATGGCTTGTTCTGCTACTTGTTGAATCATACACAAAGGCACGTTTTCTAACATCGAGTTACCAATGCGTTTTTGTGCAATCAATGTACTATCAACTCATAGTAACAACTCATATCTCTAGGTTTGAAGAATATAAGATATTATCGTCTCATGATCACTTGTGATAAAATCCATGAAGTGATTCCAATGAGCGCGGGTTAAATCCAATACTCAGAACTTATGAGCACTCATGAGTGTAGTAGCCCTTTGTCCAACATCTTAGACCTCTACAAGCCAACCCATGATAGTCTTAATTCATATCTACTTCCAACATATGACCGACTGTGGATGGTTTGAATAACTTATTCATTCCGGAAGAATAACCTAGTTTATTTTGGAAGTCAAAACATACAAAATGAAACACAATAATAATAGAATCTAATATGGTCTCAGAACTTATGAATATAAATAAAACACCTTTTATTTATCACCATATGATTACACATTATTCATTGCATACTGTTTTAGCTACCAACTTTATTCTTGAATTTAAAACAATAGTTGTCCCATGCTCCAAGCATGTACACTATGTTTTCTAAACACTAGTCATGCCACACACCAAGTATGCATACTGTGTTTGTCTATGATCTTTACTTTGTGAACTAGATCAATTGAACATAACTTCAATGATTCTCTTTTCACACTCCCAAATCCTTACTACAAATGCAAGAATTCCAAATCCATGCCATTTACTGAAATATGTTAGATTCTAAACTTATATGCATTGATCCTCTTGTAATGATTATGCACAAAGTCAGAAAGACTTGACAACAACCATTACAGAGCATTCCAAAGGAGATCAGCTCCTTGGAAACATCCTTCTTGCATTAAGTTTCCTAATCTTACACAGATTGAATAATTTCTAGCTTTGAAACATTTCCAAATTCCATTTTGACTATCACTTCTGAACAAGAGTTGCCTCCTTACAGATTATGTCAATATGGTCCTTCCAGAATTATCACTATACTTCCAACTGTCCTTGAGCAACCAATCTTTGGTAAACCTTAGATTGTCCTCGACAATTGTTTAATCCTTTTAGTCATATCCAATTCTAGACCTTTTCTTTTGTTAATGCCCTAGGCATTTGGAAAATTTTAGAAAGGATGAATATAGCACATGCAATCGATCCTATATCCGAAGCATATGGGACACGATTCATGATGTCTCACATAAAGACTAAACCAGTCTTTTGCTATAACATTTCCATTTCAATTTGCCAAGTTCTCATAATTCAGATTATGAAAAGGGATGCCGTAATCATAATCGAATTTTAGAACGCAAATAATGGACCCATATACAGAATTTCCTTATGTTGAGCCATTCCAACATGAAATTCATATATATATATATATATATATATATATATATATATATATATATATCCTTGACTAAATACGATTAAAACCTCAATCTAAGCTTCTAGATTTGAGATGAAGTATAATTTCCTCTCCCTCAATTATAGCAAAACAACTTTTTCAATCCCTGCAACCTCACGAATTGAAACTTTTGTTTTTCTATAATTAACATTGCTAACTTGCAACCTTTATCATAATTATCATGCTCCGACTAACATGATGATTATTAGCATAACACTTATGCTCCCACTAGCTTTGACATGTACTCAGAAATCAGCTGACTTTCTTACCAAAGATCAGATTTCGGATACTAGATTGTTTTGATAAAACTTTATCAAAATCATACACCTCTCTTAGATAGCTTACATGTGTGTCTAAACAATTTTTAGAACTATGAAAAGGGATGCCGTAATCATAGTCTCAATTGTTTAGACCTTTGCCACTTCTCACAAGTCCATGTTAGTGTGCCGGTAAACCACACACGCTCCACTAACGACTTTGAGAATGAAAATATCGCAATTGTTATCTAGCTAAAATCTACTTAGTGAAAGTGTTTCCTCATCATTATTTTCATGAATCGGAGAGAAACCTTACGACACTTAGATTTACTAGTGTATGTGTTCTTATCCATGTGAATTGTCAAAACCATAGTCACAAGGCAAGGATAATGGCAAATCCAAACTCATATGGACTGAGCTCAATCTTAATTTCTTGCCATCTGACAGTTCAAGGGCCTACCAATGCTTCCAAGTTGTTATACAACCAATTGAGAACTCTAAGAACTCATATGCATAGCCAACTTAACTAGAATGGGCATAGAATATGTCAACACGATAGGTTATAAACCTCAAGTTGTGTGCTGGTGAAGACCTTTAGGTTTTACTCTTGATTAGTTCTTGAGACTTTCAAGACTTTAAGACTCCCACTGTCCTCTTGACATATAAGACTTTGTTGTCAGATATTCAAGAGATAGTGTGGATTCTAATCAAGACAAACACTTCACACAATTGGCCTAAGCTGGTCTTTGTTTTATCCAAAACATAACAACTTACCAATTTCAAATGTACAAGAGTAGAAAACTTTTACTCTTACATTTGACAAGTGTTTTAAACCTTCTTTAAGACATGTCACTCAAATTACAATCTTGGAGTATGACTCTAAGACTTGTATTGGAACAAGTATGACTCATCTTCTTGATTTAACCATTTCAACAATTCAAGTCCCCTTCTTAGTCATAAGAATGCACTAAGACTTCCTTAGAGAACTAATTTTGATATGGTTTCTTAATCATTAAGATGATCACAAAAACAGATACTAAAGTACTCTCCCATCTTTTCAGATTTGAGAAACTTTTATCCTTCTGCCTAACTTGATTCTTCTTATACGCTCTGTCGTACATTGGAACCTTTTCCAATGTCTCAGAATTACACTTAAGCTTGTAAGTATAACCATATTTACTGAACTTAAGTAAATCATGACGAATAGTCTTATCAATCTTTTGTGGTGGACTTAATCAGTGCATAAGACTATGTACTCGATCCCTTAGTCCATTACTTGACTCACACATCCATGTGAACAAGTAATTAGTCTTAATTTTTCCAATACTTGAAAGTTCTCATTCATCATGCTATACAACTTGCATGATTCCAAGTTCCGGTCCAATTGAAGCTTGGGTGATGAGAATCTTTCCTTATTTGGTAAATTTAGACATTACCACAAATGAAAGAATCAATTTCATATTTCCACTCTTGCTCTTAATGGAATCTTATAAGCAGCACAGTTTTTCACAAATGCCATTGTAAGGATATTTTTAAAATAATAAAATCAGAAATTTTCCTTTTATTTTAAAACTTTGCGGAAAAACTTATCCTTACAATCCATATGAAAACTTGTTGTTGTCTATTCCGAAGCAAAAATATCATAACTCCTAAGAAGTAGTTCAAGAATCCAATCTTCAAACTATGCGATAGAAATCCATCTACACGATCAGATTCAACATATTCTTTCTTTAAGTTTCTTTACTTTTCTTTGATTCTTAAAACATCAACATGTGACCCAGTCACATCATGTATCAAGAATCTCATAATAGAAACTTAGCAGAGTTAGATAGTGGATTTTACCTGAAATAAAGTCGAACTTATTTACTTTACCATCCTTAGATAAAATTGGCAGCTTTGCAACTTATGCGCCTTCCTTTGGCACTATAAACTTATGGACTCTTTCATAATGGTACATGGGACTATCACAGACTTAACATTTCTCTTTACCATTTGGTCAACTGAATTGACTATGGTCGATCCCTTTCCATTGGGAAGAGAGAGCTTTACTAGATATCTAATGTCATCATTGTCAATGTCCATAAAGTTTTAGGAAGTTGATCTTAGCAAATATATAAGATCATTAAGGTTCTTGTCATAGTCTATTTCATAGGTGTCCCAAAGGAACTCACTATGTGACTTATAAAGTGATTGAGCCACCAACTTTCTCAAGACTTTGACACCCAACTCTCCCGGCTTGTCCGTATGTGACTTCATCTCCAAGATGTGAGCACACCTAGACCTTGCCTTGCTAATAGGGCTTGAGTGACCTTAAAATTTTAAGAACTTGTGGGTTAGGGAGAATAATTGGAGGAGGTGAAAGAAGTATGATTTCCATGGGACATCATCTTCATTTAGGAAAGATTGTTTCAAGAGATTCGGGAAGATCATAAATGTCTAAACTAGACATCTTTTGGGAGATATTCAAGGTAGTTGATTTAAAGTCCTTAATATGACACCCAATATGAAATATTAAGGCTAGGACCCAACAAACTATTTTATAACTTAGAAGAGGGATGTCGTAATCCAAGCTATAAAATATTTGAAGGTAGGTGAATGACGATTCACCAATTTCCACCAAGATAAACGAAATGTATAATTAGGTTTTAATTGGTTTTAAAACTCCTAGATCTTTGAGATTCATTGAACTGTTCAATGACATGTTTCAATCTCTAGTGTGCCCTTTAGGTTTTGTGACTGGGATACCGAGGATCACAAAACAAGGTGTGAAGTAACCATGTAAATTACTTGGTACCCTTAAGTGTTTACCCCTCAATCGATGTGCCGGTTAACCACACACGCTCCATTGATACTATGATAAACATTAAGTTACCCTTTGCATCCCTTGTTAAATATGAGTTAGTGTGCCGGTTAACCACACACGCTCCACTAACCGGCTTAAACAAAGTGCAAAGTGTAATTTCATGGATTAGCACCTTATTCACATTTTCCTAAGTAACTAAGATTGGGTATTATTAAGAGTTTAGTTACTTAGTATTTATCATTAATACTTTTAATGAGGGGAGAATTACAGTCATGTCAAACCCGTTCGGCTAACGACCCTCCACCGGTCAAGGAAGCGGTGGGTGAGAGTGGACACCCATTAAACTGCCATTTTATAGGCAGTAACCTTATACCCCCCTTATAGACCGACTTCGTGAATGAGGCCTACTAACTGTAAGAATGACTTGCTCTTATATATATATATATATATATATATATATATATATATATATATATATATATATATATATTAACTTATAATATTATAAAGTATAAGGGTTGAATTTTAACTTTTAAAATTCTAAGGGCTAAGTTGGAATTAAAGTATTCATAAGTGAAAACTTTTCAAATTCCAAAACTTGAGGGCAAGTTTTGAATCTATTAAACTAATTAATTCCATAACTTATGAGTTTAAAGTAGTTTTAATCCAAAAACTCTTCAAGTTCTATAACTTGAGGACAAGTTATGGAAGACTTTAAACTAATAAAAGAATTAACTTATCTTTATTTTATAACTTATGAAATTAATTAAGGTTACACTCTTTTTATTTATTTATTATTTAATGAAGAGGCTCTTGGTCCTCCATCACTTGAGGACAAGTCATGGAGTCATAAAACCATTTAATTAGAACTAGACTCTTCATTTTGTAACCTTTGCCAACTTTTATGAGTTTTATGAAACTTAAATGTGACTTTTCATATAACTTGAGGACAAGTTACAAAAACACATTTTAGAATCAACTCTTAGATTAATTTGGATTGAAAACAACTATTTCACTCAACTTTTCTATTAATCTAAGCAACTCATAAGAACAAGATAATTCAAATCAAACTTTTTCATGTAATTAGTCTAAACCTTAACCTAATACAAAACATGAATCTATTGACAATTATCTTTGAAATTGGATTAGCATGAACATTACCACATCAAAAACAAGTTTATTAGTTCAAAAACAACTTAGGGTAATGTTCCTAGTCCATTTCTAGCCAAAAACCTCGAAAATAGCTGTCTGGGGCTCCTACTCGTCGAGTGCATGAACCTACTCGGTGAGTAGGATGATTTTACTCATGGACTCGGCGAGTTCTTCAGTGGACTCGGCGAGTCCAGTGCCTAGAAAGCCAGAAAATCGAGTTTTTCAGCATTTTTCAGCAATTTGCATCAAGTATAATTGAAAACAAGCCTAGACTCTGATACCACTGTTGGGTTTTGAGCATTCTAACACTCCTATGGTGTACATGCAACCCTATAAACCTTGGATCTATGTTTTCTCTATTATACATGCAAATAAGAACTTTCCAAGGCTTTAATCCTAACTAGCATATTATGAAGTTCTTATACTACAAAGTTCTAGTTAGATGACATACCTTTTGATGTAGCTTGATGTCTTCAAGCTTTAAGAGCTTAGCCCCAATAGTGTGGAAGCCTCAAATGGAATCACAAATCACCAAAACAACTTGGAAGACTTTAGATAATATGAATACTTGGTTCTCTCTAGTGAAATCGGCTAGCCCTTCTTAGTGTACCCACACTAGTGCCAATTTCACCAACCAATGACATCTTTATATAGTATGGAGACTAGGGTTAAACCCATGACCTTTCATTTCATATGATCAATGGGTTAAACACTCCATGGACTATCCATGAAAGCTTAGCCCAACCTAAATGAACTTGGCCCATTCCATATATATATATATATATATATATATATATATATATATATATATATATGTATATATATATATATATATATATATATATATATATATATATATAAGAGCCCATATTTAATTAGTTCATTTTGATCACTTAATTAATTATAAATTAATTTTTGATCAATACTAATTAAATAATATGATTCCGTATTAATATATTAGAACTTATAATATATTAATATTAATCATAAATATACTATTCTCAAAAGACTATCCATATTACTTGTGTCGGTGAAGTGCAACCCAAATGGACCATGCCGGGTCGGGTCAAGTACATACCAAATATAGTTATGGACTTAGACATTAATCCAACAAAAACAACTGCCCCTAACTCCAAGTCATGCGTCAGATAGTTCGCCTCATGAGGCTACAGCTGCCTCGAAGCATAGGCGATAACATGCCCCTTCTACATCAATATCACGCCTAAACCCGAGATGGATGCATCGCAATACACTACAGAATCATCCATGCCCTTAGGCAAGGGTAAGATTGATGCCTTGCACAATCTCTGTCTCAGTGTCATAAATGCAGCCTGCTGCTTAGGTCCCCAACGAAAGACCACGACTTTCCTTATCAATCGGGTCAAGGGAACGACTATCTTGGAGAAGTCCTAAATGAATCTCCGATAATAACCTGCTAGTCCCAGGAAGCTCGGAATCTCAGATGGAGACCTTGAAACCTCCCACCTCATCACGGCCTCCACTTTGGTCGGGTCGACCGAAATCCTGTACTGGTTGACAAGGTGCCCAAGAAACTGCACCTCGTGCAACCAGAAGTTACATGTGGAGAACTTGTGTGACATCCCCAAAATCTCGGCCAGAAAAGACCAATTTTCATTTATGCTTTTAAATATTTTCAGAGTAAATCCTTTTGATTTGAAAGAGTTGCGGAATTCGTTCCCAAAAACAAAACATGATAAAACATTGTTTATCGAAGCATTTCATAAAAGAAATGTATTTTCATTATAATCAAAACTCGGGGTGTCATGTTCCGATACAGACCAATAAGCATAAACGAATACATTACAAGTCATATAACAAATATAAACATATGCAGACTTGTAACCAAAACAACTTGATGGTTCATCCATCTCATGCCCTGCCGCCACATCCTGTAATACAATTTAAAACTGAGTGGGTCAGGCTTGGGAGCCTGGTGAGCATATAGGGTTTTCAACCCACAATAAATATCATATTTAATTTTCACCAACCAACAATAACCCAATTACCCATTCCCGTTATTCTCACTTTAATGTCCCTAATTCAACTAACATAAGGGACCTAGTCTAAGAATATTTCATCGAGGCGACAACACATGCTTCGGGGGTACCTCAGCAATATAAGTCAAATAAGACAACCATGAGGGGATGGAGTACAGCGAATGAACACCCAAGTTCATTAACACCTACAGGTGGCGAACCTGCTAATGTTTCCACAAGACTGTCTAGAATAGCCAGTTGTCGTCATCTAAACTCCGCTAGATGACTCAATCAAACAACAACGAGGCCTCTCATCTGTTTATTACACACCAACTGTCTACCCATGTTCTACCCAACATATTAGTAGATAAAAATATACATTTGCATACATAGTTTAAAAACCTGTATAGCATGCTTTAATCAACACATATATCACATAACAGATGAGGCACACACACACATAACACATATCTCATAGAGAAATAATCAGATCTATAAGATAGAAGAGAGTGAATACACATTCACACATAACACAACCAAATATATACACACATCACGTATTTTATATAAAATACTTCGTATTATTGTATTAGAAAGAAAATAACTACACACTCACACTTATAAACAACAATACACTTAATACACTCGGACCAAACTTGTATTATTATCGTGTTTATGAAAGTTAGTATACACTCACTTGATCAGAAGATGATCCGATAGCACTACGGCTTATAGAAGTAGTAATCCTCAGCAGATCTGGAAGATCTCCTCGAAAATCGAACTTCTCGCGGGCAGAGCTTCGACTCGGGAACCGCACTTCTCGGGATCTTTGGGGTCTCGGGACTTGCCTTGGGGCTAGAGTATGATACCGGGGCTTCGGGGTGGAATCGGCATGCAAAACGATGCAAAAGACTAGAGAGAAGAGAAGAAATGAACAAGAATTTTGGCTGCCTTCGGATCCCCTTTTATAGAGGCTGGAGCCTCGGAGTACGCGGGGCGTACTCCTTCCGAAATCGTCACTGCATGCGTCATCCAAAGTGTCGACACTATGCTGAGTACGCGGTAGCGTAACCTCGTACGTGGGGCGTACTCCGGATCACACCGGTGACTCGCCTTCGGATAAGGCTTCCGATTTATAATTAAATTTAATTACAAAATGATTAATAAACTTCGGAAATTCATAACTTCTTCATACGAACTCCGTTTTCGACGTTCTTTATATCCACGGAAAGGTGAGACCACGCTCTACGACTTTCGTTTAGACTCCGTCGGCTAATTTTGAATTTATTTTTATTAATTATTTTTAATAGGCCGCGACAGAAACTTTCGTTATAAATTCATAACTTCTTCGTTTGACGTCCTTTCTCGCCTAACTTTTTATCGCTTCGATACCAACAATGAGATATTCGATTCTCATTTAGATTGCTTCGGCAAAAAACCGCTCGATCTCAAATCGAGTATTTCAGGCTGTATACCGCTAAGCCAGAACTTCGATAAATCATAACTTCCTCATACGAAGTCAGATTTGGGCGTTTTATATATATTCGGAAACCTCGTTTCAATTACTACAACATTAACCAAAGATATTAAGTTTATTTTACACTTAAATTTTGACGCTTATTTTTATTCTTAATTAATCAAACCACATAATTAAGCAATTAAGCACAAAACACATAATACTCAAATAATACAATCTTATTATTTCAAAACGGGTTACAAAGGTTAACCTAGACTATTATATTGCTACAAATGGCAAGCCCGGAAACACAGGCGTTACAACTTGGCATACAAGCTCTCCCTCCTCAGAGTATCAAACACCTCTCGCAAGTGCTCCTCATGCTGCTCCTGCGTCTTGGAATAAACCAAGATGTCATCGATGAAAACTATCACAGACCGATCCAACATCGGTCTGCACACATGGTTCATGAGATCCATAAACGTGACAGGAGCACTGGTGAGATTGAAAGGCATTACCACGAACTCAAAGTGACCATATCGTTTCCGAAAAGCAGTCTTCTGCACATCCTACTCTCTGACCCCCATCTGATGATAACCCGTGTACAGATCAATTTTGGAGAACCAAGATGCTCCCTGAAGCTAGTCAAAGAGATTATCAATCCTCGGGAGTGGGTAACGGTTCTTCACTGTTACCTTATTTAGCTCCCGGTAATCTATACACATCCAATGCGACCCATCCTTCTTCTTCTTCACAAATAGAATCAGGGCTCCCTAGGGTGAACTGCCCGGTCTGATGAATCCCTTGTCTAACAACTCCTTTAGCTATGTAGACAAATCCTGCATCTCAGGAGGAGCCCACTGATACGGTGCCTTGGATATTGGAGTCGCACCGGGGATTAGGTCGATCTTGAACTCTACCTGCCTCTCTGGAGGTATCCCAGGCAGCTCCTCTGGAAATACATCCGCGTACTCTCGTACCACTGGCACGTCACTCACCGTCGCCTCACCCGCCTCCTCGGTATCCAAAACATATGCAACATACCCTGCACACCCCTGCTAGAGATAGGGCCTAGCTCTCACTACTTAACATAAAGATGGTCCACGATGTGGCCTCTCGTCCTGAATCACCAGCTCTCCCCCAGTTAGGGTCCTGACCCGGACCAACTGCTGCGCACGGTCGATCACTGCCCCATTGGGGCTTAAACAATCCATGCCTATAATAACCTTGTTCCCTCGCAATTGTATGGGAACCAAGTCTACCAAGTAACGCTCCACGGACAACCTCAAAACACAATCCATGAAAACCTCCGGGATCTCGAACTCTAGAGGGCAATCTAACATGCCCGAAGACTCAGGGAACCTCTTGCTAAGCGCAAGAGAGACAAATGATCGGGTAGCACCCGAATCAAACAACACTTGAACTGGGATACCGTTCACATGGAATGATCCTTAACAAAGCATATAACATAACACATCAATATCACAAACGACATATAATAAAATTTGGAGAGAAGAAACCATACCCGTCACCACATCAGGTGCCGCACGTGCCTCATTGGCTGTCAACTGGAAAGCTCGGCTCCTCACCACTGGAGCCTTTGACTTGACCTTCTGGCCATCCGTAACCCGTGTAGTCGCTGGAGTTGGTGCCACCACTGGCGCTGCTGCTGTCAACCTGGGGTAGTTGGCCTTTTTATGGCCCCTCTGATTGCAATGAAAGCAAATCAGGTCTGACGTCTGAACAGTGGGGGAAGGGGCAGTACAATCCCTACCAAAGTGCTCCGTCTTGCCGCACTTGTAGCAGCCTGATGATCCTACTCTACAAGCTCCCTCATGCGGCTTACCACATTTCCTGTAGCGGCTGTGGCTCGGTTGGCCCTTCGACCTAGTTTCGGATCCCTTGGGTTTCTTCCCCGAAACCCCAGTAACCTGCTTCGCCTCTTCCTCCATCTTCCTGAGGTATTGTAAATCAATCTCCCTCTCCCTCGCTCTGGCAATCATGGACTCCAGGGTCGGTCAGGCTGAGTAGCTGACATGCTCCATAATATCAGCCCTCAACATGTCATGATCGCGGTTCTTTCACATCTCCTCATCTCCTCCATACTGAGGTACCAACAAAGCCCTCTCTCGAAACTTGGCGTTGATCTCCGCCACTGTCTCAATAGTATGTTTCATATCAAGAAACTCCCTAGCCAGCTGCTGATGCTCTACAGCTGGCACAAACTCAGCCCTAAACCTGGTCATAAAGTCTGATCAATTCATGGCCTTAATAGTTGGGGCTCCTAGTGAGTCACCAACCGACTCCCACCAATCCCTAGCTTTGCCCCTCAAACAACCCACAACAAAGCAGACCTTCGACCCTTTGGGGCAAAAGCCCGTCAGCCGCGCAGACTCGATGTCTGCGATCCGTCTCCTGGCAGCAATGGGGTCCTTCACCCCGTGAAAGTATGGCGCACCACTCCTCCTAAAGTCCTTGAAGGACAGTGTGCGCGTCCCTGACAGACTGGATGCCAAGTCACTCCTGAATGTCCGGAGGCGATCATCCATCAGCTTAATAATCCCATCCTTGATCGACCCGAAAATGACCAGGGTCGCCTCAAGGATACCTCTCGTGATCTCAGACGCGATGAACTTGCGTAGCCTGTCATCAACCTGCTCGGATCCTGCTCCCGAGCCTGATCCTGATCCGATCCAGACCCTGAACCTCCGGCTCTATGTCGCGCAATCACCATTCTGAAATAAAACACATAAACGTCAGGGTCATACATACTCTCGAGAGGTCTCAAACACTCTCCAAGTTCCCTGGTTCTTTCTTAGCCCTCCTTGATTTAAGTACGGATCCTCTGCTTCCAGTAGTACGGACCTATACTACCTTCCACATCTATCCGTACTTTCCTCAGGGATTACTTCGACTTCACCAAGTCCCTTATACTAATACTGCTTTCCAAGCTAATCTCATACTAGGCTTGTCCTAGGGTACTCTACGACCTACTCTCCGCCATCAGCTGCACAAGGAGTCCCTACCACCTTTCCCTAACTAGCCTATGAATACTATTACATATTCGCTTACTAGTTAGCTAAAGCTAGCTAGAACCCCCTATAAGCACAAAGCAAGCAGCATTCGTGCATCGAGTAACCATAACCAAGCATAACCTAATCTGGCTATCATACTACTGACTAACCACCCCTAGCATATAGCTCAATAAGCTCATATAATAGGCATATAAGGCATCCTTCCTAGATCCTTAGCCCTAATCTAGCATGCAGTTCTCATAATCACATAACATGCATACATGCATCCTCCCTAGATCCTCAACCGTAGTCTATCATGCAATTCTCATAATCATATCATATAACATAACATATCATGTATGGGTATCGTGGTGAAAAACTTACTTGAGCTCGGCCGGTCGCACACATCACACACTTTGTTCTTCCTCAAAACTCCTTATTTTTAAGTTTTAGGAAACTATTTTCTTGTAAAAATCTTTCAAGCCCTCGATTTTGAGTCCAGACACCCCCGAAGGTGTGCCCGAATCCCTCAAACCAAGGCTCGGATACCAACTTGTAACATCCCAAAAACCAAGACAAGAAATTTTTGTTTTAATTATATTGCTTATAAAATTTGTTTGAGGAAAACATTATTGATATCATATTAATTCATAAACCATAGTTACATTTCCAAGAAACCAAAACGTCAAATAATAATCATGTCAGAGTACAATCCTAGAAATCTTAAATACAGAATCATGTGTGTACGATGCGCTGCTACCCTGCTGGCTCCTTCCCTTTCGATGAAGATGTACCTGAAACCAAAACTGAAAACTGTAAGCATAAAGCTTAGTGAGTTCCCCCATCATACCACATACCATACAATCATACATACTGCCGGGGAATTCTGCGGTGCCCAACCTACCCATGTCAAGCAATTTTGGGGTGCTGACCTACCCATGTTATGCCATTCTAGGGTGTTGACCTACCCATGTCAGGCCATTCTGGGGTTGGCTGCTTACCACTATCACATAATAACATATCATAATCATGCTGTCAGACATATCTGGGGTGTGCGACCTACCCTTCGGTCCTAACGACCGAATCGGGGGACTATTCCCATCCTACTACCACTATTGCATATAATACTAGCACATAAGACACATCAGGTAGTAGCAAACCTAGAAAATTATCACAAAAACAATCATCTAAAGACAACTCCTGCTGGTGGGCCGGCATTGTGACCGTAGGCCCACCTCTACTGGAAGGTAACCCACCTTAATGTCATGTAGTGTCTGCACTGTCCTTGGTTTGAAAATCAACTCTTCTCGACTCCTCAATCCCTACACAACATCCTTTCTACATTACCATTTCATACTCATAACTCACACAAGGGTCAACTCAAGTCAAAGTCAAGGTCAAAGCCCTAGCCAAAGTCAACATCTCGTTGACTAGACTCGTCAAGTTGGTCCACCAACTCGTCGACTCCCCACGTCCTCAAAATGCTACAACCCCCTTCCTACTCGTCGAGTCTAGCAAGAGCTCGACGAGTTCACATTCAACAAACATCGGGACCTTCTTCAACAGACTCGCCAAGTTCATCATTGAACTCGCTGAGTTCATCTTCATCCGTATGAAGGTGTTTATTCTATGACTCACCAAGTTCTCCTTGAACTCGTCGACTCCGTCTTCATGTGGTTGGGATATTGCCTTGAACTCGTCGAGTTCCTCCTTGAACTCGTCGAGTCCTTTGATCTTCAAGTCCATAACTAACACCAATAGGTTGAGTTTTCCTTCAACTCAACCAAAGACCACTTCCAGAAGTCGTTTTGGGGGCAAACTGCAACCCTACTCGCCGAGTCCCTCTTACTCCAAAACTATACAGTCGATTTCAGTGGGTCTCAAGGCATCTAAACCATAGATCTGACCTCCTAGGGTCCATATTATATGTAAAGTTATGAACTTGATGTCCATGCATGGGGTTTTTGGCTCAAAAGGCTCTAAAATGGGTTTAATATGGTGCATGGGGTTCTTATGGCAATAAAGTTGGCACATTTATGCCATAGAAACCCCCAATGGTTCCAGATCTGAAGTTCTTATCCCAAAATCGTGGTTGCATCCAAGAATGGCTTCCAAAAACCCTAAGTTACTCTAAAAAGAGTATCTAATAAAGGAGAAGCAAGGTCTGGACTTTTTACCTCCAATAAACAGGAAACGAAGCAAAACCTCTGGATCTCCTAGCTCCTTCTGAAATCCCAAGCTCCTTCTTCTTCTCTTCAACCTTCTAACTTGCACAAAATGGCACAAAGAGCTCAAAATCATTAAATAACGGTTAGGGTTTCGTGGGGGTGGTCTGAGGGTGTTGGAGGTTGCAAAGGGAACCACTTATGGTGTTTAAATAGGGTGCAAACCCTAAATATTAGGGTTTCATCTAAACAGCCTTACTCGCCGAGTCGGGCTCCCGACTCCTCGAGTAGTTCACTTAACCCTTGCAACCAGAAATCTAGTCCACTCGATGGGTTGGGCCTCCAACTCGCCGAGTCTCAGAGCAAAACATGAAATTACTTGAATATAAATAAGTACCAGGAACCGAGTGTTACACAATCTAGTGGAAGTTGTTAAGAGGTTGCTTTCTAACGCAACCGTTTTCAAAATAAATGTTACCTTACAATTGTGTATGTACCTAGTAACAATTTACCTTAATAGACTTATGTATTATGATGTTTGGTTAATTGGTTGTTTGTTTAGGATTTGTAATTTTTTACATGGCATTTGTATCGTTTCATAATTTTTGTAACTATAACATTAGTTCCTATGTAATTGTAAAAAACAATATATGAAAAGTATAAATATTATATTAGCAAATTTGAAGATTGAAGGCAATGAACGAGAGTCATAGTGATTGAAGTCTTGGAGGTGTCTATTCGAGTGTGACATATGTGATGGCGATTTTAGTGGAATCCAAAATATCACATATGGTTATGTTTCTTCATAGATCAACCATGTTTGTGTGTATGTTAGATCACATGATAAATGCATAGAAATAAGGCAAGTTTTACCATTATTTTCATGTGTGGTTGTATTTACTATTTCATGTATTTGTCGAGGTCCTTAAATGTTACGAAAGAAGAAATATCTCTAATGTTTTAGTGGAGATGGGTAAGTGGGAGAGGGTCACTGACAGATCGATAAGGGTGAGAAGCAGCATAAATATTCTTATTGTGGTGATCAGTTAGATTTAGGGTTTGGGGGAGGAAGGAGACATAATTTAGCAAGTAATGGATAGAGACTATATTTAATGATGAAAATATGATTTTTAGGATTGGAACTATACCAAAAATGCCGTTGTAACCATGAGAGAAAACCCCATTATACCCTTGTATGTTTCTGATTCCATGGATAAGTGTGCAAAATTTTATTATGCCACCTTTTAATCTAAACCGTTAATATAATAAATTTAGGCTTATAAGTATGATTCTAAGGTTCTATCAGTTTGTGTTGGTTCTATAATGATCATTCATATATATATATATATATATATATATATATATATATATATATATATATATATATATATATATATATATATATATATATATATATATATATATATATATATATATATATATATATATATATATAAAGGAAATCTCACTGTATCTAAAAATAACTTAAATATAATAATATTATTTTTTAAGACGTCCAAACGATTTAGCAAATAGTACAAGTAACAACCAATAAAAGAATATTAAATTTATAACTTAACCCTATTTAGGTGGAAAAGATAGACAAAGATTCAAACTAAAAATATATTATGCATAAATTAAAGTTAATAAATCTTTATCTATTATACCAAATAAAAAACGTGTCTCATATATTGTGGAAAATTGGAAATCCTAGACGGTGATTCAAAATTTAAAATTGAAGCTTACAATTTCCGCTTTTATTATTGAGGTTAATACGTGGATAATAAATTAAAATATGTCAAATAATATTGATTATAATATTTATCTTTATTATACAAAATACACAAAAGTACAAGTTAGTTATTAATATAGATTATTAATATAAAGTGAAAATGACGACAAAGTTATTCATTGTTTTTTTTTTTTTTTTTTTTTTTTTTTTTTTTTTTGTAATTGAAAACTTTTACTTTTTAAATAAAGTGGTAATAAGAATTATTATACATAGATACACGTCATTTATATCAAATCTGAAAATAAGAATTATCAAAAATAATTTCAATATGAAGAAAATAAAACTATGCATTTTACATGTTTTTTATTATTATTTTTATATTTGAAAATATTTGACAAAACAAGAAAGTAAGTTTTAAATAAAAACAAACTGAATGATTAATAATTCTTGACAATAAAAATTAAACATGTCTAATTTAAATTGACCGGAAACCAATTATTTTAATAATACTATATTGATTAATACCCAATAAATTATTAAATACAAAGACTTCGTATTATAATTTAATATGTATACCACAAAAAAATAGAAAAATGTGGATAATATAAAAAAATCTTTTAAAAGGACTAGATGTGTAATTTGCCCTATTATTAAAAAAAAAAAAAAAAACCTCAAAAATTTGGACATATTTTGATTTTTAATAAGAAACTACCTACATGGTTTTTACCCAAAACAATAATATAATTTTATTTTTAACACAAAATAATAATGAAACTTATATGTTTAAAGAAAACAACATACAAAATATTTTGAATACTAAAAATCGTACCTTTATTTTTGACGAAAGATAATAATAAATTTTTATTTTTAACCTAACAATGCACATCGTCTACTTCATTGTGTTATTTATGGATATTTACATGTTTCCGTAATGAAACAAATCGTCGCAAGAAATGTATGTATTAAAGTTTTTAACTTTCGTTTAAAAACTATTAACCGAAATGAAACTAATTGCTCAAACAAAGTTATTGCCGCCCGTCGCATTGTGCGGGTAGACGGTTAGTGTGTGTGTGTGTGTATATATATATATATATATATATATATATATATATATATATATATATATATATATATATATATATATATATATATATATATATATATATATATATATATATATATATAAGCTTGAAGTAGAAAATGGATTAAACTGGAATAATTAACTAATTAAATTCGTGTTCATTCTTAGATTGGATTGATAATTTATCAATTATGCAACGTATTTTATGGTCACCGAGAATCTCTATCAAGAAAGATAATACTGAATGTTTTGAGATTAACATTATTACATGTCTAATTCATAGGGATATCTAGAATAAAGGGATATTTGGTCAGTTACCTATAAGATTGTTTCATGCCTCCTGGTTTGTTTTAATTACTTGTCAAGGATGACATATCCTATGATAACTTAGGGAAGTGGTGTTCAGAAAGATACAAACCATTATCAGTGTTACTATACAGTTGGTGTTCCATTTGCAAGTGGGTGTCTACTGGGGATGTTCACACTGACACAAAAAGTTAGTAAAAATGCTAATGATATATGGGCTTATTATGTTATACATAAAGTACAATCCAAGCTCAAAATGATAAGAGTGATTTGTTAGACTGGCTTATCAATTCATCACTTATGTGGTGACTTAATTAGAAACTATAACATTGAGGGGCTTGATTTATAAATTTTTTGGATAAGATTAATTCAAATATTCAGATATTTGAATTGGCAAATAATAAGCATAAAACGTAATCTTGAATTGAACCCTCCTTATTTATGCCTCTTCTTATCTCACGATTCTCTCCTCTTTCTCTCGTCAACATGTTCGAAAAAAAAGCACACACAACATCATCATGTGGTTATTTTCTAGGGTTTAGGAGTGGATGTTCTTACTTGATTTTGCATGGGCTAGCATCCACAATGGTTGATTGTTGATTTTGGGTGTGACTACGATAGATTAACTCTTGTTTGATTTCTCTAAATCATCCTATAAGTTATTTCATAATAATCTTTCTCACAATCTTGCTTATTTGTTTTATTTCAAGATTACAACTTACATGGTTACATGGGTAAATCATGATGGTTTTGATAAATGCTTCTGTTGCCATGATTTATTTTTTGTTTTAAACGACCATCATGATCCATCAATAACGATAATAAAGGAGAGAAAAGTTAATAAGAGGGGATTTCTTCTTCAAGTTGTTGGATGGTTGGATTGTAATATTGGTCAAGATAAGATTTGTTCCTTTAATTATTGGATCGTAATATTAGCCAGATCCTTTTGGTAGAATTGAATAAGTGTAAGCGTATGGGCGTAGCAAGATAATATTGACATGGTGATTAATTAAATATGTTACCTTATTTCAGTCGGTAGATAAAAAGACAATATTTAACTCACTTTTGGATTCTTATATCGTCGTCCAAGTTATTGCATAATAATATTTCTCCCAATGTTTTTTATTTGTTCGGTTACAAGATTGTGATGTCATGGTTCCATGAGTGAATGCTTATGGTTTTATAAGTACTTATTATGATGCCATGATTATCTATTTTATGTTGGAATAACCGGTTAGTGTGACCTTAGGACTATATTGTAATGTTCATTTTGTTGGAATAATTTTCCAAGGTCATAACTAAATTGGTCAAAAGTCATAACTAAATTGGTATAACTTTATTGAATAAAAGTATAGTTTTTTTTTGGGTTTCCCTCAATGACTAGAAATATCTAAAAAGGACTTCAAGAGAGAGATAAAATGATTTGTTAATTTATTATATGATTAATAAATTAATTAGAATAATTGGGATTAATTAACTATTAATCATAATTTTTAGGAAGTAAAGCGGATAACTAGCAAAACTATAAGTACATATGACATAATATTTATGTGGTTCGGTCAAGGGTGACCTACGTCCTGTAGAAGCAAAATTGTAAAAGTCGAATATTGTGTTTGTATAGTTTCGCATCTTTATGTTATTTTACTAAGTCATATTTGTGCGAAGTGTAATGTTTAGACTTAGTATATTTTTTGTACACTCATGTTCCCTATAAATAGGGACTGATGATAGAAGTAGAGGACAACTTTCTGAAACGTAAATATCCTTTCTGCTTATTCTGTAATCAGTCTTCATCAATATAAGATCTGATTAATATTTACTCTTTGTGTTCTAACTCTTCAATCACTCAGTTCATATTTTGCTTTCGTAAATCTCGATAACAATTTTCTTCAATTGATATCAGAGCAGGATTCAAACTGCTTCGATCTGATTTTTGTGTTAGAACCGTTTTGCTTTTTTAGTAGTAATTTTACTCAAAATTTTCCGTGCATTCTGGTTTTGAAAATCACACTTGATCTTCAGATTTGAATCGATTCTGTTTTTGAATTGTTAATTCGAGTAATCTATTAGCAATTTGTGATCATTTCTGTTAATCAATTTTCAAATTCAATAAGTTTTTTCAAGTTTTCTGAAATTTTCTGTGTTCATCAATGGCGAACTTTAACATGAACACAATGACCTCCTTCTCTCACTTGCTTGGTTCCTCAACCAAAATTTCGATGTTAATTCCAAAATACTATGATCAGTGGGCTGATAGAATGGAAGATTACTTAAATGGAATTGATGAAGAACTTTGAAATTGTATCGATGGAACAGTACAAGCTCCTGCTAATGTTCAACCAAATTGGTCCATCTGCTGCATCTGCTGAAGTTGCTGATCAAGAAAAACGGTTGAAGAATAATGAAAAGAGGTGCATGAGGGAACTAAGAGGTGCTCTTCCTCCCGTGGTTTATAATTACATTCGTAGTTGTAAAACAGCAAAGGACATTTGGAACACTCTAAAAGAGAAGTATCAAGGTAGCGAAAAGACGAAGATCAACTCTGTGAAGCAATGTCTAGTTGAACTGAAGGAATTCAGACAAAAGGATGCTGAAACTCTTGAAAATTACTATGATCGTCTGAATGAGCTTATGTTTCGTTGCAATAGGTATGGAATCACTAGGTCTCTCATGGAGTTCAATTTAACTTTCATTATAAGCCTTCGCAAGGAATGGCGAAGTGTGAGCATGATGATTAAGAATCAACAGAGTTTTGATACAACTCATTTGAATGATCTCTCAATCAGCTGAAAACACATGAAATTGAAGTTTCTGAAATGTATGAAGAGTCGAAATAAAGTGTTGGAGGTCCTTTGGCTCTAGTTTCAAAGGTATCTGAAGTTGATGTGAATGAAAAAGATGATTCAGATAATGAAGGATTTTTGATGAATTCGGATGATGAAGCTGTGGCATTCTACTCAAACAATAGAGTTAAGAAATTTTTCAAGAAGCCATTTAATCCAAAAGGAAAGGCTACTGATGCGAAGAGTGGAGTCACAAAAACTGGAGGAGAGGAAAGGAAGAAAATGGAGAAAGCTGAGGAAAAACAAAAAGATGCGAAAGAAGTGAAGAAGCGGAAAGGTAACTCAGGAATTTACTGTCACTACTGCAATGGTGCGAATCACTTCGCAGCCGATTGCATGTTGCGAAAGAAAGAAGAGAAGAAGGAAAAAGTTAAAGATGAAGCATACTATTCTGAAAAGATTGAAGATATACGTGCTAAGACCAAAGGAGTGTCTCTGGTTACGAAAGGTGAAATTGATGATGAAGAGAGTGGTACGTATCAGATCTGGTCTTCAGGATCTGATGACGAGGAAATGAGGCATCCCACACATGGAGCCATGTTCGCAAGTTTTGAAGATTGCGAAGAGGAAATTTCAGGGAGGTGCTTCGTATCCAAATCCACGGACAAATCACCCATGACCACCAAGGTACGTCTTATACTTGAATCTTTTAATATTCCTTTATCTGCTTATGATGCTGAACTCACTTCATTTGATGATACTGTGGCTTATTTTGATTCTGTAATTGTGTCTGCTAGTACTGAAGCTCAAAAATTAAATATGCAACTAGGAGAGACACGAAGAGAATTAGAAATAAAAAGAAGCAGAGTAGAAAAACTTGAAATGCAGATCAAAAATGTAGATTGTGATAGGAATAATCTTACAAATGATGTTAGGTTGTTGCTAGCACAAAGGAACATATATTGTAATTCTGCCAAACGATTGTATGCAAAATTAACTGCTTTACATCATTCTTCTGACATTAGCAAAGAACAACATATGAAACTTTTACCTTTTCTTGAGTATGAACGTGAAAAAATTGATGTTGTTTCTTATGATTGCGAAAGTACAATTGCTCAATTTGACAAAATACCTGATGATAGATATCCATATGGTATTGTCAAAATTGATGAATTTCTGAATGCTGATGAGTTGGTTAACATTGTCAATGAAAGTTTGACAAAGAGTGAAGAAGTGAAAATCTTAAAGAAAATAGAAACTTCATCTCTTGCATCTCAATTCAATTATCCTGATATTGATGACAATTCAGATAATGTGAGTAAAATCAGTGAGATAGAAGAGGAAGAAGAGGTTGATTGTTCTCAATTGTCAATCATTAATATCACATCTAAGATCAAAGGTAAATAAATTATTGTTGATTCGATAGTAGAGGATGAAATTGATAAACCTTCAACTTCGCAACATTGTAAGTTTGATAATGTGGAAGTTGAAAGCTGGAAATCTGATGATACTGATGAAAACAAAGAAGAAGTGAAAGATTCACATGAAATACCTCCACGAGTTGTGGTTGATCAAGTGTTTGAGAATACAAAAGAATTTGACAAAATTTTAAATGACAAAGGCGCACATTATTTGGAAACCAACACTGTGGTATATCCAAATTTTATATGCATTGATAACACCATTTTTCCAAATCAAGTTTTTGTCACTACAGGAAATGCTGAGAAAATTCATCCTGAATTCAACAAAATGATTGAAAAAGATAATCTAAGGTCAACCACTGAAGGTTTTTTCGCAAATCAAAACACATAAGAAAACATTTTAACTCAAAATTCTTATGTGTTTCAAAAACAAAACTCATTACAAAAATAGGTGGTTAAAGGTGAAAAACCAAACAAAGTTTTTGAAAAAGTTGAAAAACCAAAGGCTGAATTGAAATTAAATTCTCATGAATTCAAATTGATGGTTGAAAATTATTCAACAGAAAATAATGTTTCAAAAAGAAAAGCAAGAAAAACAATTTTCTGGCAAGTTGTGTCAAATGACAAACCAAGAGCTGAAAAAGAACAAATTTCAAAAAACAACATCATCAAAATTTCAAAGCAAAAATAAACAAACAGATTCAAGTTTTCATAAACCAAAAAATTCTGTTGACAAAATTCCATATGTTCGCAAATATGACAACAATCGAAAATTTAAGAATTCGCAAAAATTTGTAAATAATCAAAAGTTTCAAAATGTTGGCAAATTCACGAATACTTCATCAAGTTTGAAAGATTCAACTCAAGCAAAAGTAAAATTTTCACCAAAACAACCAAATTTTCCAAATCCTTCAGTCTCAAAACCGACCAAAGTTTCATATACAAAAGGAAAATATGATGTAAGTACAATCAATCGTTGGTTTGTGGGGAAAAGAAGGAAATATCAAAGTGGGAAGTTTTCAGAGCAACAAATCAAGAATGCATTTGACAAGTTCGCAAATAACTCTTCCACTGCTAGTTCATCATCTCATAATTCGCAAGTTCCAGTTCAAAAATGGAAACCATTTATCAAAAATGAGAATGTTGTGAAGGATAAGATTACAATCAATGGAAATCCAAAACTATTGAACGACTATATTTCAATATCTAGATCTGATGATGTTGATATAATGGATTCTGTCACAAACAAAGTGAAAACATGGTTTTTAAATTCAAAGAATTTGTTTCATTCTACTAATGATGGACCCAATAAGTCTTGGGTTCCTAAATTTTTCCAATAAATGCAGGTGATGTGTGATGAGCAATATGATACGAAATGGTATATTGATAGTGGTTGCTCTCGTCATAAAACTGGAAGAAAGGAAAACTTGCGAGATTATAGAAGCTTGGAAAATGCAGGAGTAGTCAAATTTGGGAATAATCACAAGTGTCAAGTGAAAGGCTATGGGAAAGTCACAAATGGACAATTCACTGTGAACATAGTTGCTTATGTTGAAGGACTTCAACATAATTTGATAAGTATGTCACAACTTGTTGTTGGTACTGGAAACCAAGTTGTATTTAATGAAGAAGGAAGTATCATTTCAAATGCGAAGTCAAATGAAGTACTTCTCAAATCCAAAAGATATGGTGATATGTTTACACTGGACATCAAACCAATTGTGGGAAAACCTGCTGTGTGTTTACTATCAAAAGCATCTAATGATGTCAGCTGGCTTTGGCATAGAAGATTGTCACACTTGAACTTTCGCAATATTAACAAACTTGTAATTGAAGATTTAGTTCGAGGGTTACCTGTACAAAAATTTGACAATGATTCTCTGTGTGCAGCTTGCGAACAAGGAAAACAACATAGAAAAGGTCATCCGATTGTGATCGATTCAAAAATCGTAAAACCATTGAAGATATACAGCGAACTTTCGAGGGGGAGAATGAAAATATGAATCATCAAGTTGAGGGGGATCTGAAAATGATAATTTTTCTGTTGCAGGATCTGAAAATGAAGATATGTATGAAGATGCACCATTAGAATTTGATCCTAATTTCCCACCACTTGAGAAATGGACAAGAAATCATCCAAAAGAACAGGTAATTGGAAATCCACAAGATAGTGTGTTGACAAGAGCTCAAATTCGTGCGAAAAATGAGGTACTGAATGCGAACCAAGAACTATGTATGTTTAATGTCTTTATTTCGAAAATAGAGCCAAAGACAGTAAAGGATGCTATGGAACACTCAGATTGGGTTGTTGCTATGCAATCTGAATTGGCAGAATTTGAACGAAACAAGGTTTGGAGATTAATTTCTAAACCTTCTGATGTTTCAATTGTCGGATTAAAATGAATTTTTAAAAATAAAACCGACAAAGATGGCAATATTATTCGCAATAAAGCTAGACTAGTGGTTAAAGATTATTCGCAACAAGAAGGAATAGACTATGAAGAAACATTTGCACCTGTTGCAAGACTTGAAGTAGTTCACATATTTTTAGCTTATGCAGCTCACAAAGACTTTGATGTTTATCAAATGGATGTTAAGTGTGCATTCTTAAATGGAGAACTAGAAGAAACAGTGTATGTTGAACAACCACCAGGGTTTATAAACAATGAACATCCTGATCATGTTTACATCCTAGATAAGGCTGTATATGGATTAAAACAAGCACCAAGAGCCTGGTACGCAACACTTACAAATTTCTTGAAACAATCTAAATTTAAACAAGGATCAGTAGACCCCACATTATTTCGCAAGAAAGTTGGGAATCATCTAATGCTTGTTCAAATTTATGTTGATGATATTATCTTTGACTCGACTGATCCAACATTGTCAATTGAATTTGAAAATCTAATGAAAAGTCAGTTTGAAATGAGCATGATGGGAAAAATTAATAATTTTCTTGGTTTGAATATAAGACAGAACAGGGATGGAATCTTAATCAATCAAGAAAAATATACGAAGAACTTGCTTGAAAGTTTGGAATGACTAATAGCACGAAACTAAGAGTACCAATGGCAGTAGGAACAAGACTAACTCCTTCGTTAGATGCTCCTACTGTTGATTTAACACTTTATCGAAGCATGATAGGGTATTTATTGTACTTAACTGCAAGTAGACCTGATATTATGTTTTCGGTTTGCAATTATGCTAGATATCAAGCTAATCCCAGAGAACCTCATTTGACTGCAATGAAAAATATTTTTTGCTATCTTAAGGGAACAGTTTCGTTAGGACTTTGGTATCCTTCGAAAACGGGGTTTTTCATTCAAGCTTTTTCAGATTCTGATCTAGGAGGATGTACTTTGGATAGGAAAAGTACGAGTGGTGGATGTCAACTATTGGATGGGAAGTTGGTGAGTTGGCAATCGAAGAAACAAACTTGTGTGGCTATATCAACTGCTGAGGCTGAATACATTGCTGCTGCTGCTTACACATCGCAAATTATTTAGATTCAGAGTCAACTTCGTGACTATGCAATAAACATGAAAAAGATTCCCTTGTATTGTGATTCACAAAGTGCAATTCACATTTGTCATAATCCAGTACAACATTCAAAGACAAAACACATTGCTCTTCGATATCATTTTATCAAAGATCATGTGGAAGATGGGAATATTGAAATTCATTTTGTTAAAACAACTGAACAACTTGCTGATTTTTTTACAAAACCTCTTGATGAAAAATCATTTGTTAGAATTTTAGCAGGTTTGGGGATGATTGATGCGAATTCAATTCCAAAAACTCAAGCATGAAAGTCTCGTTCAACAGTTATGAGTCAAACTTGTTCAGATGTTACTGTTCATCCAGAGGCTTCGCATGGCTTCGCATCCACATCTTTTCGCATTTGCGATCATAACATCTAAGGTTAGGTTTACGATTCATTTTGTAGTTTTTAATTTTTGAAAAATCAAAAATCCAAAAAGATTTTATGTTTATTCATTTTTGTTTTTGAAAAATAAAAAATCCAAAAATATTTTATTTTGTTATGTTTTTAATTTTGAAAAAATCAAAAATCCAAAAAGATTTTATGTTTATTCATTTTTGTTTTTGAAAAATAAAAAATCCAAAAATATTTTATTTTGTTATGTTTTTAATTTTGAAAAATTCAAAAATCAAAAAAATATTTTTGTTTTCTTTGTTCTTTAAATATTGTGTGCTGAGAATTTAGTACAGAGCTTAATGCGAAGAGGTCATGCTTATGTGTTTCTACGGGAATGTATCAATTTTTTTTTCAAAACTAGTTAGGATGTCCCTAGAAGCATGCTGCTGTATGTAAACCAAAAGCCTCAACAAGACTCTATGTGTGAGAAAAGAAAGCCTTAATGAAATTATCTCATGAAAATTTCTTCCCAAAAGGCTTATATTCGCATAAGTCAAAAGAGCTACCTTACTCTTCTCAAATGAGTTAAGAGTTTTCTGTTTTGTTCATTATAACAGAGGTACACTTCGATTTTTAACCAATCTTTTTATACCAAACAATTCTTTCAATCCAAATTTTCGAAGAGATTTGTCCTTGAGGTCTTTGATCAAACCAATCAAAACCTAGACAAATCACAAGTCTGTGTTTATGATCTAACATCATGAGACCGTGATGGAAGTGAAACCCAAACAACATAAACCTTAAGGAATTGACGGGGAACATCGTTCCAGATTTTAATGAAACCTTTGTTTTAGTATCAAAATTTCGAAACTCCAAATCATATTCAATTCGCATGTGTGGTCTTGATCAAACATTCGCAACCCACGATGTTTGTTACCCAACAAGCTGTTGATTATCTCTCTTGATGATTGATGAAGCAACCTTTGCCTGGAGTTTAACTGCATTCATGTCAAATTGAATTTTTGACATCACATAATTCCAATTTTTTTTCGTTTTGTTTCTCATCTTATTCTGTTGACACAATGCACACACGAAATCCTTGAGGTTCTGAGTAAAACCAACTCAGGCTGATGATTTCGCAAATCTGGCATATGACTTCACTTTACATCCGAAAAGTGAAAGAGCCTTGACTCCAGGCGAAGGGTTTTAACGGTTCAGATTCTATAACGGGAAACTTGACAGGCTGTGTACTCAAGATGGTTGGTATTCTATCCGGTTTTCAAGGAGATATGACAGTTACTTTTAGAAGCGTGGTTATCTTTTGCAGTCATGATCCGATTTTCAAGGTGCCACATCGGATAACATTAAATGCATCCCGCTTTAATTTCAAATCAATTTGGGTAAACTATAAAAGGGGGATCAAGAACACTATATACGGTTACGCGAACAGAACTCTCACAAACCTCTAAAGATTCAAACTTGTTCAACTTCATCTCTTTCAAACCCTAACAATGGCAGCCACTCAATCCAACACTGATGAAGTTCTTTCTCAATCCCTGATGAAAATCCAAAGCACAAATTATCAAGTTGATCCAAATGTCTCTTCTTATCCCGAAGAATTGAAGATGCTCATCGTTGCTCTGAAACGATCACCTCTGTCCACTGCCATGTTTAATTCATTCTCTGTTCCGATGACATGGTTATCCTTGGCAGCTTCAACGGCATCATACAACCATACAACTGATGTGATAACCTTCAACTTGATAAACAACAAACAGGTAAAACTTTCCAAGAAGATGTTTATTGAATTCTTGATTCCAAACAATCCTCCATTTTTCAAACCTGTTAACTCTCAAATCATTCACATGTTCAATGAGTTGGGCCATCAACCAGAGCTTAAGAAGATCAGTGACTTTCGAAAGTCTGGGTTGCCGTGCATATGGAATTTCTTGGTTGGTATTTTTCTCAGATGCCTAACAGGACGCACAGTTGGTTCGGATAGGGGACGAATGAAATTATATGCCATGGTTATGGGCTTGTACTATGGCATCAGCGTCGATTATGCAACCCAGTTATGGAAGGAATTTGTTAAGAGTCTCGAAAACACAAATTCTGAAAAAGGGATTTCGTGTGCGAGGTATTGGAGCTTAATTCTGGAGAAGGTATATGAAAAAGAAGGGATTCCAGTAACGGAGGATGTTGAAGTTGCTGAATTTTCTCTATATCAATTTCCGAAGGTAGTGGAAGATGATGAGGCAATTTTTACTCATGTTGCTCGCATTCCAGATGCGATGCTTCGCAAGGTCTCTCAAACTCACAAGGTCTTGGTGAGATATTTGAAAACAATTGATCAATCGGTGCCGACTGGAGTGTTATTAGATGTTGCTGCACCATCAAAGAAGAAGAAGTTCACAAAGAAGGATGCGAAAGGTCCATCTTCGCAACAGGCTCAGGATGAATATGTTCATATTGAAGAGACTTCATCTCAATCAAATAAAGAAACAATACCTTCCAAGTCTGGGGTATTGAAAAAGATTCGCAAGACTGAGGTGAGTAGTAAAGGGGTCACCATTCGCAGTATTCCAGCTCCGGTCTCTCCAGGAAAGAAAAGGCAAAGAGCTGAAGACGTTGCGAAAAACATGCAACGTACTCTAATAAAAAGACGAAAGTTGGTGGTTCGCAATGAATCATCTGATGAAGAGATAGTTCCAAAAACTCCACCGGTGTCGTCTACGGTAAATGTTTCCTTACCAATAATTTCCATTACCCCTACTTCGCAAATATCTACCACAACATCACTCACAGAACCACTCGAAATAGTCACTACCAAATCAGTTTCTGAGGAGGTACCTATTTCTGATACGGTTGTCAACGTATCTGATACGGGGGCACCTATCACGAGTGTTGAAACCACATTACCAATCACCTTACTAATTTCTTTACCACTTGTTTCATTTCCATCTACAACTCTATCCACAACCTCATCAATTTTTGATCATCCACTTCAAAATCCATTTACAACCCTTTTTCCCTCACAATCACCAGAAACTCCTCAACCTTCGCAACCTTTATCTAATAATGAAACTGAAGGAGGAGCCTTTGGAGGTGTAATTGAAGACATTCATTTTGATTTAGAGGAGGAGGATATTCCTAATCATATGCTTATGACATTTAAAATCCTGAATCATAAGCTGAATGCTATTATTCAGTCGCAAGCTGATTCTGGCAGGATGTCTTCTATCTCAGAAATGGAGGTTGATATAATGCTCAAGGGTGCTGAGAAGCGTATAATGGAGAAGGTTGATCAGTCTGATAAAAATAATGAGCTTCGCATTAAAGCTCAAGGGAGCAATTTTTCTTCAGTGGTCCAGGACTTGAAAATAGTTGCAAAAGAACGTCATGTTCTCTTTGTACAAGATGTGAAGAAAGTTCGGGAGGATGTCAACTTTAAGCTTCAAGAGTTGAAAACTGAACTTGCGAAGGAGCTCAGGGATATTAATTCTCAAAATGTCAAAGTTCAAACGAAGATTGATGAGGTTTCTTCAAAAGTGCAAAAGGTTGTTGATGTTCCTATCCTTGAAGCTAATCACAAAGAAACCCAGGAGAAGTTTGATCAGCTGATCAAATTGGTGACTGAGCTCAAAACGGTGGTTTCGCAATCTTCATCTACACAAATTCTCACTCCTGAGTTCTTGTCTTTAAAAGTTAATACTTTAGAACAAGCTATTCATAAAGCTCTTGCACCAATCGCCAATTTCACCTCTTTACTACCGAAGAGTGCCCCACCTGCTTTCACATGGGTGCAAGGGGGAGAGAAGCATTCAAGTAAAGAGGAGGATGCGAAGACAGTGGGAAAAGTTATATCTACCCAGCTTAAAACTACTCTTCCCATACTTACGAAGCCAATTTCCTCAACTACAATAACCACAAAACCGATTGCCAAAGGAATTTCTATTGGGAAAAAAGAAGGAGGTTCGAGTTCAAAACCTCAAACAGATGTAGTGGGAAAAGGAAAAGGAATATTGTATGAAAAATCGAAGGAGGAGAAGAAAGCTGAGGCTGAGGCAGAGTTAGAAAGGATGAGGCAAGTACAAATCATCATGAGGCAAAGGGAAAGTGATCCTCCCATGATGAACAAAGGAGATCCTGCGAAGCTGTACTCTTACGAAACCATAGAGTCAAAAGTTGTGGGGAGAGAAATGTATGAATTCGAGAAGAAGCCAAAGAGAAGTTATGATATTGCAAATTCAGACAATTGTCGGCTAGATCTTCCAATCAATGAAATGCTCTTCATTACTGCTCAGTACAAGATTAGCGAGAAGCTTGATAATCCTGATGATTATATACACATGAAAATCAGATTTCATGCTGTATTGGGGAAGAATCTGGATGAAGTTTGGTCTTTAATGAAGATCAAAAAGGTGTTAACAATCAAGAAAGATACATTGTTTGAAGACATGCTTCAAAATTTCCGTTATTTTGTTATTCGAGCAGACAACAAACAGTATGACTTCACTGTAGCTGATTTTCCTCTGATGAACTGCAATGATTTGATTCAAGTGGCTCTGATTTTGAAGCATATGGAAGAGAATAAGCTCAAGGGCTCTGAGACTGAAGTGTTCAAGATAGGCTTCGCACATGTTAAGACTTACATCGACAATTACTTCAATTGTTTGGCTCTTACTGATGAAGAATTGGCAACTGTAGTGGGAAGAGAAGTGAATGTTCCTTGGGAAGAAACTTTATCTCAATCAACATTATCAAAATATGTTGTTGGGGAAATATGCCTGAAACCTTTCGGCATGGTGTTTTCAGGAAGAGATACGAAGGGGAAGCCCAAGAAATTCTTGTTTAAAGTCTCAGAGGTGGAAAGATATACTTCTTCGCAATATACGCACTTTATTTTCCGTATGAACAATTGCAAGAAGAACAATGAAGGAGAAAAGAAGGATCTCAAGAAGGTGATTTCCTGGTATGGAGAAGTGCGAAAGACAATTCACTCTGCTGTTCAAAAGCTTATGGACTAAATAGCTTCGACTGTTTACAAAGGGGGAGATTATAGAAGCAAAATTGTAAAAGTCGAATATTGTGTTTGTATAGTTTCGCATCTTTATGTTATTTTACTAAGTCATATTTGTGCGAAGTGTAATGTTTAGACTTAGTATATTTTTTGTACACTCATGTTCCCTATAAATAGGGACTGAGGATAGAAGTAGATGACAACTTTCTGAAACGCAAATATCCTTTCTGCTTATTCTGTAATCAGTCTTCATCAATATAAGATCTGATTAATATTTACTCTTTGTGTTTTAACTCTTCAATCACTCAATTCATATTTTGCTTTTGTAAATCTCGATAACAATTCTCTTCACGTCCACGGGCAGGAGGGAAGTATTCTTTTATTTCAGAGCTCTCAAACAGAGGTTACAAGTACAATTGCATAGAGATTCGCCTATCATTCTGGAATTCAAGATACAAAATTGTTGGATTTAGTGTCTAAGCCCATAACTATAATTTGTATGTACTTGACCCAAGAGTAGCATGGTCCTTTTGGGTTGCCTTCATCAATTCAAATTGATAGGATGGACTTTTGAGAATACGGTTATTTGTGATTTGTTAATATATTACAAGTATAATATATTAATATGAAATCATATTATTTAATTAGTATTGATTAAAATTAATTTAGTGATCAAAAGAAACTAATTAAATATACGGAGACTGATTTGGTAAATCAATGATTCTTATAGTGTGGGCTAAAGATCCATGGTTATTTGGGTGGGCTGAGCCAACATGGATAGTCCATGGAGATTAACCCATGGAGCCTAAGTAAGATGAAGAGTCATGGTGCATTAGGGTTTGCATGGATGTAACACCTAGAATCAGGAAGATTAAGAAAGGAAAGGAAAACCCTAAGTCAAGGGGTCAACTCGTCGAGTCCATAGGTGAACTCGACGAATCGGAGCGGGATCCGGGTTATGGAATAAGTGACCGACTCGACGAGTCGGCAAGTGGACTCGACGAGTCTGGTCTGATCGAGAAAAGCCCTAATATGAGGGTTTGCACCCTATTTAAAGGACCTTATGTCCTCTCCTCAGTCCCCCTTGTCGGCCAGAAGCTGCTATGCACAATTCCAAACCCTAAATTGAGTGAGAGAAGGAAGAAAGTGAGTTTGGGGCTTTTGCAAGAGGAAGATTTGAATGATTTGACCACTAAGGAGCTAGAGGATCCAACCCTTTTGTTGTGAGCATCAGTTTGAAGCTATCAATCTGTCACCTTGCCTTTGTTGCTTCTAGATCTTTCTTGGTTAAGGTTTTGGGGCCATTTTGGCATGATAAGGAACCATTTCGAGTTAGAAGTCCAAATCTGAGGTTGCTACTTCGGATCTAGGGTTGTCTTGGCCTAGAAACCCATAAAGTATCAGTGTTTGGTGTGTTGGTGAAGCATGCTTGTATCAAACCCTATCCCTAGAGAGTTTTACGCCTATAGCTCCTTGGTTTCACGTAAAGTTTGCAACTTTACGTGAAGGATGGGCCTTAGAAGAGTGGATTTACAGTTTGGAGCCCTTGCATGGCTCGAAAAGCCACTGTATGGATTAAGAACTGAAGCTACTCAGCGAGTCTGTTCTTGGACTCGACGAGTTGGATGAAGATAGGCAGGAACTCGACGAGTTGGAAGAACAACTCGGTGAGTCTGATGAATATTGCCATGGACTCGGCGAGTCTGGTCTTGGACTCGACGAGTTGGATCGCAGAACCTCAACCTTTTCTGGTTAAGACTTAGATCAGTGAGTTGAGTGGTGACTCAGTGAGTTGGACATGATGGGACTCAGAGATCGTTGAACTCGGAGAGTCGGCTGAGTGAC
Organism: Lactuca sativa; assembly: GCF_002870075.4. NCBI lineage: Eukaryota > Viridiplantae > Streptophyta > Magnoliopsida > Asterales > Asteraceae > Lactuca > Lactuca sativa. Next base: position 250,918,429 of record NC_056627.2, on the reverse strand, counting down.
TCTGTGAGTTGAGGTGTATTATGAGAGTTTCAGAGCATAAGGACTCGACGAGTCAACGGGTTGACTCGGCGAGTGGAGTCAGTCAGGAAGTTTGACTTCGACCAGGACTTTGACTTTGGCAAGAGTGGACTTAGTTGGCTTCTAGAGTTCTGTTTGGATCTAAGTGTTATGTATATTGATATTGGTAGCTCAGGGAGCTAGTGGAGCAGCGGTTCAGAGAATTGTCGGTCAGCAGTCAAAGGGTTATCAGCAAAAGTTCAATAGTGCAGGTGAGTTTTCCCTTTGTGTGAATGGGTCTATGGCCACAATGTCGGCCCATGTAGTTATGAGTAGGAAGACTCGGGGGTTAGCCCTAGGCACTGTTTGCTATTATGATATTCAGGACCAAGGTCCAATGTCGGGCGGGTACCCAAGAAGTGGTTTGCATGAAAGAGTATACTTGTTGTTTGTGTGATGCATGTATATGCCTGGTAGGGAGGTGAGTGTGGGCGAGGTCCCATATCTCACCAATAGCAGAGTATGGATGGTGTTACATATCTCATTAGTAGCAGAGCAGGGGCGAGGCCCAAAAGAGGTATGGAGTGAGTGTGGGCGGGGGCCCGTATCTCACTTACAGTAGGAGCTTGGACGGGGTTCCATGACTCACTAGTAACAGGTTAGGGGAGAGGCCCATGACAGGTGAGGCCTTAGTACATGAATACAGTAGGGTATGTTCAGTTATGTGTTATATGCTATTTTGTATTATGTGTTTAGCGGGCGGGGCCGAGAGACAGGCGGGGCCTGGAGCGGCGGGGTCGTTGTAGCGGGCGAGGCCCGAAGTAGCGGGCGGGGCCCAGTATGTGCAGTATGTGTTATGTAGGGTATGTGGTAGGTTGGGGGAACTCACTAAGCTTCGTGCTTACGGTTTTCAGTTTTGGTTTCAGGTACTTCCGGTAGCGGAGGGAAGAGCTCGGGGTGATCGCATGGCACACACCATTAATTAGACTGCCTGGGGATGTGTTACTCTGATAATGAGAATATGTTTTGAATTAATACTCTGAATTATGTTATGAATTATGACATGGCTTTTATAAGTATGGTTTTAGTAATGCTTAAAGAAAAATTTTCAGTTGTGATTTTTGGGACGTTACAATGGATGAAACCCTAACACTTGCCACACTATAAATAGACCCCCTTAGAGCCAAAATCAGTTGCCACAACATTCTTGGAGAGTGTGTATTGATTTTGAGCTAAGTAACTTGTTCTCTCAAGCATCCTTTTGCACTTGGTGTTTGTAACACATTAGAGGTATCACATTTGAGGTGCTAAAACTTTTGAAGGCCAAGAACTACAAGTCCTATTAAGAGGTAAGTTATCTAACTAGTTATTTTGTTCAAATGTATGCTAGTTAGGATGAATGCTTTGGAAAAACAGATTGTATGTATAATTAGAGAAAACATAGATCCAAAGCATCTAGGGTTGCATGTGCACCATAAGGTTGTTAGAGTGCTCAAAACCCATCAAAAGTGACCTAGCATAAATCCCTATATATACTTGAGGGATCAGACCTAAAACACTAATGGGCCAAGCCAATTGGCCGAGAGGACCATGAAAGGTTTCAACCAATCACAATCCGCCATGCAACATTTTCTGGAACATTCATTCATGCCATACAACCCATTAGAATTAACAACACACATGATGGAGCAGCTTGTGTCGTAGTGGAGCATCATGATGTACAAGTGTCACACCCCCAAACCTCGGATGGCGGAAACGTCCGGGAGTGGAGGACTTCATGCGTAGTATCATGACATACGAGTAGAATAATGATCATAGTACATACAACCAATCATAAATATAATAAAAAAAGTTACATAGTTTCAACTGTTACATGTTTTGAAATTGATTACAATATGATATCAAAAATAGTTTGTCAAACACCGAAGCGTTCCATCCTCAAAAGCTTGTGGTTACCTGATTTCATTGATTACTTGAGAATACAAGCAAATTTTGAAAGGGTGTCAACAATTAAGTTGGTGAGTGCATAAGATTTTTGCATGTAGGATTTAAAACCTTTCTTTGTAAATGAATGTATGTGTTTCAAGAAAATGGTTTCCAAGTCAAGAACACTTGGAAAAAGAGCTTGAAGATTTGAAGTTCCTGGGAATGAAAATGGCGATAATCGTATAAGATTTTCGTGAATAGAGTGATGGAGGGTGGAATATTCAAGAGTGGAAATGGAGAACTTACCGAGAGTAAAGTGAAAGTCGAGAACTTCCTAGAGATCTTCGAGTTTTAAAGAGAATATGGGGGGCGGGGGGGAGTGTGCCTTTGGAGGATATGAGTGGGGTTTTATAAGTGAGGATTAAGGATCTAATAAGTGGATTTGGGGCAGGGAAATCTGATGGAGTGTTGGAAGAAAGATATTGATTTAATTAGGTACAATGGGAATAGTGCCATAAAGTAGTCATATGTGGTTATGGGGAATGGGATGTGTCATAACTTTTTGGAAAAGTCAACCAACCCTCGAAGAATATTTTTCACAAAAGATATGGTTTATAGCGAGAAATTCCCCCAAAATATGATTAAAATAGTGAGTCTTAGACATCATAATCGTGTCTTAACTTGTCACACCCCCAAACCTGAACGGCGGAAATGTTCGGGGCGGAAGACTTCATTTTCAGTATCACAACAAAGCACAATAGTAATCATAGTACAACATCCATTACATTCATGAAATATAACTTTACATCTGTGTTCAACTTATTGTATGTTTGACACCAAAAAGTATAATTTACAAACATAATTATATAAAACTTTGTCTTCCTCAAAAACTGCTGATACCTGTTTAACGATTTCCTGAAAATACAAGTAGTTTTGAAAAGAGTGTCAACAATTAAGTTGATGAGTTCATAAGTATGTTATAAAAGTATTCTGTCATTTGTTCTCTGAAATGTAAATATGTTCACCTAGAAAATCCTATATTTTCTGTTGTATATGCATTGGTATTCTGAAATAGTATAGTTTTAAATTCTCATAAAACTATGAAAAATATGTTTTCTCCGTACTAAAATAGTATTCCCTCTTTGTACTTGTATGAAATTGTAATTATTGTATTATAGTTTTAATTTATTAAAACTATACGAAGTTGCTTACTTATTCTTACACTAAAATTTTATTCAATATCAAATTATGAGTTATCATAACCATTCTTGATGACCTAAGCCTCGCCTGAAACACAACGTTCTTTAGACATTGTAATATGGTACAACAATTGTCATCCCAAGTCTGCCAACTTGACTGTAGCTAACAATTGGGATTTGAGATTGTTAGTTTCGTATAGATCTATACACAAGTGTTACGCTCTTCCTCGAGGAGACTCTGCTTATAACTTTTAGGACTTTTATTTTAGCACTTAAATAAGTACTTGAAGCGTGTCTCACAAAAGCTATATTGATAGTTATGTGTAGAATAATGATAAATATCTTTTAAATAGATACATTGTAAATATCTCATAAATTATATTAAATATAATTTATATAGTTATTTTCATAGTTATTCTGAATATCTAGAAAACATATGTAGTTTCATAAAGTGTATTGATAAATATGAACGAACCATAAATTATACCTATTATAATTTATATGTTTATTGTTGTAATAAGATCCGAACCGGTAAAATAGTTTGTTTATAATAATCATAAACTAGATCATCAAATTTTGTTATTTATACGAGAAATCTTTGTATTTTATCTATATTTCCCCCTTAAAACATTATAAAAATAGTGAAAATATAGGGGTATAAACTCACTTGATAGTAGTGAAGAATTGAGTAGCACTTTGTTTCTAGAAAAACTTTATTTCTGAAAAACAGGCCTTGCGAGGGTTCATATTTAGAAACCGAAAGACTCTATTTTTGCTGACTTCTAGCGTCTCGGGGTGTTATTTGAGTGTTGGATATGATACCAGGGCTTCGGGGGTGTGTAAGTAGGTTTGTGGAGTTGAAAATATTGAAAAAGATGTGAAAATGAGCTAAAAGTGGTGCGGGAACTGGGAGATCTCGCACCCTTATATAGGTGCGAGAGTTCGGACCGAAGGGGGAGGCAGGCGAGACATGCGGCTCGCAGACGAAGGGGACACGAGGCAGAGCTCGGAAGGCGCCAACGCGAAGCCACGCATCGGATCAAGAGAGGACCGCGTCTCAGATGCGAGGGGAAGCTGAAACACGTCGGAAACCGGGCTTCTTCGCGTGCGAGGTGACGTGCCCGGTTGTAGTCCATGCGAAATTTCCCGGTTTTCCATTAAATTTTGGTTTTTGTGCCCAAAACTTTCGAAATTCATAAATTTTGCATACGAGCTCCGTTTTTGACGTTCTTTATATGCACACGTAGGCGAGAATATAATCTACAACTCTCGTTTAGACTACGTCGGCTAATTTTGAATTTATTTTTAATATTAGTATTTTTAACAAATTGGGATAGTAAAATCCGTTAAAAATTCATAACTTCTTCATCGGAAGTCCGTTTTCATCTGTCTTTTTACCGTTGTACTACTATTAACAAGATCTTCGATTCTCGTTTAGGTTATGTCGGCTAAATATCGTTCGATTTTTATTTCAAATTTCTAGTTGTGTACTGCTATGTCGATCCTTAGAAAAATCATAACTTCTTCATACGAAGTCAGATTTGGACGTTCTCTTTAAAGACATTCACTGTTTAATGTATACTACAACTTTCATTTAGATAGTTAAGGCTAGAAATTATTTCATTGAAAACTTAATTTTTACGCTTATAGTGTTTTGTCGGTTTTGTCGCGGATCTTCGATTGGTCATAACTCCTTCGTTATAACTCGGATTTGGGAGTTCTTTATATTTTTGGAATCCTTGATACGATTTCTACCACTTTATTCATCTCAGACAAGTTTATTTAATATTTAATTTTTGAGGGTTGATTATGTAAATGTACGTAGTATTTAAAAATTTCTCTTTATTACTTTAAAAACAACTAGTTACAAGTTAATCTATACTAATACGCTGATTTGAAATAACGGGTTGCTACATAAATCTTCTAGATTGGTAAGTGAGATAGGGTGCTCGGAGTTAGGAGAGCCCGTCCGAAGTTGGGATCATCTGTCTGGAGTTAACCATGGTTCCGGAGTGGAGGTGCAGGGTTATCAACTTCCGGAGTGACCTTGGTCTTCCAAGGCCATGAAACTCGTCTGGTGCGGATCCTTTCGACGCGGGGTGGTTCCGGATGAGGAGTTTCCAAAAAAAGAAGGGTGTTTTGGAGTATGCGACAATTGTCCGGTACATTTTAGAGGGTCATGTTCCGGACCAAGAGGGTCCCTTTTGGGTTTTCTACTTTGGTTTGAGTTGTGAGGTTGAGGGGAAATTTGGTGTGAGGTTTCAGTTCATGAGACCTCCGATCGAAAGTGGTTTGAACTTTGAGTAGAGATGACCCGAAGGTAATCTGGAATCGAGAGTAGTCCAGGCCGTACCGCAGTGAGATGAATCAAACATGGCCTCAAACCGAAAGTGATCTCGAACCGCAGTAGCCTGGATCAAAAGAGGTCTCGGGCCGAAAGTGACTCCGGAACGAAGGTAGGCTCGGTCCATAGGTGGGTTTGGTTCCTTTTGCTGCTTCTCGTGAAATCTTCCCGTCTCGAGTAATATTTGACTACGCTATAGGGTTTGGGTGCCCCCAATGTTTAATAAAAAGTTAAGAGATTTAAAGAGACTTTGTTTATGATCGATAATAGTGTTCAACCTTGTATTGCGGGGTTTGCACCCCCAGTTATGATTCGTTATGAATGCTACACCCCCTCGAAGGGTATGTAATAATGTTTTATCGAGTCGTTCCGTTCACTTACCCTACTAGGGTTTAGAATTTCTGAATATGTGAAATTTTCGAGTGATACTTTGTATTGATATAAGGTGTTTGTACATTAGTGAACATGGAGTAAATTCTACTAAAAGAGTACTTATCGTACTTATTGCTTTCGACTCGTTGGCCTTTATTTGGCTTTGACTGTGACCCGAATTTGACGGTTGTGACAACAAGTGGTGCATGATGAACACTAATGGCCCAACATCCATCATGTTGGCACAACACGATGTAATCCTTGAGCAATAACAACTTCAAAGTATCCTTGAATGATCTTGAGCATCATAGAAGACTTCATAGCATACTTGGCTCATTAGGCACCAATATGGTCCATATTACGCCATGATGGCGCAACAAGTGTATGGACGGTGAAAGTGGCTTCAAGTGTGGTGCACGAACTTCTAGGTTGGAGAAACATCACCATATTGGCACAACAATAACATGCTTGGTGCAACAGCTTACTCCTTGGCGCAACAGGAGTACCCCATGGCGCAAGAGGCATACCCCATGGCACAAGAGGGAGTTCCCTTGGCGCAACAACATCCTTCTTGGCCCATCCCTTCAAAAAAATGGCGTAACAAGGTCCCGTTATTGCTCCATATCACTCCTAAGTGATCCAAACCACTTCCAGGTGCTCCAAACCCCCTTATGTATGATTGGTTACTTTAACTTTACCCGTTCCTTTGTCAGACGATCCATTCCTTACTCAGATGATCCGTTCCGTTTTTCATATGCTCCATGAACCCCAAGTGCTCCATTTAGTTCCAAGTTCTCTAAATGCTCCATGAAATGATCTACATGCTCCATGAGAATTCTCAAAATGCTTGAGTCACATTTAACAATCTCCACCTTGAATTGAGCATCATCTGAACTCCACGTCAAACAAGAACCTCCTCTCCCATCCTGCCATTAGTCCTCGAAGGGACCTACGTCCTACGAACATCACCAAGTCCAAGCAAACTTGAACTTCTCCGTAGGTAATGACTTTATCAACATATCTACTGTGTTGACCTTGATATCAATCTTTAGTATTGAAAACTTGTCTGTTTCCATAATATCCCGAATTTAATTCCTCCTGACATCAATGTTCTTTGTCTTCTCGTGATACATTGGGTTCTTAGCAAGACTTAAAGCACTTTGATCATCAAAATACAAGACATGCTTCTCCTCCTTCAGACTAAGACTCTAAATAAGCCCTTTCAACCATATCTCCTCCTTTATTCCTTCTATAATGGACATGTACTCGGATTCAATTGTAGACAAAGTAACAGTATCTTGTAACGTTGACTTCCAACTGATGACACATTTGAATAATTGAATATGTTGCACGTCCGTTACTTGCGCTTCAACAAATCACCACCATAATCAGACTCAACATATCCCACCAAGTGACTCTTCGTGTTAGCTCCATATACGGTAGTGATATGTAGATCTGTCTGTTACTCTGTTAATTGGTTATATGATTATTTGTTTCTGGATATATGTTATTCGTTATGTATATGTTGACATGGTATGGTGGGGTTGAGACTGTACTCTTTGTGCTATTAGTCAACAAACCAGGGCATTCCAACTGAAAGGTTGTTGGCTAGGGCATTCCAACCGAAATGTTGTGGGTTGAGGGTTATCCAACCAGGAGGTTGTGGACTAATTATGTATGGGGCAAGCCAACTGAATGGTTGTGGGCCAAGGCATTCCAACCGAAAGGTAGTGGGTTGGGCAGGGCCGACCCTAGGGGCAGGGCAAGCTGGGCGATCACCCTGGGCCTCTCTAATTCTCGGGGGCCCTACAAATTACGATTATTATATATATATATATATATATATATATATATATATATATATATATATAGGTATAGATAATATAAATATAAATATGCAATTAAGAAATAATTCTATTTGGAGTTGAGATGGTAAGGCGTCGGTGTTATTGTGCGTCCCAGAAGAAACCCACGTTCGAACTGTGTTACTACCTTTTTTAAGGAATTTTATATTTTACATTTTTTTTACTCAGCCCCAGTTGCCATCGTTTCCACTTCCCCAGTATGCATCTCCATCGTTTCCACGTCCCAATTAGGCCTCTAACAACCAACAATAATTGTTATCATTAACCCTAAACGACTTCTGATTTCTGTCTTTGTAGCTTTGTTTCTTTATGTGACTATTTCTCGCTATTTAGTTCTCAATCTAACAAGACTCAAAACTCAAAACAAAATCCAAATTGCAAACAAGAAATCTTCCATCTGTAACTCTGTTTCTCGTTTTTCTTTAATGTTTCATGCTTAGATGATGAAATTACAATGTTCAAGTTGATAGACATGAGGCAACAATTCGAGTATTTTATTGTATGTTTGGTGTCGTGTCTATTAAAAATTTTGGAGATTTTTAATTCTATAGAGATCGACTACAATTGCCATGGTTTCCTCTGTTGCATTTATTGGGGCTTTAGTCTTGGTGTTGATTTTTTCTGCAATCTGAATCATATTGCTCAAATATCAGTCATGTTACAATGGAAAGTTGTTGGTTCTAGAAGTTTTGTTTTGATGGAAAAGGATTGAGTAAAAAGTGAATCTTTTATTGTGGGTTCCAATTGAAGAATGGGCGAATTATCTATGAAAATGTGTTTTTTTGGTAAAGTGGCATAAATGTTTCCACATGAAATTTGATTTGAGAAAATAAATTGATGTTTTTCCCTTGAACTGGTCATGAGTGTCCAGTGTTGGGGGTCTTCTGTGGTGGAATTTGGTGTCAGAAACAACCTAAACAAAAATTTAACTATAAGCTTTTTTTTTCTTTTCAAAAATTAACTTTTTTCCCCTGATACTATAGAATTAACCAAAACTCTTGCAGCTCAGTCCTTTAAAAGCTCTAGTCTTTCTTGTATTCTTTCTTTTTTGGTGTTGAGTAGTTTATTGGTTTGTTTTCAACTTTTATGATAATATATGTTTTAGATGTCTAGTTTTTTTTTGTTCTTGTCCTTTTCTTATACTCTTTTAGATGTCTAATTTTGTCAAAGAGGTCAATTTGATAACTCTTATATTCATAAAAACAAAGAACATTGCTCTTGTGGGTTATAAGTTCATTGCTATATTTGTGTGTTACTATGGGTAAAAAGGATAAGTACGTTACTTTTAGCTATGTTTCATTTTGAAAATACATTAATTTTGAACTATGTTTTACTGCTACTTAATGTTGCATACATCAAATTTAGTTATTTAACTATACTTTTTTGAAAAATTTCGAAGGGCCTCATTTTTTATTTTTTCCCCGGGCCTCATATAAGCTTGGACCAGCCCTGGGGTCGGGGGTAATCAAAGGAGGAGGTTGTGGACCTTTTATCTGTTTGATTATATGTTTGTGTGGTGGTACTTTGGGGGAACTCACTAAGCTTTGCCTTACAGTTTTAGTTTATGGTTTCAGGTACTTCCGATGATCGTAGGAAGGTGAAGGCATGACCATACATAACTTCCTATTTTTATGTCTTTGGGCCTTAGGAAAAACTCTGATTTAAAATAATGATTTTGAAAAAACGACTCTTTTTGTAAACAATATTGATTCATGGTTAGTTTTGGAAAATTTAAATTTATGGTGATTTTTGAGTGTTACACAAAGAACCTAGGAATGTCCGTCTGGGTTTGGTTGCGGATGGCTTTAATCCATTCAGTAACTTGAATCAGTCTTACAGTATGTGGCCGGTAAGTCACTTTAAGGAAGGAAAATGATGATGTCACCCACAGATGCAACAAGATTAGGTAAGTAAAAGTTGCATTTATGTACTTTTAGTATGATGTTATTTTGTGTAAATTATTCATATGGAATTTAGAGTAAATTGCTTCTATTGTTATTTAAAATAGATTGCATATATTGCAAGTAGATTTATTCAAATTTTAGAATTGTTATTCTTATTATTTATATAGTTTGAAATCTATTAAAATTTTGGAATTGTTATTCTTATTATTTATATAGTTTGAAAAGGTTCTTTTTTTTTTTTTTTTCTTTTTATAGCTATTATGCTGCCAAATTTTAGTAAAAATAACTAATAAATGTTAATTGTACGGTAACATTATGGAAGAGTATAGGAAAATGTTGGAAGAGGTTGATGGTGATGATTCATTGGTTGATCAGACAGAACACCTCACCATGCATTTGGAGAAAGAAGCAGTTATACAAGAGGTGTTGGAAGAAAAGTGAAAAATATACCACCATATTAGGTGCAAAGTATATCAACCAATGCCCAAAACTTCAATGCATTTGATCAAGAGTTGTCTCAACAAATGAGTCAACAATTTACCGAACAGACGCAACAAATGTTCTTATCTCCAAATCCAAACGCCCAACCACCACAATTTCATTTTACATTTAATCATTCGCAACTACAAGTTCCAAACGGCCATGATGTCAATGAAGAAGATGAAGAAAGTTAAGAATATGAAAATGAAGGATGAGAAAGTAGTTATACTGGATCTGATAATTAGGTTGTTTGTTTTAGTTTGGTTTGTATGAAACATCTAAACAAACTCAAATTCGGTTCTTTGTTTTTGGTAAACCGAACATGTAAGATATTTTATAACTTTGCATGGTATGGTATTTGGAATGATTTAGATTTAAATTTACAATTTTTGGTTTTATTTTATATGGAAATTTTATTGTATATAAATTTTTGGTAATTTAACAATTCACAAGGGTGGTAAAAAATGTGTAAAACCTATGCAACACCTATAGGGACGACTTATCGTCGCTATATGTTTACTTATGGCGAAAATATGACGTCGCTATATGGGTAACTATGGCGACAATATATCGTCTCTATAGGTCACTATATAGGACGATTTGTCATCTCTATAGGGGAGGCTACAACGACGAAGGCTATGACGATAACAATACAACCTAAAGCAACGAACCTACGACGACGAAGCCTATGACAATGGCAAGTCGACACCAAGGTCTATAGCGATGACTTTGCACTCTACAGAGACGATTTTTTTCGTCCCCATAGATTCAAAATCTTGTAGTGCGACCTCTCTTCATGTCAAAAAATTGTTAAGGGTTAGAGTGTTGACATTTAATCATAATGGTCTAATTTAATTTGTTTGAACAATCCTTCATATGAACGGACAAACATTTAACCGTGAAATTCAAAATTTTTTCTTGTAGAAATAGTTAATAAGGTTAAAGTTGTAGTTTAAACAATAATGTAAGTCCTTATAACGTTTTAAAAAGAAAATTACAGAAAAAAGAAGATACATAATGAGAAAGAAATTAACCTTGTATTAATAGTTTTAGAAGTTTTAGGTTTATTCATTTTATTTCCTATATGATGTGAGATAAGGTATATCCAGTGGAGTTATTCTTTATATTTTATATATGCCTAATTATTTATATTATTTTGTTCTCACAATACATTGTGTAATAAACATGAATGAAAAAAGAAAAATAAGAAACTAAAGTAAGAGGCTAATATTGTTTCTCTTTGTTTCTTTATGTGTTAATTTGATTGCTATGGTAAATGATTAACATATGTTCTAAGATCAATCCAAAGAGGCGATGTGATAGTATGAACAACTAGAGCATTAGTTAGACTTGACAAACGTGCCTTGTCATGTCAAAATAGTGAAAGAGTTGAGAGTTTTAACCATAACTCAACCAATTTAATTAATGTGTCGTGTCATATCAATTTTATTATTTTTGTGTCGAGTTCGTATAAGGTTTCAAGTTAGGGGTATAGATTGAAATATGTGGTGGCATATGAGATTGAAGAACTAAACAAGACCAAATCATTGATTTTTCATGCTTTGGGCAAAGATGTTCAATTATGTCCCTTTATTTGTACCAATCCTATATAAATTTTAAGTTTATAAAAAACATCTTTTAAGACAGTATAATTATGTCATAGTTGTCCACAAATGATTAATAAAGAGTACATTTTTTATAACTTACAAATTGCCTTTTTCTAGTTCTAAGCCTAGAACCATTCCACAGTGCTTCCCTAGATCTCCATATGATGATGTATGTTCTTGACTTTTATAACAAATTACATTTGATGATGGATTACAGTACCACCACTTAGGGTACTGTAATCCAAGAGCAACATGATTGATCACATTAAACTACTTTTGGATGGGCAACTCCTGGGCAATATTTGTCTTACAATTATTTAGTATTCATATATTCAAATTTAGTTGAAGTTGTGACATACGGAAAAAAAAACAATTGAATATGTTGTCTGATACGACATTTAAATAAAAATCAATGAAAAATATGACAAATTTTTTATTTTAAGACAACAATAAGGTGACATTTTGTACACTGTCATAAGGCAATGGTACATAAGACCTTTTTATGATTTTCCATTAAATTTTTTGAAACAGAGGCATCAAAACAATCATTTTGTTATAAACAAATCGAGAAAGATAAATTGTATTAGTAATGTAATAATGGATTTCACAGTTAGACATGGAATAATTAACAGTGAACCTCTATTCACTCACTTAATGTAATGAACAAATATTAAAAGAAACATCAATTACCTAAGACTAAGGAATTACAGAGTAACAGATTAGAGAGGGTAGCAGATGCAAAACAGAGTACCCGATTAGAGAAGGGAGTAGATGCAAAACTTAATTTATACTGAAAAGCTGAAAGAAACACCCACGTAAAAGATTTTTATTTTTTATTTTATTTTATTTTTTTACAGCTGTGTTTCTTCCACAGCCTTGTTCCCGAGTTTTTTTTTTTTTTTTTTTTTTTTTTTTTTTTTTTTTTGTAAATTCATTAAAGAAAAGGAAAGAAAAATTTTAGCAGAAAGAAAGGGAGGTGAAGGAAAACATTCATTACTCCGTGTTCCTGAGTTCGAAGGAAATGAAAGGAAAATTTTAAGTTTTTGTATTCCCGAGTTAGATAGAAAAAAGAAAATAAAACTTAAATTTTCCTTCCACTCACTTTCTTCCCAAATCCACCCAATTTGGAAGGAAAATTTGAAAGAAAAATATGACTCCAAAATTCTTCCTTTCCCCTCACTTTCCTTCCATTAATGAAACTTGAGAACACGATTTTCCTTCGACACCCCTCATTTTCCCTCCGATTGAGGCCAATAAGCATGAAGAACCATAAAAAGATCTAGGACAAAAACATGAACAATCATAGAACGATTCAGATAAGAAAACACTTTTGTTAACAAGCCGTTGTTTTTGAGAGATCGATGGTGGCGGGTGATGGTCGGAATCCGGCAAAAAAAAACTTAGAGAAAGATCGAGACAAAAGTCTACTTTTTTTTATTTTTTTTTTTTTTTTAATCACCAATCCTATAAAACTAGATGGATTGCACTTCTATTGTGGATATAAAGTTTGGCCCAAACAAAACAAACTCATAACAACTTTATAAAATATGCTGCCTTCGTATTAATTGATACCTTGGGTTTTGGCCCAACTCGCAAAGCCTTTGGGCTGCCCTAACACTAAATATGTTCAAAAGAATATGAGTTGTATATGTGGAAAGATAGATTATATAGTTTGTGAGATAACCAAGGTTTTGAAAATCGGACCGGAGACCGAACCGTTCGTCTTACTGGTTCGATGGTTCAGGTGGTCTAACCGGTCGGACCGGTCTCAAAAACCGGAAAGACCGGATGATGTCATAATTATATTTAATTATATAAAAAAATACAAAAAATGAAAAAAAAATACTCTTGAAAATTTCTGGTTTTTACCGGTTTTCACCGGTTCACATGAATACCAGTTTTTTAGCCTTTAAGAACCGGATCCGGGACCAGTTCCAGGTTGAACCGGCCGGTCCGGTCCGGTTTTCAAAACATGGGAGATAACATAAAAGCTGAAAATAAGTTTTGACGGCTAAGTTATTTCCATATTATTAAACGACTAAATCAACTAGTTTCTTTTACGTATGATTTTGGTTTTGGGTATTTTTTTAAAGAATTTAAAATACATGTTTCCATGTGTAAATTTTCAACCATAACTTTACCTATTTAGTTTTTGTACTATATCGTGTCAACCATTTTAATTAAATGGGTTGAAATATTATATCAAAACTCGTTTATTTCGTGTCAAGCTCGTATCGTTTTTCCTATCTAATCACTTTTTGTCACTAACACCGCTTCCAACATTTTAGAAATTATTGCTTCTAGTTTTTGGACCGGTTTGGTAAAAAATTGGATGGTATCTGCTCACATTTATTAATAAATAAATTCATATTAATCGGTCAAAAGTAAATATTTTTATTAGATCACATTTATTGAACGATCACTATTATCAAAATATATAAATAATATAGAGATATAAATGTGTTGATCGAGAAAAATACAATGTTAACAAACAAAGAAGTAGATGTGACATGCAAGGAATTCTTAGTCTCCTAGACCATGCATCGGGTTTTTCAAAGATAAACAAACAAAAACAGTTCGTATTTCTTTACTTCTTTTAGGAGTTCCATATATATTTTTGGAAAATTAACTTAATCAAAGTAGGGATGAAGTATCCGCGTCGGGTAGAAAGTCATGACTCATTAACACGACCTTCATTCTCAAAATACACGCGGTTTCCTCCTACTTTCCTCACACATTCCCTCCACCTACGCCCTTCTCTCTCTCTCTCTCTCTCTCTCTCTCTCTCTCTCTCTCTCTCTCTTGTTTTTCTCATATATATAAGGTTCTCTTCCTCCTCCGATTACAACCAGTAGCGGTGGCTCTGGAAAGAAGAAGAAAAGCAAGTGATGGGCAGACATATTAGTGAGAATCCTAGAATATTAGCGGATAATGTAGAACCGGAGAAGAAGAGGAAAAACCATGAAATGAGTGATTGTTGTGTGGTAATGGGATCATCCAACTCCAAGGAACAACAATTATTGGAAGCGGCTGCTTTTCATTTGATTCTACTCAGCAATCCTCTCCAACAATCTTATGATTCCGATGATGGCTGTACTGGTAATAATGGAAGTCTCGATGGTGGGTTCAGGATGATCATGGGGAAGAAGAAGAGGATACAAGATTATGGAGTAGAAGCTATTGTTAAACATAAGAATGATAGAGATGTAAAATCAGTCACTTCTTCTTCTTCGTCTTCATCGGCTGAAACCATAAAATCTGGGATATCGAGTGTATCAATAGGGGAGAATGAAGGAAGAGTTCAAAGACTACAACAACATCGATTGCGATCCATAGTTGATATTTACCATGTTACTAGGCGGCTTTGATCATCGGTATATATATCAAATACTACATTTTAGAGGAATTTCAACGCGTTATGATTTAATGCTAAGTGCTCAACAAGTTAAATATTAAATTTTTAGTTGTTTTTTCTAATTTTATGGTCAATATTTTACATACAAATATTATTTTTTTTGTTGATATTCTACATACTGAGAGTTTAGGCTTTCATCTTTGATGCACAAGCACTTTAGAAGACTTGAAAAACTTTCAGGACATGCATGCAAACATTTTAAGAAAATGATAGAAGTAATAACGTGATCGATTGAGAGATCTGGAGGATCCCATCTCATCTACAACCAGTTTACACATAAAGAGATCTGGAAATGATGTGGAGAAGTTACACGTCATTTAGGAAAACAATAACAAGAATATGAAAACATATATCAACTTATCTTTTCATGACTTTGAACTCCTAGCACATTAGTATTTATCGGAAAGATCAACTTTGAATTTTCCCCATCTTCTGAAACTAACAATTTTAATTTCTTAATTTGTTTACTTTCTTACGTTATTTCAAGATTTTCCAAAAGATGTAATATCAAAGCGTTCTTTACAAACAATCGAAGAGATAATAGATACAAATAAGAACGCTGATATATTTTGAATTGTAGTGCTAGCCTGCGCACTAGGATATGATCATCTTTTTACAGCGTTAGACAACTTGTTATATTTTGTAGTTATCGATGTTATTTCACCTGGCTTCTGTGCTTTTGGTTCCCGTATATGTCCTGTTGCGTAACGTACCCCACTTTTCTATATGTAATTGCCATTAACGAGTCAATTTTCTTTTTTCATTTTTAAATAATAGCCAGGTGAAGTAATTACATTAATTTGGAAACACATATCATATGAGTAAGAGGTGAATGGCTTACGTTTAGTGTTGTTCAATATCAACATTTTTTTGTTGACTCGGAAAAAGGTTAAATTACAATAAACAATTGACCAAACGTCAATAAATTCTTAACAACGAAGAATTCTCTAAACTATTCTTGGATGTGTATCGTTAAGTGGTCAACTAATTTTCGTGTTGAAATTAGTTGTAGATCTTCGGTTACGTGCAATTCTTTTTACTCATTTTATAAACATTACAGGCAAATGTTTGTACGTTGTTTCTAATAGTAATAATATTAATAAAATTATGTGTGATTAACACACTACTAGAATCCAAGGCCCTTTTTTTCCGACTGATTTTACCGATGGAATATATCCGCTGACAAAAAGAGAAACTATAATTATGGGACGAATCATGATAGAATAGCGATAGACATTAAAGTCGTTGGATATATGTTCATAATTTCCGATTGAATACCGATAGAATATAAAAAAATAATCTTTCCTGTTTAGCTATTGTAGGTATTTCGTTGGACATTACAGACAAATATCCGATGGACGTATAAAAAACTTAAATATACTTTTTTCTTTTTCTTCGGTAGGAATTATGTTTAATATTATTTTACAAAAATCATGTAAATAACTTAATCCTTGTTATATTAATATTTTATGTAAAATAAATTGTATATGTGTCAAAAACTCACTATTTATAATAACCTAATTTTTTGAACAACTATATAAAGGTTGTAATTTTGACTCTTTTAATTATAGATAAACGTTTTAATTAATCAATCAAATAGATAAATTAAATTAGGAATAATTTGATTTTGATTATAATTATTTTGCCCTAAAAGAACCAATATTAGAAATTTTACGGAGATAAGAAAAAGTTGATTAAATTATATTATATCACAAGCGATCAAACAAGTAAAATATAAAATTTAAATGAATTTGAAAATAAGTTTATGCAAGAACCTTGCAGTATTGCACTTAAAATTAAAATATGGAAATTTTTGAATAAATTTACGATTATGCTCACAAGTTGTAATATGTTTGTTTTACTTAGAAAATATATGTCGGTGTTCAAAAAATATTCACTCTATAGGAATATAAACTTTGAAGTTTGAGTGAGTGGATTACATGAAAACTAATTAGCAGTGACAAAAGTCGCCGGTAAAAATAATAGCGGCGACATGTTGCTGGTAAAAAGTCGCCATTACTGCTCTGACGCTATTGATCAAAATGTCGTTGTGAGAACAAGAATCAATGTGCAAGGACAATGTTGGAAAACTCAAATCTTGAGTTAATCTTTAAGATCAATGTCTGCTCTTAATATGCACTACAAGAAGATTGGGCAACAGCGGCGACACGCGTCGCCGCTAAAGAGTGGGCTTGTCGCCGCTAATACCTTTAGCGGCGACATGTCGCTGCAAATGCGTCGCCGGTATTGTTTCGTCGCTAATACGCTGAATGTCGCCGCTAATACTAGGCGTCGCCGCTAATACTGATCGTCGCTGTTAATAGTATGTCGCCGCTAATGACGTTACGTCGCCACAAAAGCTGTCGCCGCTAATACTCTTTTAATTTTTTTTTTAATTTATTTAACATTAAATTTATAATCAATCCAACTATTAATCCGTATAGCATTTGAGAAATCTGATATGTTTTTATAGAAATATTAATACATATTATACAATCAATCCAAACTATCATACTACATTAAGTATTCTTTCAAATTACAAAACGTTTCATAAAATCCTAAAATAACTACTCGTCCTCATCATTATCTCCTTCATTATTTGGTGGTGGCAATGAGCGAAACCACTCTTCCAATGCTGCAGAATAGGCCGGGTCCTGTAGTATTGTTTGGAGCATTTGCAACTATAAAGAAAACGAAATATATTAACAACATATCAGAATAACATTATAATTAATTATACCATTCTACAAAATATCAACATATCAAATCATAACCAACATATCATTATAGCATTCTACTTTTCATTATAGCATTTACTAACAATTACCTGTGATTGTGGTTGTTCTTGTGTCATTGGTTGTTGCTGATCATACATAGACACAACGGTAGGGGGTTTACGCCCAATGCCTCTGATATGTCCGCGTCGAACACCCAATATTCTTTCAAAACAATCTTTTATATCAGTTGGTGCTAGACCGCTTGCCTCAGAAGTAGCTTGGGTTCGTTGGTTTATCTCTTCGAGTAAAGCATTCTGTATTTTTTAAAAATAATAAAAATCATAAAAATTAGATTACTAAATACCTTTGACGATATAAACACTTATATGAAAAATACAAATTAACCACTTACGTATTGTTGCTCGACTGCAGGACTATAAAATACCCCTTGGCGATTGGAATTAGCTTTACGAAAAGCTTCGATTCGACTGATATCCTATTTAACATTAAAATTTAGATTAGTAATACTTTAAATAAATATTTAAATATATCATAACTTACCTCTTTAAAACATGCATTGCTGTATGAGCTTGACCCCCCTCTGTTTACAACTACTTGTTTTGCACGACATTCCTTGTTTGACGCCGAACGCCTTAAAAATTCTGGCGTTTGAAAATGTTCGACTGCCTTCGCCCAATTTTCATGTGACATTCCGTTAGGGGGGTTGTTTAATGCGGCTTGGATATCTGCAGGCCCCCCGATTTCCTTAAAATAAGCATGAGCTTTACTTTTTCGACCTCTGTAAACTTTTGCAAGACTCGAATCAATGCTCCGCAACAATTGAGCACGCTCCGGATCCATGTTAACCTTATCCAAATCAAATTTATTCTGCAAAACACAAAAAGTTTAGTTAATTAAATAACAATCACAACTAAAATTAAAATTGTATCCAAGTTACCTTTAGATGAACAACTGCTGCGTTCCTTAAAGCGGGGGAAACATTGTCCCAATCAGATACGTTGAAAGGGACATTGTTCCACAAATACCTCCCAATTTCATGGGTGAACCAATTACCACGATTTCCGACAGGGGAATATGTGATCTCCCTATCGAAATCCAAATCTATGGGCTTTCCCTTATTTGCCCTTATCAACTTTCCCAACTCAATATTTTTTGACATGCCTCTCCTTTTTTTAGGAAGCTCGGCTGCAAAAATACAATTAAACCTATTAGTCACGATAACTTATTATAAAATAATAAAAATAGTTAATAAATATATCATAATAAAACTCACCATCTTGTTCGTGCTGACCACGACCAAAGCCTCCTGGAGATGGTGGATCCTCGGCTCCATCACCTCCGTGTCCAAGCCCCATAACATCGGCCATCATGGCCAAGAGTATTGCCCAAGTAAACCTCATCTGCAATATGAATAAAAGTTAGTTACCCTGCGAAATTGTAAGATATACAATATAGACAAACAACATAAATAAAAGTTAAACAAATAATATAGACAAACAACATAAATAAAAGTTAAACAAACAATAAAAGTTTCTATTACCAAAAAAAATTTATTTTTTAATCAGAATCTTGATCATATACTTCAATGGATTAAAGCCATCAGCTGCCAACCCTAGTCGTACGTTGCGAGGTTCACTCGAGAAGTCAGGGAAATCTACATCAAAGTTTTGTCAAGACTCTCCATCAACGGGATGACGCATCACACCATCTTCTGATCTCCCAGTACTATGCCATATCATATTTTTGGAAGTGTACCGTGAACAATACAAACAGCGTAGTCTAGGGGCCACTGGAAAGTACCGTAACACCTTATGAGCCACTTTCTTACCCTTGGTGTTTTTATCAATCCACCGACTCTCTTTACAAACGGGACAAACTTGCAATGTTTTGTATGATTGACTGAAACCATATACGACATCTACAACTGGAGGGATTAAAGGTTCACCGTGATATATCCATGTTTTGTATGATTGACTGAAACCATATATACGAACATGACGTCTCATTGCTTTCGGATTCATGAAGTAACGATTATCACATTTCTCACACGGACATCTGGTTTCACCTTTACAATCTAGGTGTAACATGGATCTCTCGACAAAAGTGTCGAGCCCTAGCTGGAACTCGGGAGATTGACGATGTGGATTAGTAGTCCAGCTTTTATCAATAGACATGATGCAACTGAAACATAATTTAGTGTTTAAGGTTTACTTTACGGGAAACAAAAATCAAGTAGAGTATTCATAAAGTTGACGATTCAAAAAGTATTCTAACATGGGATAACCTAATTAAAGCTAAATTTAAAGTTTTAATGACCAACATTAAGTCACTAAAAGTATGTTGCTATTAAGTTGGTTTTATAAGTGATTTAATTTGATTTTATAAAGGTAACTTAATTTGATTCTAAAAGTAAATTAATTAGATTTTATAATTAATTTAATATTTTCTTTTTTGTTATTAGTTTAATTTATTTAT
This sequence comes from Lactuca sativa, assembly GCF_002870075.4. Lineage (NCBI taxonomy): Eukaryota > Viridiplantae > Streptophyta > Magnoliopsida > Asterales > Asteraceae > Lactuca > Lactuca sativa. The sequence goes on along the minus strand of NC_056627.2, from coordinate 250,898,107 downwards.
TAAACTAATTTTATTTTATTTTAATATTAACATTAACTTGATTTTAAAACTACTTTAAGTTGATTTTATAATTAATTTATTATTTTTTTAATGTTTTTTTTTTAAATTAACTTAATTTTATTCTATAATTAAATTAAAATTACCAGAAGTACGTTGCTATTAAGTTAGTTTTATAATTAATATAATTTGATTTTATAAAGGTAACTTAATTTGATTATAAACGTAAATTAATTAGATTTTATAATTAATTTAATATTTTCTTTTTTGTTATTAGTTTAATTTATTAAACTAACTTTATTTTCATTTTAATTTATTAAACTAACTTTATTTTATTTTAATTTTAACATTAACTTTATTTTAAGTCACTAAAACTATGTTCCTATTAAGTTAGTTTTATAATTAATATAATTTGATTTTATAAAGGTAACTTAATTTGATTCTAAAGGTAAATTAATTAGATTTTATAATTAATTTAATATTTTTTTTGTAATTAGTTTAATTTATTAAACTAACTTTATTTTATTTTAATTTTAACATTAACTTTATTTTAAGTCACTAAAAGTATGTTCCTATTAAGTTAATTTTATAATTAATATAATTTGATTTTATAAAGGTAACTTAATTTGATTCTAAAAGTAAATTAATTAGATTTTATAATTAATTTAATATTTTCTTTTTTGTTATTAGTTTAATTTATTTATTAAAATAATTTTATTTTGTTTTAATATTAACATTAACTTGATTTTAAAACTACTTTAAGTTGATTTTACAATTAATTTATTATTTTTTTTAATGTTTTTTTAAAATTAATTTAATTTTATTCTATTTAAATTAAAATTACAAGAAGTACGTTGCTATTAAGTTAGTTTTATAATTAATATAATTTGATTTTATAAAGGTAACTTAATTTGATTCTAAACGTAAAATAATTAGATTTTATAATTAATTTAATATTTTCTTTTTTGTTATTAGTTTAATTTATTAAACTAACTTTATTTTCATTTTAATTTATTAAACTAACTTTATTTTATTTTAATTTTAACATTAACTTTATTTTAAGTCACTGAAAGTATGTTCATATTAAGTTAGTTTTATAATTAATATAATTTGATTTTATAAACGTAACTTAATTTGATTCTAAAGGTAAATTAATTAGATTTTATAATTAATTTAATATTTTCTATTAAATTAGTTTTATAATTAATATAATTTGATTTTATAAAGGTAACTTAATTTGATTCTAAAGGTAAATTAATTAGATTTTATAATTAATTTAATATTTTCTTTTTTGTTATTAGTTTAATTTATTAAACTAACTTTATTTTAATTTTAATTTATTAAAATAAATTTATTTTATTTTAAGTTTAACATTAACTTGATTTTACAACTAATTTATTATTTTTTTAATGTTTTTTTTTTAAATTAATTTAAATTTATTCTATAATTAAATTAATATTACTAGAAGCACGTTGCTATTAATAACCTAATTAAAGCTAAAGTTGTAATGACCAACATTAAGTCACTAAAAGTATGTTGCTATTAAGTTGGCTAAACATTAAGTCACTAACAAAATTAAACACTTTGAAACCATATACAATACATTACTAGAAGTAAGTTGCTATTAATAACCTAATTAAGCCAAATGTATACTTCCAATTTGCATATTTCAATTTCATCCAATTTCATACAATTAAGCCAAATATATATATCTAATTTCATACAATTTGCATATTCCAATTTAATCCAATTTGCATATTCCAATTTCATACACTTAAGTCAAATGTATACATCTAATTTGCATATTCCAATTTCATCCAATTCATACAAATATAAACATCTAAATTTCATTTTAAGGCAATGTGGTATAAACATAAATTTCAATCCAACAAATGTATATATTCATGTCATTTTTTTTATACATCAATCTAATCTAAACATAAATATCAAAATATACACAAAATGCATAATTAAATTCCCACAAATCTGGAAAAAAAAACACACACAAACCAACAAAATAATCCAACAAAATACATACAATCAAACAAAATTATCCAACAAAATGCATAATTAACCACTTCATATCTCAAAATACAAACATAATCACTCAATATAATTGAAAAAGGCTCACATTTTATCATCTTAATTAACACAAAAACAGAAAAATCATAGAAAAAGATGAGAAATTCGACCTTGGGGGAAGGAGGGGCAATTTCGGAATTTGCAAAAATATCACCGGTTTATGGCTGTCTTGGGGGAAGGAGGGGCAAGCACCGGTCCAAGAAGCAATTCCAACTCCACAAACTTGTTAAAAAATCGTGATATTGAAGAAAGAAAGAGAGGAAAACGAGAGAAGGTGGAAGGTAAGGAAGAAAATGGCAGAAAGGGAACCTGTGAAGGGGTAATCTGCGTTTAGTATTAGCGGCGACGGGTTTTAGCGGCAACGCAGGGCAATAGCGGCGATGCAAGGGCATTAGCGGCGACATGTGGAGGGAAAAGGTAACGCGCGTTTCCGCTTTCCTCTACAGCCGTTAGATCAAAATAAAATCGGACGGATGGGGTGAAAATGACGCGGATCGCTAAATCAAAGCATTAGCGGCGACGCATAGCAATAGCGGCGACACGTAACGCGTCATTTACATGTCGTCGCTATTGCTATGCGTCGCCGCTAAAGGCGTCGCCGCTAATGCTTTGATTTCTTGTAGTGATGTAGTTCCAGTCGAATCTAGTAAACCACTTAAGACTTGAAGATAAACAATCAACAAAATATTCAAGTAATAAATGAAATAAGATTGATTATAATCAATGCAAAGACAATTTAAGATAAGAAGAATGTAAATAAAAGAAGTTTGACTTGCAAGAGATAACATATTGATCTAAAGAGAATGTCGAGTTCTATTCTTGGATCTATTCTTGGTTAAAAACGCATGAAACATTCACTCCTTATATAGCAAATGAGGAACTTGATACAAACTGTTGAGACATTCTAAGGACCGGATAAAACTAAGAGTTTGACAATCTGACACTTAAAAGATTCACACAATATAGTCCTAAGAACTGTTACATCAAGATAAGATTAAATACATTAATTGCTTGTTCAGACGCTAACTTCGGAAATACTTTATCATCTCGGATTCACCATTCACTTTGGAACACCATCTCATTTCGGACACTAAGTTGATTTCGGAATTGCTTGGGATTGCTAGAGGTTCACTTTTTATACATTAACAATCTCCCCCTAAGTGAACTTATCAATTTGTCAACTCAGTTGGAATCTTCATATATGAACAAGTAAACACTGTAAAGCCAGCTTCGGACTTCCAAATACCACTTGAGATGGTTGATCAATTTATTCTTCACATGCTTAGGAGCATCACTCTTAGCTGCATTGGCGATGAATTTTTAGAGGATCTTTGAAGGAGCGATGTGTTTGTCAAGAGCTCGAAAGAATTTTTTCGGTTGGTCTTCTTCTTCAAGTAGACGTATCCGAGCTCTGGTTCTTTAATAGATCCTTCTTCCAAGATTTGAGCTTCACGCAGTTCATAAGTGATCTTTGCCAATACATTCTCAGTTCCGAACAAGTGTACGAACTCGACGTCAGATCTACAAAATTCAGTTACATAATCCTTCAAGATGTTCATTGCAACACTATGTACTCCGATGCTCAATTGATCATTTTGACAACTTTGGTTTGAGAGATGGAAAATTTGCATCTGTGATGGTGATGGTTGCTTCTTTGTTCCGAGAGATGTAATATTTTTACAACATGCAGTTCAGGTCGAACTTGCTTTGAACCTTTCTTGCAAATCCACTAGTCTTTGTTATTCTCTTCCGAGACCACACTTCTTTTTGAAGACGTGCATTAATAGAGTAGAATGTATTCAACCTCTCCCACTAAGTTATGATGATGGTTTGAGGATCATCATTCAGATAAAGTGGAGCGAACTTGATGTAGAATTTTCCATAAGGAGAGATTGGAAGGTCGATATGGTCGGAGTCTTGATTGGGAAGATCGAAGTACATGAAGGGCATAATATCCAGATCATGAATTATCCCTTCACGGAAGAGTGGGCATATGCCCAACATCGGATTTGGATTATCTTTCAAAGCAGAGATCCATATGCTTTCTTCAAGTGATTGATCAATTTGAGATTGAGACCAACCTTTAGACTTTCTCAAGGTCCTTTCAGGGCTCCTTGGTTCCGAGGCAATATTTTTCCCTTTGTCTTGATTTGGTTTGTTCAAGTCAGAAATGACTTGTTGAATGGTTTCAGAGATAGTGAACTCTGGAGGAGGTGTGATCAGAGGCTCTTTCGAAATATCGTTTGGTTTCCGAGCCAGGGAACCTTCATCAATTGGGACGATTCTCGGAGAAGGAATAGGAGGGAGCATAGACTGAGTAGCTATGAATGCATCAACGGCGAGCTTATTCTTGATTTTAGCCATTTCACGGCTTCTATGAAGTACGTCTACCAAGGATGATTGCCAAGTGACAGTGGACCATATACTTCTTTCTTTCGATATAACCTTAGTTGGATATTTCTGAGGATCTTGAAGTCTTACAACAACACTTGTGATCATATCAGAATATTCTTCTTCTTCTTCATCTTTTGTTGGAGGGTCCATGGATTCAACCTATAAAACATCATCATCAGATTCATCTTGGAGAATGAACTCTGAGGCAGGTTTCCATTGAATGGTTCAACCCTGGTGACTAGGTACTTCTCCCACTCTTGCTTTGGAAGGCCCCGCATCCGTGTGACAACCCGAAATTTATTCCGTCATTTTTAACCACTTTTCCGTTAATAAGCCTCGTTTTATTTAACTGTCCGTTAACTTTTGGACTGGTTAATTAATGTGGGACTTTCATAATGACTTGGTAAGGGTTGAAGCAAATTAGAAACACCCATAAAATGCCCTTAAAAATGTTTAGTTTCAACCAAGTCAAAATTTGACCGTTTAATCGGGTGCGACCAAAAAGCCCCGTTTAACGGCAGTATCGGGTAGAATTCCACTGAGCCCCAAGCTCAACCCCTATATAAGGGGGAGTGGGCTTCAATTCCACCCTTTTCACCCTCTCTCCACTCTCTCTCTCTCTCTCTCTCTCTACAACTTAATTTCGAGCCAAAAATCGCCCGTTTCGAGCCCCAAACTAGTAGGTAAACTATCCTAACTTGTTGTATAGCTTATCTAATATGCAAATTCGAGTTTAAGACATAAAATAGGGGCAAGTTCATGTGTTTACGGCCCAAGAACACTCTTGGGCCGTGAACACCATTTAATGGGGTTTTTAAGCCCCAAAACCCCTCCAAATTGCCCCTAAGGCTCAGATATGACTTGTAGGCTTATGGATTCGGACTTAGAACACCTTGAACTAGCATTTTGGGGAGTAAACATGAGTTTACTGCCCAAGAATATGCTTGGTCTGTAAACTCCTCTTCATGGGGAGTAAACTCATATTTGAGTGTTTAAAAGTCACTTAAACACCTCAATAGCCTTAGATTAAATTCTAGAATCGACCACCAGCAAGTTAGGGACCTTAAACTTGATTAAAACAACTTCATAAGGAGTTCACAGCCGTGAACCCCTCTTGAATGGGTGCCTGGTCCGTAAACTCCTATAAAGGGGATAAATGGTGCCCTAAACTCCCCAATTGGCTTAGAAAGATGCATAGGATTTATTCTCTATCATTTAAGCCCTTAAAACACCCAAGGAATATGTCCATAGGAGCTTATAGCCATAAACTCCCTTGTTTAGGGCCGTAAACTCCCATTTGGTCCATTTAGGTGCCTTAAATCCATTCATACACTTTATATTTGGACCTAGCAAAATTCCACAATTGATATAAGGCCTTTAAGCATCCTAGAACACCCTCACCATGAGTTTACGACCGTAAACTCATGGGGAGTTGTCCCAGGGCCATGAAATCTATGTAGAGTTTACTCTTGGAGAGTAAACTCCATTCCTAAGCCATACACACCTTTAGATGTTACCCGGGACACTCCAAACACTTAATCAAAGTGTTTTCCGCACTTTAGGATGTGTATACTTGTTTAATTGGTATTATATGTACTAATTGTCTGTAAACATATGTTATCATATGTTAATAGGTCACTAAGTGTGTTCAAGTCTTTACTTGACACCGAGCACCCCGCTTACATCAGGTGAGTTCATACCCCTGAATGAACCTTTTAAATGTTTTTACATGTTTTATAGGGGGAGGGAATACAAGTTAAACATGCCAGTTATCATATCAATCACATGTGATTGATAACCCACATGCACAAGGATTTACCACACTGTTAACTGTTTTACCGAGAATGACACTGTAAATGGTTTTCTAAAACGTAGTTACTTGTTCAGCTTTTACTTATAATGTTTTATCAAGGTTTCATCTTAAAACTTGTTTATGAAAAGTTCCCAAAGGATTTCTAAAGGTTTTCAAACTTATCTTACAAAAGGATACCAAGTTGTGATTTTCTTAAGTATAAAGGTTTTTCCAAAGTTTTCATCAAGGTTTTCTTCCATGTTTTTATACTCTTACTTGTTAGATACCATTGCTTCACTTCGGTTTAGTTAATACCTCCACTTCGTGATACGCTTATACTTGATAACGCCTCCACTTCGTGATACACTTATACTTGATAACGCCTCCACTTCGTGAGACACTTATACTTGATAACGCCTCCACTTCGTTATACGCTTATACTTGATAATGCCTCTAGTTCGCGATCCGCTTATACTTCACGATTCTCTTATACTTCACGATTCGCTTATACCTCACGATTCGCTTATGCTTCACGATTTGCTTCCACATGTTAAACACTTAAACAGAGTTAGATGTATGTCTGTGCTTGTATAGATGCATATAAATAATGTTTGAAGGACTTAGGAAGGCTTGTTCGCCCTATTTCCTTTTCTTCGTTGAGATGTGGTCTGGTGGGATCGGATGTCCGTCCGAAGGTTGTTTGATCATTAGTTATATATTATGTATACAAGCATAGTCATATAGGTTTACATTAGTCAGTTCAGTTGTGAGTCTCTATCATTAGTCCAGTATTTTACATCAGATCTCACTACACGAGATACATCTTCAGTACACGGCCTTATCCGTTGTCAAGTTGGTAACCAGAGTCTCTTGTAGGGAGAGCAGACATTGTGTGTATAGATCTATACGGGATTGACACCCCCGCACCCTGACTACTAGCTACAGTCCATGGCCTACCAAGCCAAGGGGTGACAAATGTCATATTCATACCGACGCTTGCAGGGCGTGAAGTTCGCTAGTGTCTATCAGTATGGTTACGAGTATCTCGGGGTTACCTTATAATTCATGGCTTTAAGGTAACGGGTTTTATACACTGTATTCATTGTATTCACTGTACTCACTGTATTCATTGTGTTCACTGTACTCACTGTATTCACTGTGTTCACTGTACCCACTGTGTTCACTGTATCCACTGTTTTAGACCTTGCTAGACGTATCTTTCATTTGATACTGTCTGGGGTCTGTCCCCACTGTTTAGACCTTGCTAGACGTATCTTTCATTTGATACTGTCTGGGGTCTGTCTCCACTTTTTAGACCTTGCTAGACGTACCTTTCATTTGATACTGTCTGGGGTCTGCCTTCACTGTCTTAGACCTTACTAGCTGTATCTTTCATTTGATACCGTCTGGGGTCTGTGTCTCCTTTTATTAGACTAAGCCAGGCATGTCGTTCAGTCGATACTCTCCTGGAGTCTATGATTCTTTTGCCTTATTCAGCAGTCCTCACTGCTGAGGCATATGTTATTTTCCCTGATATTCTCCTACTTTCTTTAAAATCAAATCCCGTATTTTGATAATGATAGTGTTTAAGGGAAAACTACTTTTTTACCACATGACTCTGATCAGTCTTGGTAGAAGACTGCTTTTTAATAAGAAAATATAGGATTTTCTGGAAAGGACTCTATTTCACTGTATACTTGAAAACTACCACTTATATAAAGTTATTTGTATAAAATGACACTAAATACTTATGAACTTACCATCATTTGTAAAAATGGTGATACTCGCTTTTCAAATAACTTGTATTCTCACGTCAGCATTAGACAGGTACATTCCAAGAGCTTTTGTGGAAGACCGTTTAGTACCAAGCTGCACTTATATTATTACTTGTATTACTTTTATGTCCTATGTAATGTAAACGATGTAAAACTATTACTATTAATGCAGTGGTTGTTGTACTTTGATTAATATACTGCATATATTGTGATACTTGACGTGACGTCATCCACCCCAGAACGTTTCCGCCGTTCCGGTTTTGGGGTGTGACAGATTGGTATCAGAGCATTGTTTATAGTGAGCTAAGTATATCAATTCATAAAAGATATACGACCTATAAATACATAGGGATAAAACACTCTGACCAAGAATTATACTTTAAAATATAACCATATTTTACCTAAGTATAAGAACACCCAAAATCTAAACACTCGAACAAAAGTATCACAAGAAGAACAAGAATAAAAGTCTTCGGATGTTGAGCACTACAGTCAAACCTGGGAAGTTATGTAATCGTAAGCTGGAATAAATGTAACCTGATCAACTACATTTATTCGAGATGCGATGAACGTGTGCTTGGGAGTGATAGTGGTGTTGCAACAGGTCTGAAACTTACCAACTAAGAATGCTAGAGCCAAACATAAAGTTGAAAAATACTATAGGAGTATTTTGGAATACTAAAAGACTCACATTAATCCCAGAATCACATTCGGAAGATAAGAATCAAACAAGAATTAGAATACCATAGGGGTATTTTAGGATCCATAATTAACCTTGTGTGAAGAACTAAAAAGATCCTTATTGATATACCTACAATTACAGAGAGTATACTCCCAAGGTTATATATAATAAGGATCCCATAGGCTAAGAATGTGTGGTTTCGCCCTATTTCCTTTTCCTCGTTGGGATGTGGATCTAGAGTAGTATCACGTATTCGAAGGCCTATCAGATCTAAGCTATATATGATTTGTATACCCTGTGTAATCGTAGCAGGACTCGATATGGATCACTCAGTGAAATGTTAATAATCTCTTAGGATTCTTTATACATTTCCATTCTCGCACAAACCCTGTAGAAAACCCTATCCACTTCAGTGCTTGGCAGAAGAGTTGATTCCGACCCCGAAGAAGTTCATTGAGAAAATTTCCAGTTCGGAAATAAATGAACTGGGTCTAGACCATTGAATTCACCAAGTGCCTATATCTTTTAGGGACATCGGTGAAGAAATTCGCCTAAACTTCCGAGATTTCCAGTCATCCATCATGAAGTGATGACACCCCGAGTTGGATTCAGAAGTAAGGCGGAGTAGAGATTCAATGTGTCCTCACGAGAAAAGAACCCTAGGTAACTACCCGAAGAAAGCCAACGCCGATCCCGGTCAGGGATACGAGAAAGACAGAGGGAGCCAGTACATTGAACCCGAGAAGTGTCTTTTCCTCGTATTCGTCACGCTAATACACCCATAAAATAATACAATTTAGTGAGTTAGTGGTTACACTACTCACGCTATGTGTTAGGTAAATCGCCTTTTTCCCGTTTCAAGTAATACGTTTAGAGCGGATCCCAACACCTCTATTGAGGTTGTTTAGCCATAAGTCTTCATGAGCCTTTCTTTCTGCGGTCTTCGTTCCGAACTGTTCTCAAATCTTTCCAGGCCGGAGAGTGAAATCTTTACCAGTATAATGGTAACTTAGTAGGAACGACTTGCATCTTATGGCTTTTCCGATACTTATACTCCTAGCTTGCATACCAGGACTACATCATAGGGATGTAGGTCGGCACTCAGATAACCAATATCCGAGGCACGGGAAAATTTATGCCTAATACAGTCAGGACAGATACGTACAGGGTTAACCATCGTCTCTCATCAACTCGTGTTCTTTTCCGTGTAGGAAAAACCATGCCTCCGAAGAAGTGTAACCAGTCCGCAAGCAAGAAACCTACTCTCCTATTCGATGAAGCTACATTCCAAGCTGCAGTCTCGGCAGCCGTAGCAGCCGTCATGGCTCACCTGAGTGCTAACAACGCCAATGTTAGCAAGAGCCCTATCGGAAATTCCGATCCTAGTAATGGACAACAGCAACCAACCCCTGTATACCCAGCAACCCAAGAACCTCAACTAAATCCACTGAAGAGAAAGATCAAGATCGAGGAGGGAAGTACCTCGGCTCAAGGACCTTCCGAAGGGCAACGAGCTGAGGCAGTCAATACCCTTGCAAACCTTTCCATTCCAACGTCTAGGAGACCATACCTAGGAAACCTTCCCCACTGCAGCAAGTGTAGCTACCATCATCATGGTGTGTGCCAGGAGCTCTATTGTGCTAGGTGCCACATGTTGGGGCATACTGCTCGCGTCTGCAGAACCCCGGTTGAGTTCATTACATCAACCACCAATGCAGCGACCAATACAGTTTGCCACCTATGTGGTGAAATTGGACACTTCAAAAGGGACTGCCCAACCGAAGGAAAAGACAAGGACACAGGGGGAGTCTAACTCTAATGCTTAGGGAGAAGCATCAAGGAACCTGGTAGATTTTGGTACGTCTCGTGATCTCAGATAACTAACCGAGAACATAAAAAAAAGGATAATTCTAAATGTAATTATTTCCCATTGAGGCGAAAGTCGCAGAACTGTTATAAAATTTAAAATTCATCAGGTAAAACTATAATGGCTAAATATATACGTTACGGCCATGTATAGTTGAGATGGATAGACCTAGAGTGAGTGAAGGCCGCCTCATTTCCTGTTCCTCGTTTGGTTGTGGATTTAAGACGGAGTCGCTCAGTCAACAGTCGTCCCCATCTTAATTATGCATGACTAGTATATGTGAGGCGATTATAGAAATGCCTCGTTAGAATCCATTCATAAAAAGGTACTCCATTTAGAAACACTCAGGACCCTCTATAGTTCCGCGTCGACTCTATCGGTCCAAGTATCCGCGGCAGTGATACACGGGACGAAACCCGAGACGCCTAGAACTTGTGTGCTTGTTCGGCACATGACTCTATTGACCCTCATTTTATATCATGTCGAAGTGTGCCAACTTCGACGCCTCTATCGATCATGGTTTGACTTCGTACATCCATGTGTAAAATCCTTAGTGCTGTGAAAGAACTTTCTCCATAGCCATTCGGAAAATTAAGGTTCTTCCGAACCTAAACAAAATAAAAATAATAAAGACTAATGCGATCCGTCAGTCATCACTTTTATTTCAAACCTTCCGAAGTACCCAGGAGAGGGGTACCGCGCGCTGTTAACCAACCCTCCTTAGACAGAGAGAAACCGAAGCGAAGGACACTGCAGGCATTCCAGAAGACAATAACCACCCGAAGCATACCTCGTAGATTCCCTAGAAATACCCTTCATCCTATCCCATGGAAACGGGGCCTAGAGTTGAGAGAACCCCTACGGATTGAGCTACTATAATGACCACAAATCCAAAAATTGTTATCATCTCGGTTAAGCCAACATAGTAGCTAACACCCTCGGTTGATAAAGAAACCTGTGTCGTAAGAGTCAAGGACATTGACTACGACCATCCATTCATGCTTAATCCCCCGAATTAAGCATCGCAGTGGATATCCCGAAAATCCGAAAGCTGCGATAAATTAAACTCTGAGAAGAGTGGATGAGAAGATTAAAGTTCCGAGTGTTGGAACCTTATACTCACTAGATTGACCTAGACCGAGAAAGCTCAGAACCTTCGGAAGAGTAGATGCTGAAGATGTTCGCACTACTCAGGCACTTCGTCCACCCCGTTACAGACGAGTAGTGCCTAGGATCCTCCGCCCTCTCGCATGGAGGAAGTCACCGCCACCTGGTAGGCGATAGACTGCATTCTCCGAAGCGAACACTAGAATATCAAGAACCACAGGATAACCTTCGCAGCCAAGAATACTTGATCAAAGTGAGAAATTAGTGGCGTTAAGTCTTATAACCCAGATCCCGAAGAGATTATAGATTTGACACCAGTCTAGGTGTTAGTCGATGGGTTATACAAGAGCAACCGCTTTCCGCACAGAAATAAACCAACGTCTTAGAGATTCATTGGACTACTAGGTGTTCCACGAATACCGATCTCACGCAGAGATAGTAGAACCACCTCCTGAGATAGTCAAACACTCGTCTAGTGAAACCCTATCTCCCCGACCCTGAGAGTTTCCGTTAGAAATATCTAAAGAATCAGAAGTGCAGATGCATTTTGCACAAGATTGAGATAGACTCTCTGCAGCAAACAAATACCCGTAGATACGCAACCCATCCGATGATCTAGAAGGTCTCTAAAAGCCAATTGAACGGAAACGCGAAACCAAGGACAACCCGAGCTTCCTAAGAACCAACCTAAAGGACTACACATCCAGTATGAGAGAGAACGTTAGGAACTTTGGAATGGCGATCATGCCAGTAATGATCTTGCCATAGAAGTACACTATGTTCTAAGTACTGAAAAGCTCTACCCTTCTGAGAGCTTAGGACCATCCGAGATCCTTTATGGAGATTGGTCCAACCCTCGTCAGACCATTACTACCTTCGGAAACTCCACAAGTTTCCCACCCGATCGATCCACTTCTTAGACTTGATAAGTGCTTGCCCGACGCCACTCTTCGTATCCCACTCATCTTGATAGAAACCATTGAGAACCCTAACTTCATAGACATACCTGTAGGAAATCGCTAACTGTACGAGACGGAATCCGCATCCCGTAGGTGAAGGTTTGTGGGAATGACAGACTCAGGCCAGAGTTCACTTGGGAATGCGAGGACAAACCGAATAGGAAGTACCCTCCTGCCTCTACTCGGTTATTCATACCTACTTCCTTGCCTAAACCTGAATTTCGTGACGAAATTCCCTCTAACGGGGGGATGATGTGACAACCCGAAATTTATTCCGTCATTTTTAACCACTTTTTTGTTAATAAGCCTCGTTTTATTTAACTGTCCGTTAACTTTTGGACTGGTTAATTAATGTGGGACTTTCATAATGACTTGGTAAGGGTTGAAGCAAATTAGAAACACCCATAAAATGCCCTTAAAAATGTTTAGTTTCAACCAAGTCAAAATTTGACCGTTTAATCGGGTGCGACCAAAAAGCCCCATTTAACGGCAGTATCGGGTAGAATTCCACTGAGCCCCAAGCTCAACCCCTATATAAGGGGGAGTGGACTTCAATTCCACCCTTTTCACCCTCTCTCCACTCTCTATCTCTCTACAACTTAATTTCGAGCCAAAAATTGCCCGTTTCGAGCCCCAAACTAGTAGGTAAACTATCCTAACTTGTTGTATAGCTTATCTAACATGCAAATTCGAGTTTAAGACATAAAATAGGGGAAAGTTCATGTGTTTACGGCCCAAGAACACTCTTGGGCCGTGAACACCATTTAATGGGGTTTTTAAGCCCCAAAACCCCTCCAAATTGCCCCTAAGGCTCAGATATGACTTGTAGGCTTATGGATTCGGACTTAGAACACCTTGAACTAGCATTTTGGGGAGTAAACATGAGTTTACTGCCCAAGAATATGCTTGGGCCGTAAACTCCTCTTCATGGGGAGTAAACTCATATTTGAGTGTTTAAAAGCCACTTAAACACCTCAATAGCCTTAGATTAAATTCTAGAATCGACCACCAACAAGTTAGGGACCTTAAACTTGATTAAAACAAATCCATAAGGAGTTCACGGCCATGAACCCCTCTTGAATGGGTTCCTGGGCTGTAAACTCCTATAAAGGGGATAAATGGTGCGCTAAACTCCCCAATTGGCTTAGAAAGATGCATAGGATTTATTCTCTATCATTTAAGCCCTTAAAACACATAAGGAATATATCCATAGGAGCTTACGGCCATAAAATCCCTTGTTTAGGGCCGTAAACTCCCATTCGGTCCATTTAGATGCCTTAAATCCATTCATACACTTTATATTTGGACCTAGCAAAATTCCACAATTGATATAAGGCCTTTAAGCATCCTAGAACACCCTCACCATGAGTTTACGGCCGTAAACTCATGGGGAGTTGTCCCAGCGCCGTGAACTCTATGTAGAGTTTACTCTTGGAGAGTAAACTCCATTCCTAAGCCATACACACCTTTAGATGTTACCCGGGACACTCCAAACACTTAATCAAAGTGTTTTCCGCACTTTAGGATGCGTATACTTGTTTAATTGGTATTATATGTACTAATTATATGTAAACATATGTTATCATATGTTAATAGGTCACTAAGTGTGTTCAAGTCTTTACTTGACACCGAGCACCCAACCGGCACCTTCATCGGATCCGCTTACATCAGGTGAGTTCATACCCCTGAATGAACCTTTTAAATGTTTTTACATGTTTTATGGGGGGAGGGAATACAAGTTAAACATGCCAGTTATCATATCAATCACATGTGATTGATAACCCACATGCACAAGGATTTACCACACTGTTAACTGTTTTACCGAGAATGACACTGTAAATGGTTTTCTAAAACGTAGTTACTTGTTCAGCTTTTACTTATAATGTTTTATCAAGGTTTCATCTTAAAACTTGTTTATGAAAAGTTCCCAAAGGATTTCTAAAGGTTTTCAAACTTATCTTACAAAAGGATACCAAGTTGTGATTTTCTTAAGTATAAAGGTTTTTCCAAAGTTTTCATCAAGGTTTTCTTCCATGTTTTTATACTCTTACTTGTTAGATACCATTGCTTCACTTCGGTTTAGTTAATACCTACACTTCGTGATACGCTTATACTTGATAACGCCTCCACTTCGTGATACACTTATACTTGATAACGCCTCCACTTCGTGATACACTTATACTTGATAACGCCTCCACTTCGTGATACGCTTATACTTGATAATGCCTCCACTTCGCGATCCGCTTATACTTCACGATTCGCTTATACTTCACGATTCGCTTATGCTTCACGATTTGCTTCCACATGTTAAACACTTAAACAGAGTTAGATGTATGTCTGTGCTTGTATAGATGCATATAAATAATGTTTGAAGGACTTAGGAAGGCTTGTTCGCCCTATTTCCTTTTCTTCGTTGAGATGTGGTCTGGTGGGATCGGATGTCCGTCCGAAGGTCATTTGATCATTAGTTATATATTATGTATACAAGCATAGTCATATAGGTTTACATTAGTCAGTTCAGTTGTGAGTCTCTATCATTAGTCCAATATTTTACATCAGATCTCACTACACGAGATACATCTTCAGTACACGGCCTTATCCGTTGTCAAGTTGGTAACCAGAGTCTCTTGTAGGGAGAGCAGACATTGTGTGTATAGATCTATACAGGATTGACACCCCCGCACCCTGACTACTAGCTACAGTCCACGGCCTACCAAGCCAAGGGGTGACAAATGTCATATTCATACCGACGCTTGCAGGGCGTGAAGTTCGCTAGTGTCTATTAGTATGGTTACGAGTATCTCGGGGTCTGTGTCTCCTTTTATTAGACTAAGCCGTCTGGGGTCTGTGTCTCCTTTTATTAGACTAAGCCAGGCATGTCGTTCAGTCGATACTCTCCTGGAATCTATGATTCTTTTGCCTTAGTCAGTAGTCCTCACTGCTGAGGCATATGTTATTTTCCCTGATATTCTCCTACTTTCTTTAAAATCAAATCCCGTATTTTGATAACGATAGTGTTTAAGGGAAAACTACTTTTTACCACATGACTCTGACCAGTCTTGGTAGAAGACTGCTTTTTAATAAGAAAATATAGGATTTTCTGGAAAGGACTCTATTTCACTGTATACTTGAAAACTACCACTTATATAAATTTATTTGTATAAAATGACACTAAATACTTATGAACTCACCAGCATTTGTAAAAATGTTGATACTCGCTTTTCAAATAACTTGTATTCTCAGGTAAGCATTAGACAGGTACATACCAGGAGCTTGTGTGGAAGACCGTTTAGTACCAAGCTGCACTTATATTATTACTTGTATAACTTTTATGTCCTATGTAATGTAAACCATGTAAAACTATTACTATTAATGCAATGGTTGTTGTACTTTGATTACTATACTACATATGTTGTGATACTTGACGTGACGTCATCCACCCCAGAACGTTTCCGCCGTTCCGGTTTTGGGGTGTGACAATCTGAGGCATGTCAAGAATAGGATTGAACTTCAGATAAGTGTTCGAATACTCTCTAGAAGCTCATACTTGTTTTCTTGGAGAGAATATCGTTTTCTTCGGCAGTGGGGCTTGGGCTTTCAAATGATTGAACATAGAGGCAAGAATGGAGAGCATTTCGTCGAACTTGTTGTTCGGAACGTCAAAAATGTTCCAACAAGCTTGGAGTAACTTGATTAGGACCTGTTGCATGATAAGGTTGAGTTTATCCTTCTTCCTGATTTCTTTCTCTAATCTCTGGATCTGTTTTTCACGACGACGTGTGTTTGCTGGATCAACTTGTTTGTTGCTTTGATCATGTCGTCATGGATTTTGAGCATGATGGTCATGGTGGAGATGTGATGATCCAAGCTGTTATCGTATTTTTGTTCGACTTCTTCCAATGTGTGCTTGAAATGTAGAGAGATGAGCTGATCTAGTTGATCTGCTCTTTCATCTTCTTAGGTCCCAGGTTGTTTAATCTTTGAAAGAGATTTGAGGATGACATCGAGCTTTGAGTCAAGGTTGGAAACTTTTTCATCAAGCTTGGAGTCTAATTGCGCCATGGATTTGTCAAGTGAATTGACCTTGGAGATAGTTGTTGCTATGTTGTCTTAGAGTTCCAGATGGGCAAATGGATCGACAATATTTTCATTTGATGATCTAATATCCAATGTGGAACTCTCAGACTTATTATCATCACCACCTTTATCGCCTTGAGGTTCGGAAGCAAAGGGATTATTTTATGTTGGATTGCCTTAAGGAGGATTTGTTTATGTTTCACCTCTTTGAGTTGCTTGGACGTTGTCATTAATCTGGATTTCTTCATCTACACGTTCTGAGGAAGATGATCACAGTACAAAGTCATATACAAGCTTTAAAGAAGAAGGCTTTTGCATCATCTTGAATGAAGAGAATAGTGGAAGAGTGCCAATGGAAGCGCTATCATCATCAAAAATAAACTTCGTTGAGTATTCTTCATCTGATGGCGGTTGGAAGGCATCAGTACGTGGACACTTGGGAGAATCATCTGGAATGGTTGTGGTGGCATGAGCTTCTTCTATGGCAAATTCTTGATCAGTTTCTTCGTTTGTGGGAGAAATGAATGGCAAGTTTCTCTGAATTGCACTTTTTATCATGGAGATCAGAGTGGATTCAACTTGAGCTCAAGTGAGCTCCGGATATCTTGTATGAGCTTTGTCAACAAAGTCATTCCACTTATCATCAGCAGAACCTAGTCATCCTTTACCTGAACCAAGTATCAGACTAGTTGGGGCTCTAGAAGTTGGAGGGACAAATCCATCTTCCGAGAGCCTAGGATCCGAGGCAAGGGCCCCAGATCGTGCTTGTGTAGAAGAAAATGGGATTTCAGAAATGACATGTGTGTTTGTTCCAGGGGCTGCAAGGAACTTTGTTCAACACCAACATCATCTTTTTGGAAAGATGAGGGTGGATTATGTGGAGACGCCCCGTGAGTGTGTGCAAGTGATATTGAAGTTTCGAAGGTTATTTCGGAAGAGTGGCCAGGTGGGATGATCGGATGACTAGATTCAGTCGGAATGTCAGTGTGTGATTCCTTCCAAGAGGAACCACTGACTTTGGATCTCTTTTTGGCAGGAGCTTTGGAAGGAGATGTTTTTTGTTTGGCTACCTTTTTCTTTTTGCCACCAGTCGTGGTTGGCTTAGTCACATCGCAAGGCTAATCAATAAAGACCGGAGCAGACTGATTTGGGACAAACACAATCGAAGTCTCTAAGTGATGTTTTAGGAAAAGGGAATCAGATAGAAGAATTGCAATCATGTGTTGTGGCAACCTACAAATAGGCCCGAAAGTGGACTGCTTCAGAAGTCTATACGTCTTAATAGCTTTAAATGAGAGAAATACCTCTTTTGGTTATGTGTTGATAAAGATTGGCTCTTGTCTTTTCCTGTAGAGTTGTTGAAGTCTAAGAGCCCAGAACCTCAGGCTGGAAATCTTGTTTGGCTTTTTCTTGATGGCAAACTTCCGTAAGTCTTGCCATAGGACCTTGGTCAAATCGACTACATTGTTTCTCTTTTTTTAGATGCTGTAGAAGACGTACAACCAATATTTGCTCATCGTATCTGTTCCTCCATGTTTGCCTAATAGACCTTGAAGAATGAGGTGCATCAACATGGTCCAAAGTCTAGGAACCGATGATTTCTTGAACTTCTTAGCCTTAAACTCTTCAATGTACCAAATTTTGTTTAGTAACGTCTGGAACTCTTCAGAGGAGGGTTTTTGTACTTGAAAACCCTTGGGATTTTCTAGAATCCCATTTTTTTGAGGAACATTTGCTTGGAAACAGGAACGATTCTATCTCCAGTGACTTTTGTTTCCAGAACACTGTCTTGAATTTTGATTCTCTCGAAGGCTGTGTGAAGAATGCATATAGGGATTTGAGGGTTTGAGGTTTTGGTTAGTGGGATGGAAATGGAGTGACGTGAGATGAACTCGATAATCATTCGAATGGATTTGTTGTAATCCATCAGATCGAGTGAAAACAGTTGGGTTGTTTCACAAAGGACTCATTCTGTCGATGAAGATGAGGCTGAACCCTTTGATGATTTCTTCTTTGTAATAGGCTTTGAGGTTTCACGTGTGAAAGCTTGAAGAACAGTTGCAAAGAGAATATTGTAGAAGAAGATGTTTTAAGCGTAAAAATTGAACAGTTGGAGTTTGAAAACCTTTTATAGGTTGGACTTCCGGGTCGTGTTAGAAAAAATGCAATGATGACACCCGATTGGAAAATGGATCGCATTAAATGTGTTGCCAAAATTAGCATGCAAATAAACTACAAGGACGAAAGATCGGGTGTCCATACATGCAGAATGAGAAAACCGTCATTTCAGTTGAGTTGATGTGCACTTTATCAAGACGTGTGCAAAAAGCGTGTTTATTGAGGAGTTAAGGATAATCATAAAAAAATAACCGTTTATGAACACATCATTAGTACATCATATAGAGTTCAAGACGACACAATCTTAGATTGAATATCAGAGGTAAAATATATGAAGATCTTAGAGGAAAATTTTAAACATATTTGAGATTCCGAGACATGAAGGATCAGAGCTCGGACAGTAGTAAGACGTGAATGCACATTACTATTTCTGACTTGAATTCCGAGGTGAATTTCAAAACACTTCATTTGAGATAGATTCCAAGGAGAGATCAATACAAACACACCAATGTAACTATATTGGTCATAATCTTCAAGAGATGAGGAAAGTTTTACAACTTAAAACTAGAAGAAGAGATTAGACAAAAGACACGTAAAATGATCCTATTTATTCCGAAAGGAAATGATTCCGAGATGAAAAGGATTTAGACTTCGAAGTTATTTCACTTTCTGATGTTTCCATCAGAGAGTACAAGCCTCATGGAAGAATTGAGGATCATGCATCATCATACCCATTTTGTTCAGAAACTCATTGCATTTGGTTTTGTCTAATGCCTTAGTAAAGACATCAGAAATTTCATCGTTAGATGGAACAAAAATGAGTTCAATGTTTCCTTTTAAAACATGACCATCAATCAAATGGTACCGAATATCGATGTGTTTCATCATGCAGTGCTGAATTGGATTGTGAGAAATCGCAACGGCACTTTGAGAATCACAATGGTTTGGAATTTGTTGAAATCAATAACCATAGTCCAAAAGCTGAGATTTCATCTAAAGAACCTGAGAAGTGCAACTAGCAGCAGCAATGTATTCTGCTTCGGCCAATGTTCTAAATGGTGTGAGGCATGGCGTGGCGGCAAGGCCAAGCCTCAAGCTTAACGAGCCATGGCGAGCCATGGTGTTTTTCAAGGCGTGATATAAGGCGGCGATTTTGTATTAATTTAAAATTATATTACCACATAAATATAAATTTATATTAAATATAACTACTTTTTAGAAGTGTTAGATCAATAACTAATAACAAAAAGTTAACAAAAACCACAATACATGTATGTTCGATTTGAAAAGACATAACAAAGAGCAAAAAACTATGTCTCAAACGAAAAAACACGCGCCATAACACACCATAATGCGCCATGGCATGCCATATCATGCGCCACGCCTAACAACAACGTTATGAAGCTTTTCGTAACGGCGAAGCCACGCCTCACGCCATGGCGCGCCTTTTAGAACATTGGCTTCGGCTATTGAGAGAGTAATGCAGTTATGTTTCTTAGATGACTTGTTAACCAATCTTCCACCCAAAAATGACAACCTCTTGAGGTGCTTTTTCTATCCAGTTCAAGACCTCCATAGTTTGAATAAAAGTATGCCTGAAGAAGGAAACTTTCATTTGTCGGATACCGAATTTCGAGGCTCTTTGTACCTTTGAGGTATCTCAGTATTTTCTTAACTGCTAAAAGATGAGATATCATCGGATTGACCTGAAATCTGGCACATGAACATGATGTTCAAACGACTTGCTGTAAGGTAGAGTAGCGATCCAATCATTCCACTGTAATTCTTTTGATCAACAACAAAACCTGATGGGTCCAAGAAGATCTTATGTTCGAAACCCATAGGAACCTTTGCAAAGGCACAAGTGTCCATTGAACACTTTTTCAGAAGCTCGAAAATGTATTTTTCTTGGTGAATAAAGATTCCTATGTTGGTTCAATTGATTTGGAGTCCGAGGAAGAAACTTAATTCACGATTCGTGCTCATTTGGAATCGACAAACCATTAAATTGGCAAAATCAGCAACCACTAATGAATCTATGGATCCAAAAATGATATCGTCAACATAGATTTGGACTAACATGAGATTGTTTCCATCTGATCTTCAGAATAGGGTAGGATCGAGAATTAACCTTTGAAAACTGGAACGCTTGAGAAAATCGGTGAGAGTCTCGTACCAAGCGCGATGATCTTGCTTAAGGCCATAAACCTCTTTTTGAAGTTTGTAGCAATAGTTCGGATAAGAAAGATTGAAAAAACTGGGGGGCTGTTGGAGATGCACATCAGTATGCAGTTCACCATTGAGAAAAGCGCTTTTAACGTCCATTTGGGAAACCTTAAAGCCTTTGTGAGATGTATAAGCAAGAAAGATTCTGATGGCTTTAAGACGAGCAATAAGATTGAAAGTCTCGTCATAATCAAGTCCTTCGATTTGAGTGAATCTTTTGGCCACCAATCTTGCTTTGTTTCTGATAATTACTCCAACATCGTCTAGCTTGTTTCGGAAGACCTATCTTATACCAACAATAGGGTGATCCTGAGGAGGAGGGACGAGAGTCCACACTTCATATCTATCAAATTCTGCTAACTCTTCTTGCATGGCTGTAATCCATTCATCATGTTCTAATGCTTCCTTGACGGATTTTGGTTCAACCATTGAGATAAATGCCAAGAAATGACATTCGTTTTGGATGTTAGAAGCAGAAAGAGTTTGAACACCAGCATTGAGATTTCTAATGACCAGATTTGGAGGATGATCCTTTGTCCAAATGTGTAATCTTGAAAGTTCTTCTGCAAAGGACGATTTGACATCAAGAATAGGGTTGTGTTGCTCCCCCTGAGTAGTTTGAATTTGAGGATGATGCTCCCACTGAACTTCTGAACTAGATAGGAGTAGGATCAAATTAAGCAAATTGATATGTTACATCTTTGAATCCATCCACATTTGATTTGAGGGAAGGATGACCATTCTCCCCCTCAACCTGAGAAGGTTGAAAAAATTCAGAATCAAATGGAGGAAAAGTAGGTGTTGGACCAGAAACATTTTGAGAGATTGGAGCTGCAGTTGACGAGGACAGCCTTGATCGAGATTGCGAATCAAGAGTAGTTTCTAGAGGTCTGAACATGCTTTCAAAGTCAACTTCATGGATGATTTAGGAATTCGTACATCCTGGAGATGGAGCATCGGACTCCATGATGTGGGTTGTGACATGAGTTGGGCCAGAATTCCGAACATAGTTGTCATCAAAAGTAACATCATAGCTTTCTTCAAGAACACGAGTTCAACAATTCAGAACTCTGCAGGCTTTGGATTTTGCTGAGTATCGCAAGAAAATTGCTTCATCAGCTTTGGGTTGAAGCTTGGTGAGTTGATAATGGTTGTTTTTGTTAAAGCATCTGCAGTCGAAAACATGTAGGAACGAGATACTTGGCTTGCAACCATTCATGGAGTCATACGGTGTCATGTTGAGGCATCGATTGATGATGCTTCGATTTTGAGTGAAGCAGGCTATGGACACAACTTCATCCTAGAGATAAACTGGAAGATTTGCAAATTTGAGCATCGATCGATCAACTTCAACGAGAGTTCTATTTCTTATTTCGACCAAACCGTTTTGTTGAGGAGTGTAGTGTGACATCCCCATTTTCACGGCCAGCAACGAGCAATTTGTTTATGCTTTATTTTCAAATCAGAGTAACCTTTTAAAGAAAAGTGTTGCGGAATTTGTACCTAGAAAAACATGATAAATTTGTTATCAAAGCATTTCCAAAGAAATGTATTTTATTCATTTTAAAACTTTGGGATGTCATCATCAATACAAAAATATAAGCATAAACAGACCTTACATTCATTTACACTAGTGATCTACATCTCCTTAATCTCTCGGTGTAATCTAGCTTCATATCGACACCTGTGATACAAATAAGCTGAGTGGGTCAGGTTGGGAAACCTGGTGAGTACATAGAGATTTCAATCCTGCAATGTTATATCATATGTATGTATATATATATATATATATATATATATATATATATATATATATATATATATATATTATAACTCATAAAGTATACAATTTCACCATATATAAGCAATTATTACCCCACCCCGCCGTTCCTCAAAAAGAAACTATCCATACTCTTGGACCTTAAAATTTATCTCTTTACTTAATCCATACTCCCGGATATAATCCATGCTCTCAGATTAATAACTGTGCCCATTCCATACTCTCGGACTAGAGACAATTGTCTATGTCTAAATCCATACTCTCGGATTAATGACAAATAACTATGTCTTATACATACTCTCGGACTAAGGACAACTGATTATGTCTTAATCTATGCTTTGTATTAATGACAAATGATTGTGCCCAATCCATACTCTCGGACTAGGGATGAATGACTATGTCTAATCCATGCTCCCGGATCAATGACATTAAAGTTCTATTCTCCGTGTATATCTCACTCGTACTCATAAGAAGATACTACCCAATACTCCTCATAATTAATTTAGGTTTACTCTTTATCCTCAATCATCATATATTATCAGGTATGATCTTTTCCACGTATTTTAGGCAACATCAAATATTTCACACATAAACATATATTTAGTACTTCAATCAATACTTGTATTAAAATCATGTTCATGAAAGGGACTATGCACTCACTTGTTAAAGTGATGATTCCAAACTCGGGCAACGCTTCGCTTCTAACGATTCTATTTTCCTTCGACAAAACCTAGAATTATTATAGCTAAGTTTTAGTCTAATCTTTATTGTGACTAATTATTAGTCTAGATTCATCATTAACTCCAAGTCTACTTTCATGACCTATCAAGTAAGGAACAACCAGGTAGGATCATATCGGAGGTAGGGTCCGTTTAGTATACTAAGTATACTGTTTGAAAATCTCGCTTTAAACACCTCACTAAATCACAACCTAGACATCATCCCTGTAAGTAGATCACTCAGTA
This sequence comes from Lactuca sativa, assembly GCF_002870075.4. Taxonomy (NCBI): domain Eukaryota; kingdom Viridiplantae; phylum Streptophyta; class Magnoliopsida; order Asterales; family Asteraceae; genus Lactuca; species Lactuca sativa. The sequence continues at coordinate 250,874,286 of NC_056627.2, read as the reverse complement.
TAACGACTTGGAAGCACTGATAAATCTTGCTTATAAGTTCATAATAATGATAATGAACTAAAACATAAGTTATACTTAAAGTAAGGTAAGCATAACTCACTTACTGGGGATTTGGCTAGGAACCAGGCTCTACGGGGACAGAACTTTTGAGCCGAAAGCTCTTCTTCTTGGAGCCTTCTGGCGCTTCGGGACTCACCTCTAGCACTTAGAAGTTGCTAGGGATTGGGAGGGAGAGGTAGGGAGTGTTGAGAGAGAGAGAAGGGTGAAGGTGTGAAGAAAATGGATGATTTCTGCCTCTATTTATAGGATGTTTGGGGCTAGTCCACGTTGTGGACTTAAAATCCACGTGATGGCCTTGCGTAGGCACCAAGGTTTCGCCTAGTGCTGACATGTGGCGTTGGATGCAGGTAAAACAACAAATTTTAAAAAATTCACAACTTTCGCATACGAGCTCCATTTTTGACGTTCTTTATATCAACACTTAGGTATTGACAAGTCTACAACTTTCCTTTTGAATCCATTGGTTAATTCTCAACTGATTTTAAATTTAACAGTATATAAGAAGATTACACTGTTAATGACCGTGTAAAATTCATTACTTCTACATACGGACTCCGTCTTTTACTGTATTTTTATTGTTGAATTCCTATTAATGAGATATTCTATTATAATTTAGTTTGTGTTGGCTAAAAATTGCTCAATCAGAAATTAGAATTTTGGGTTATATACTGCTATGCGAAATCTTAGAAAAATCATAACTTCCTCATACGAAGTCAAATTTTGACGTCTTTTTATGCACACTCACGGTTTAACGTATACTACAACTTTCATTTAGATATATAAGGCTAAAAAATAATTTATCAAAAATTCACTTTTTACGTTACGCAGTGCCATGCCGGTTTTGCTGTAGAACTTCGACGGGTCAAAACTTCTTTATTATAACTCGGATTTCGGCGTTCTTTATATGTATGGAACCCTTGTGACATATACTTGGTTAAGATTATTCCTTATAAATAATCTTCCATCAAAAAGTCATTTTTGATGCTCATTTTCTTTAAATTGACTAGCCCGAATCTATGGGCGTTAAATGTAGGGAGTAGAGAAATTGTGGTCGATGCCTTTGTCGGAGAGGAATTTCTCAATGGCGACATTGGTGAAACCTGAGCCATTATCACTTTGGATCTGTCTTATAGGAAGTTTGATGATAAATTCAATTCCTTTGATAAAGTTGATAAGTTTCGAGGCTGTTTCAGATTTTAGCCGAAGGAGAAAACCATGTGAACCTTGTAAAATCATCAACAATCACAAGAATGTACTTTTGTGATGTAGAATTTCTATAGTGGAGGGTCCACAAAGATCAATATGGAGAAGTTCTAATGGTTTTGAAAATTGACTTTTCAATAATAACTGGATGACCTTCCTTGGATTGCTTGCCACATTTACATGCTGCACATAGATGATCATTTTTGAACTTGAGGAGTGGCAGACCTCTGACCATTGCACTGGAAACAAGATCATTCATATATCGGGTGTTTGGAAACAAGATCATTCATAACCAACTGATGTCCGAAACAACCTTTGAGAGAAGATATAGTTGAGGCTTTCCAATGATAATGTTGATGTCTAACAGATACATGTTTTTGTTGCGATTCGACTTGATTAAACATTTTTTCTGATCTTCTGTCATGACGTAGTTATGCTTTTTTCAAAACTCAACTCTTCGGTTGGAGTCAGTGAGTTGAGCCACACTACTCATGTTTTGCTTCAGATCAGCTACATATTCTACATTTGAGACAGATAAGTTGCTATTTATGAGGATGCCATAACCTCAGATCTGAGAATTGGAGTTGTTACCATATGTTATGTAGCCAGCATTTGGAGTGAGTTTGAGATCACACATAAAGTCTTTTTGCTCCGTCATGTGCATGGAACACGCACTATCAATATATCATATTATATCTTGTTCCGAAGCATAGAGTTCCTGCAAAATCAGTGAGTTTTAGAGTTTTTAGGCTCCGAGTTAGGTGTAGGGACTTTGGCACGGGATTTGGACTTCAGTTGTGACTTTGGAACAACAGGTTTCTCGAAGGGAACATTCCGAGAACCTTTGGGAAAGAAGCAAAATGTCAGGGTCTTTTCATTAATCCAGATATCATATTTAACCAAAGGTTTTTTAGGCACTACTTTTCTCGGACCAATTTTTTTTTTGAGATGTAGGAATCACTGTGTTGTTAGAAGTTACAGAAGCATTTTCAACCATTTTTACTTTCCACTCAAATTTTTGTTATGAAACTTTTGAGGATTTTTTAACAACAACGTTCTTACCAACTCATTCCGTACTTGTTGCTTGTGATGGTACATTTAATTTTGGAAATTTTGTGGTTTGAAAATGGCACCATCAGATTTAGCAATGAAAATAGAAGAAACTGTTCGAGAAGAGTCAGATTTTGCAGGATGAGTATCAACAGTAACCTTTTTTGGATTAGGACTCACAAATTTGTTTTGAACGACTGGACTAGGAAGATTTGATGGAATTTTAAGAATCTTAACAGGCGCAATGGTATTGTGGTTCCTAATGGTTGGGCTAACTATCCGAGATACTTTATTTTTGGAACTCTCAATGAATTTGGAATGTTTCCTTGACCTAATTTCCTTTTGAGGGCATTTTTGGATTCGATCTTAGGGTCGAAAACATCTTTCTTATTTAACCAAGGCTTCTTCCGGGAGTTAGATGATGACTTGGAAGTTTGTCTAGCTGATGGATTGTTAAACTTAGGCATGATTGGCACTAAGATTGTTATTGAATTCACTTGAGAATTAGAAACACATGAGTCAGATGAATCATCACCTAAAATTTATTCATCAACGTCACTATCTAAAGATGCCCAAACAAAATCTGATCTATCAGAGCCAGGTCCAATTGTCTCTGGAATAAATTCCTTACCAACAATTATTAGGAGGACCGAAGTTTGGAACTTGAACTCTAGAACGAGTGATGCTAAGTAATGATTCTGAGGTCAAATTTAGGTCCAGGTGTATTAGAGGCGGAAGAGGTGTGGAATAAGGAGATTTAACAAATATGTGTTGAAACTTAGGAATCAGAGATTGAAACTGGTCTGAGGTCTCAGGAAGGGGTGATAATGGTGAGACAGGGGTATCTGAATGTTTGTTGTTCGAAATGTATCCTATAAAATTTAGATTTTGTAATTCCTTCAAGGGACGGACAATAGGTTTTGGAAACTCGCTTCCGAGGCCTGGTTCTTTGGAACACGGATGAAAAAAATTATGATTCATTCGTTCATTTGCTTCAAGAATATCCATTGCATGATGTAAAGCATGAATTTTGGAATTAATACATTTGTTATTAGACACTAAAACATTTCTTTCAGGATAAGTGATTTTACATTTGTCTTTTAAAATGATACATTCATCTTGAGACATTAAAACCTCTCTTTCTAGTGATTCTATCTTAAGGTTCCTATCTTCGAATCGTAATCTAAGGCGAGTCAGTTCACTTTATAGCTTCTTACTTACTTTTATGGCAAACTTATAGGCTTTATGGATGATGGTCATATCAGATTGGATATGGGTTAGATATGGTTCACAAAGATACAAATCAAAATAATATTCAGTAATCATATGTTTTACCTAATGAACGATGCTACTGCATGGTGGATCATGGGTTGCCATGTAACAAAAGTTTGGCTCATTGTCTTCATCTGAACCAGATGAAAAGTAGCCTTCATCAAATTCGATCGTCTGTCTTGCCATAAGACACATATTTCTTCCAGTGCCCACATCATCATCGTCTCAAGAAGAACAATACCCTTCAACATCTCTTGACACAATGGTGACGAAATCTTTCTCACTTGCAACCATCTCTTAAGCCCTGCGGGCATAGTATGAAGAATCCTTGATCTTTGGTTTCTGAGTGGTTTCAACGAAACAATCTTTGGCAAAATAATTTCCATGACCACACTTGTGACAAACTATCTCGGGTTTGACTGACTTCTGATTCTCATGGAATTCCGAGGGATGACTTGAGGATGAGATATTGGTTTTGTAAGTAGGTGGGTTCTTTGAAGGTTTAGGAAATGGTTGAGGATTATTTTGATGAGGGGCTTGGAATCGGTTATACGGTTTGTGATTAGTATTTTATGGACACTTGTATTTCATAGACAATAACAAATACTCTTGTTGAAAGTGAAGTTTGAAATCAGTTGCATCTGGATCAAAACTCTCTGGATGGTTCAGAACAGGTGGAGTTGATGGAGTAGGAAAGGTTGGTGTCACAGCCCCCAAACCTGAACAGCGGAAACATTCGGGGATGGATGACTTCATATGTAGTATCACAACAATGTACAATAGTAATCAAAGTACAACATTAATTACATTGATAAAATATAACCTTACATTCGTGTTCAAATCATTGTATATTTGACACCAAAAAGTGTAATTAAAAGAAATAATTATATGAAACTCTATCTTCGTCAAAAGTTGTGGGTACCTGTTTATCGATTTCCTGAAAATACAAGTAGTTTTGAAAAGAGTATCAACAATTAAGTTGGTGACTTCACAAGTCTGTTTGTAATTGAAATTTCTAATTTGTTCCTTTGAAAATTGTAAATGTATTTTCCTCATAAAATCCTATATTTTATGTTGTATATGTATTTTCTTTTTGAAAATAGTATGATATAGTTTTAAATTCCCATAAAACTATGAAAAGTAAGTTTTCTCTGTATTTAGAATAGTATTCTGTATTTGTACTAGCATGAAGTTGTAAATATCTAGATTCACCATTTATAGTTTTATTTATAAAAAACTATGTGAAGTTGTTTACTTAGTCTTATACTAAACGTATTATTCAATACCAAATTTTGAGTTATCATAAACATGCTTGATGACCTAAGTCTCGTCTGTAACACGACGATTTAGGCGTCGAAATATGATATGGCAATTGTCACCATAGGTCTGCCGACTTAGCTGTTGCAAGCAGCTCTGGTGCGGGATTGTGATTCCCGTATAGATTTATACACAAGTGTCACGCTCTCCCTCTAGGAGACTCTGGTTATAATTTTCAAGACTTTTTTTTTTATACTTGAATAAGTACTTGAAGCGTGTGTCACAAATGCTATATTGATAGTTACGTGTAGAATAGTGAAAAATATCTTTGTAATAGATATTTTGTAAATATCTCATAAGTTATATTTAATATAATTTATATGATTGTTTTCGTAAGTTATCCTGAATATGAAAAGAAATATGTAAGTTTCATCAACTGTATTGATAAGTATTGTATTGATAAGTATGCATGAGTCATAAACTATATATGTTATAGTTTATATGTTTGTTTTTACATGAAATCCTGAACTGGTAAAATAGTATGTTTATTTTAGTATAAATAACAATCGTAAACTATATGAATAAATTTTGTTATTTATAAAAGATTTCCTTGTATTTTACTTGTATTTCCCCTTAAAACATTATAAAAATAGTGAAAATATAAGGGTATCAACTCGCTTGATAGGTAGTGAATAGGGTAGCACTTTTTTGTTTGAAAAAAGGCTTTATTGTTATCGGGCTTTGCGAGGGTCGGTTTTAGAAACCGAATGACTCTTTTCTTGCAGACTTCTGGTGCCTCAGGATGTTCTTCGTGTGTTGGATATGATATCGGTGCTTCGGGGGGGGGGGGGTTGTAAGGAGGTTTGTGCAGGTGAAAAATCCGAAAAATATGAGAAAGTGGGCTAAAAATGGTGAAGGAACTGGGAGATCTCGCACCATTTATATAGGTGTGAGGGTTCGGATCCGGAGGGAGGAGGGAAGGACCCGCGTCGGACAGCTGGCGAGAGGGGGGGGGGGGGAAGCGTCGACTTCGAATTGGACATGCGCTTCGGATGACTCACCTGCTTCGGACACGAGGCGGCTCGCAAGGGAAGGGCAACGTGGCTCGCTTCGGTAATGCCACAGACCAGACACGCGTCTCGCATGCGCATGTGCTACGTGGCCGAACCCGGACCATGTACATGCGAATTTTCTCGGTTTTTGTGCCCAAACTTCAAAACTTTCACATACGAGCTCCGTTTTCGACGTTCTTTGTATGCACACATAGGTGATATTATACTGTACGACTTTCATTTAGACTCCGAAGGCTAATTTTGACTTTTTTTAATATTATTATTTTTAACAGGCCTAGACAGGAAAATTCGTTAAAAATTCATAACTTCTTCATCTGATGTCCGTTTTTGTCTGTCTTTTTACCATTGTACTATTATTGAAGAGATATTCGATTCTCGTTTAGGTTGTGTCGGCTAAAAATCGTCCAATCTTTATTTCGAATTCCGGGCTGTGTATTGCTATGTCGAATCTTAAAAAAATCAGAACTTCTTCATACGAAGTCATCTTTGGGCGTTCTTTTTATGGACACTCTCGGTTTAACGAATAGTACAACTTTCATTTAGAGAGTTAAGGCTAAAAAGCATTTTATTGAAAATTCACTTTTTACGTTAAACAGTGTTTTGTCGGTTTTGTCGCGGATTTTCGATAAGTCATTACTTCTTCGTTATAACTCGGATTTGGGCGTTCTTTATATTTTTGGAATCCTTGACATGATATCTATTACTATATTCATCCCAAACAAGTTTATTTAACATTTCATTTTTGAGGGTCGATTATGTAAATGCTCATAGTATACAAAAATTTCTTTTTATTATTTTAAAAAGAACTACAAATTGATCTATACTATTACATATATTTAAAATAACGGGTTGTTACATTATCCCCTCGTTAGAGGGAATTTTTTCCCGAAATTATTTCTAAGGTGGTACTCATGGACTAGGTAAAAGATGTGGATATTGTTGTTTCATCTAATCTTCCCGTTCCCAAGTGAATTCAGGTCCTCGTTTTCCATTCCAGCAAACCTTTACTATTTGTATATAGCTTTGTTTTGTTCTTTTGATTTCCTTATCCATGACTTCCACTGGTTCTTTTACGATGTGTAAACTCTCGTTTAATTCAATTTCATTGAGTGGAATTACAAGAGTCTCATTAGACAGACACTTCTTGAGATTTGAGACGTGAAAAGTGGGATAAATGTTACTGAGTTCTTGCGGTAGTTTGAGTTTATAAGCAACCGGGCCAATTCTAGCTAGTTTTCCACTTTTTCCACTTTTTCCAAAGCGTATCATTCCTTTCCAATGTATCTTGGACTTAGTTTTCCACTTTTTCCAAAGCGTATCATTCCTTTCCAGGGTGAGACCTTTAACAAGACACAATCACCAACCTGGAATTCCAAGGGTTTTCGTTGTTTGTCTGCATAATTCTTCTGTCTGTCTCTATAAGTTTTCCATCGTTCCCAGATTTGAACAATCTTTTCTATGGTTTCTCGAATGATCTCGGGACCGGTTAGAGTACTATCGGTTACTTGGTTCTTGGCTAGTTGTGTATCACCCACTTCAGCCCAACACAAATGAGATATGCACATACGGCCATATAGAGCTTCAAAGGGTGCAACTTTGATGCTAGTTTGATAGCTATTGTTTTAAGAGAATTCAATTAATGGTAAATGGGTGTCCCAAGCTTTACCAAAATCTATCACACAAGCCCTTAACATGTTTTCTAGCGTTTGTATGGTTCTCTCGCTTTGCCCATCAGTCTTAGAATGGTACACTATACTCATGTCAAGATTGGTTCCCAAAGACTTTTGCAATGATTTCCAAAACCGGGAGGTAAATCTACTATCTCAGTCAGAGATAATATATATTGGCACACCATGCAATCGTACTATCTCTTTAAGGTACGCCATTTTTAACTTCTCCATTTTATCAGTTTCTTTTATTGGCAGGAAGTGTGCAAATTTGGTTAAACTATCGAAAATAACCCAAATGGTATCATGATCACCTGTTGTCCTGGGTAACTTGGTTATGAAATCCATTGTAATCTGATCCCACTTCCACTCATGTATTTCTAGTTGTTGAAGTAAACCTGAGGGCTTTTGATATTCTACTTTGACTTTGGCACAAGTTAGACACTTACCCACATAAGTAGGAAATCCATCTTTCATGTTTGGCCACCAATAAAGTTTCTTAAGGTCCAGATACATCTTGTCTGAACCCGGGTGAATGGAGTATCTAGTTTTATGGGCTTCATTCATGACAAATTCTCTGTAACCACCAAAATTCGGCATCCATATCCGATTCATGAGATAACGAACTCCATCACCCTTGATTTTCAAGTTCTTTTCCATTCCCCATAAGGATTCACCTGTCATGTTCTCAGGTTTCAAGGCTTCTAGCTGAGCCTCATTGATTTGTGTGGATAGATGGGAATGGATGGTCATGGTCAGAGACTTTACTTGACGGCCCGAGTACTCTTTCCGACTAAGGGCATCTGCTACCACATTGGCCTTGTCGGGGTGGTAGCGAATCTCACATTCGTAATCATTTAGTAGCTCTACCCATCGTCGTTATCTCATGTTATGTTCTTTCTGATCAAAGATGTGTTGGAGGCTTTTGTGACCAGTAAAGATTGTGCATTTCGTACCATATAGGTAATGCCTTCAGATCTTCAAGGCAAAAACTACTGCTCCCAGTTTGAGATTGTGCGTAGTATAGTTGACTTCGTGGTTCTTAATTTGTCTCAAGGCATAGGATATAACCTTTCCTCGTTGCATCAGAACACAACCTAGCCCTTGCTTGGACGCATCGCAATATACTACAAAATCTTCCATCCCTTCTGGGAGGGACAAGATCGGTGCGCTGCAAATGGCTTCTTTTAATGTCTGGAAAGCAGTTTCTTATTTCTCCTCCCATTTGAATATCACACCTTTTTAGGTTAAGGTGGTGAGTGGCTTCACGGTATTTGAAAAGTTCTTAATGAATCTCCTGTAGTAGCCAGCGAGACCTAGAAACTGACAAATTTCTGTTGGGGTTCGTGGGATTGGCCAACTTTCGATAGCCTTGATCTTGAAGGGGTCAACATATATCCCATCCTAACGGACTACATGACCTAGGAACTCCACCTTTCCAATCCAGAATTCATATTTTGAGAACTTTTCGTACAATTTCTCTGCTCTTAAAGTTTCCAAGACTTGTTGCAAGTGTTGGCTGTGTTCTTCCTTACTTCGGGAATAGACTAGTATATCGTCAATGAAGACTATAACAAACTTGTCTAAGTAAGATCGACACATTCGATTCATCATGTCCAGGAATACTGCAGGTGCATTCGTTAGACCAAAGGGCATTACTACGAATTCATAGTGATCGTAGCGAGTTCTGAAAGCAATCTTTGGAATGCTATCCTCCTGGACTCGTAGCTGATGGTATCCTGATCTAAGATCAATCTTGGAGAAGAAACTAGCTCCTTGGAGTTGATCGAAGAGGTCATCTATCTGTGGTAAAGGGTATCAGTTTTTAACAGTAAATTTGTTTAATTCTCTGTAGTCTATACACATGCAAAATGATCCATCCTTCTTTTTCACGAATAAGGCAGGTGCTCCCCATGGTGAGAAGCTTGGTCTGATAAAGCCCTTATTAAGAAGTTCATTCAATTGACTGGATAGTTCCTGCATCTCTAAATGTGCAAGACTATACGAGGATTTCGTTACTGGGGTAGCTCCAGGGATCAAGTCGATTCGGAATTCAACTTGGCGTTCAGGAGGAACTCCTGAGAGATCTTTATGAAATACATCAGGGAAATCACAGACTTTAGGAATATCCTTGATGTTTTTCACTTCTTGTGTTTTATCAACTATGTGAGCTAAGAAGGCACAGTAATCTTCGCAAAGATACTTCTTGGCCTTAACGTAAGAAATGATTTGAAGATTTGCACTAGGTTTGTCGCCATAAATAACAAGGGATTTAACATTTGGTAACTTTTGGCGAATGACCTTTTCATAACATAGAATATTAGCACGATGAGGACTTAACTAGTCCATGCCGATGATGATGTCAAAGCTTTTTATGGAGACTGGCATAAGGTCTATTTGAAAGGAATGACTGTTTAAAGTAAGTGTACACCCTATGTATATATCGTTTGTGCTCTCGGTCTTGCTATTGGCCATTTATATAGTGAACGTGTCTTTTAAGGATTGGGGATTTTATTTTAGTAGATGTTTAAATTCATGGCTCACAAAACTTTTCTCCGTGCTATTATAAAAAAGAATGCATACGTACGAATTGTTGAGAAGAAACGTACTGGTAACCATGGTAGGATCTGTCATCATTTCTTCGTGGCCAATTGCTAAAACTCTCCCTATACCCTCATTATTCTTCGTCTTTGGCAGTTTCTCTTGTAATGCCCGGTTTCGCCACAATCATAACAAGCTTGACTAACTCCCGTGGCGGGGACTTGAGATATAGGTTACGCTGCTGCTTTACAGAAGCGGGAAATATGCCCCTTCTTGTTGCAGTTTCTGCAGTGCATTTCCTTGCAAACTCCTGTGTGATGGAAGTTGCACTTATCGCACTTTGGCAAAGTTCCAGCATATTGACTCGAGGTTGCTGGAGTAGCAGAAATTGTGGTAGATGTAAGAGTAGGAATGGCAGTTGGAACAATAGCAGTGTGTACTGCCATAGTTTGTTGCTCCTTAAATGGTTCCTGTGATGACTTCCCATTTCATTTATTCCAAAATTTCTTTTTACTGCCTCCTTCTTTGGGCTTTTCAGGAATAGCTGGTATGGAATCTTGAATAACTCCATGATCTATTAATGTATGTGCCAAACGTTTGGCACTATCAAAGGTAAGGGGATTGGCAGCTAAAACATTCCCTTGAGTCGGGGGAGTTAATCCACATATATACCGTTCCACCTTGTTGCTCTCCGAGGTGACCATCCCGGAACATAGTAGAGCCAGGTCACTGAACCTAGTAGTGTAAGCACTAATATCGAAGCCCTTCATCTTTAGACCCTAGAGTTCCTGTTCTAGCTTTTGCATTTTTCCCCTTGGGCAGTATTCAGCTAGCATTAGTTCTTTCAAATCATTCCAACCTATATTGTTGCCTATTAGAAGAGTGAGGGCTTTGACTTGGCTATTCCACCAAGTGAGAGCTTTATCTGTAAAGGTGCATGCTATAAATTTCACTTTGATAGCCTTGGGCATGCGCAAATTTTGAATATTGTTTTGATTTTCTCGAACCAACGAGTTAATGTAATGACACCTCCCGTGCCATCAAAGGATCGAGGTTTAGCATTGGTGAAATCCTTGTATGAACATTCCATCATATGATCATGACTATCCCTATTATTAGAATGATGGGCACCACTACCTACCCTACTATTGCCACTACCATTGATTTGTGCTACTTTTGCTGCCACGGCGACAGCTACTGTTGCTTGAAAGACATCAGCATCATATTGTGGAGGTGGCGGCGGTGGTGGATTTGGTGGATTGTTGTTCTTTCTGTTGGACTTTCTTGGAGGCATATTTTATCTATAATGTTTTAAGAAAATGATGATAAGTACAATATCATAGGTCATGTGAAATTGCTTAAGACACATCTTAATTTCAATTGAATCAACTCCTGACTGTTATAGTGTTCTATTAAACAATACAAGTTTACTAATATAAGTAAACAATCGCTAAACTCATTTATAGTAACACTTGTAATGAATTTGTATAATTGAACATAATGAGTCTGTTTTAAGTCTGTAACCAAAGTTTATGAAGTAAGATGTTTATGAATATTGTAATAACCCCTAATGAAGTAAAATGCTTATCATTTTCATTGATATATTGTTTTATACATGAAGTTGGGAGAATTTGACCTAGATATAGGTCTATATTATATTAACGAAAAGTGAAAGTAGACAACATTACTACCTATTAGTAGTGTATTCACTAAATTGTAGGGTGGAGTTTTACGTATAGTAAAAAGTAGTATATACATTCGATATCTTAATTTACATTAATATAAAAAATAGAAGTAATGTAAACACTACTTGCGACGAGTACGACTCCTAGTACTAGGCTCTGCCACATGTGATTCTGATTCCCTTAAACACCTCTCCAGTGTAGTCTGACGCTCTTGGAGTGCTCTCATTTCAATTTGACTAGCAATCATTTCTACATGAAGCATGTCTGTGTGGTGTCTGGTTTCATCGTGATCTCCGTCTAGACGATGAAGATTTATGGCGTTTTCTTGGGAAACAATAGTGACTTCTAGGATTCGGTTGATAGATATATAGGATTGATCAACCTGATGAGAAATATGACACACTATGACAGGGAGAGCCCTGTCATTCGTTCCTCCATTACTGATGTCATAATAGTCTCTTTTCATACCAAATAGAGGGCGTTGCCCTTGTTAGTGGATCCACCTGTGTAGTTCTTCAGCCCATGTTGGTGTCGGACCTTGAAAATGTTTTCTGGCTACTAGGTGTTGTACTCCTTGCGGTAGATTATATATCTCTGGTTCCAAGTCTGTGCCATCTGAATTTTCTTCTTCACTATCCTCCTCAGGATCCTCTTCAGGATCATCTTCTATCCAACCATTATTCCCTTGGTTAGGGAAGTAGGGATCTCCAGGTGGAGTATCCTTCCATAAAGTCTATACGAGAAATTAAAGGTAAGATGTATAGAAATAATGTAGTTTTACAAAATACTCTTATAGTATTTTAAATTTGTTTTCTATTCTAATGTTCTTCTGTATGAGTAGAGTTTGGTAAGTTTTAGACTTGTCACAACACTATCATTACTCCTAAACACATGTTGATCATATCTCAAATAAATATAGTTGATCAGGCCGTTTTTATTCCAGATATGATTACATAACTGTCCAGGTCTAACTGTAGTGTCCAACATCGAAATAATTTTATGTAGTTATTACTGTAATACTACTTATGTATGTGTGAATGTTAGTATACTTCTTATAAAATACTTATATTTTAAAAAGATACTTGTAGTCAAAGCATTTCGACCCTATTGTATTTATAGTTGTTTATCTTTTATGAATTGATATACTGAGTTCACTAAAAACAATGCTCTGATACCAATTTGTCACACCCCCAAACCTGAACGGCGGGAACATTCGGGTATGGATGACTTCATATGTAGTATCACAACAATATACAATAGTAATCAAAGTAGAACATTCATTACATTGATAAAATATAACTTTACATTCATGTTCACATAATTGTATATTCGACATCAAAAAGTATAATTAAAAGACATAATTATATGAAGCTCTATTTCCTCAAAAGCTGTGGGCACCTGTTTATCGATTTCTTAAAATAGAAGTAGTTTTGAGAAGAGTGTCAACAATTAAGTTGGTGAGTTCATAAGTTTGTTTGTAATTGAAATTTGTAATTTGTTCCTTTGAAAAATGTAAATGTATTTTCCTCAGAAAATCCTATATTTTATGTTGTATATGTATTTGCTTTCTGAAATAGTATGATATAGTTTTAAATTCCCATAAAACTATGAAAAGTAAGTTTTCTCTGTATTTAGAATAGTATTCTATATTTGTACTAGCATGAAGTTGTAAATATTTAGATTCACCATTTATAGTTTTATTTATATAAAACTATGTGAATTTGTTTACTTATTCTTACACTAAACGTATTATTCAATACCAAATTCTGAGTAATCATAACCATGCTTGATGACCTAAGTGTTGCCTCAAACACGACGTTCTTCAGGCATCGAAATATGATACGACAATTGTCACCACATGTCTGCCGACCTAGCTGTTGCAAGCAGCTCTGGTGCGGGGTTGTCAGTCCCGTATAGATCTATACTCAAGTGTCACGCTCTCCCTCTAGGATACTCTGGTTATAATTTTCAAGACTTTTGTTTTATACTTGAATAAGTACTTGAAGCGTGTCCCACAAATGCGATATTGATAGTTACGTGTAGAATAGTGAAAAATATCTTTGTAATAGATATTTTGTAAATATCTCATAAGTTATATTTAATATAATTTATATGATTGTTTTCGTAAGTTATCCTGAATATGAAAAGAAATATGTAAGTTTCATCAACTGTATTGATAAGTATGCATGACTCATAAACTATATATGTTATAGTTTTTATGTTTGTTTTTACATGAAATCCTGAACTGCTAAATAGTATTTTATTTTAGTAAAAATAACAATCGTAAACTATTTGAATAAATTTTGTTATTTACACAAGATTTCATTGTATTTTACTTGTATTTCCCTCTTAAAACATTATAAAAATAGTGAAAATATAGGGTATAAACTCATTTGATAGGTAGTGAATTGGGTAGCACTTCGTTGTTAGAAAAAGGCTTTATTGTTGAAAACCGGGCTTTGCAAGGGTCGGGTTTAAAAACCGAAAGACTCTTTTCTTGCGGACTTCTGGTGCCTCGGGATGTTCTTCGGGTGTTGGATATGATATCGGGGCTTCGGGGGTTGTAAGGAGGTTTGTGGAGGTGAAAAGTGTGAAAAATATGAGAAAGTAGGCTAAAATGGTGAAGGAACCGGGAGATCTCGCACTCTTTATATAGGTGCGAGGGTTCGGATCCGGAGGGAGGAGGGAAAGACATGCGTCTGACAGCTGGCGAGAGGGGGGGGGGCACACGTTGTCTTCTGGGTGGACCTGCGCTTCGGATGACTCACCTGCTTCGGACATGGGGCGGCTCTCAAGGGAAGGGCGGTGTAGCTCGCTTCAGTCATGCCACGAACCAGACACGTGTCTCGCATGCGCAGGTGCTATGTGGCCAAACTCAGACCATGCACATGCAAATTTTCTCGGTTTTTGTGACCCAACTTTAAAAATTCATAAGATTCGCATACAAACTCCATTTTCAACGTTCTTTATATGCACGAATAGGTGAGATTATACTCTACGACTTTCTTTTAGACTCTGTCGGCTAATTTTCATTTATTTTTAATATTATTATTTTTAACTGACTGAGACAGGAAAATTCGTTAAAAATTCATAACTTCTTCATCCGATGTCCATTTTCATCTGTCTTTTTAGCGTTGTACTACTATTGACGATATCTTCGATTCTCGTTTAGGTAGTGTCGGCTAAAAACCGTCCGATCTTTATTTCGAATTTCGGGATGTGTACTACTATGTCGAATCTTACAAAATCATAACTTCTTCATATGAAGTCATATTTGGGCGTTCTTTTTATGGACACTCTCGGTTTAACGAATTGTACAGATTCCATTTAGAGAGTTAAGTCTAAAAATCATTCTATTAAAAAATCACTTTTTACGTTAAACAATGTTTTGCCGGTTTTGTTGCGGATTTTCGATAGGTCATTACTTCTTAGTTATAACTCGGATTTGGGCGTTCTTTATATTTTTGGAATCCTTGACACGATTTCTACCACTATATTCATCCCAAACAAGTTTATTTAACATTTCATTTTTGAGGGTTGATTATGTAAATGCACATAGTATACACAAAGACAACTAGCATACAGTCTACCAATTCTAACTAATTAACTGCCTGAGTTCAAACTCTGGTCTTGCATACAGATTGTCAGGATCCGCCTCCTGGTCTTTCATACGAATGCCAAGGGTCACCCCCGGGTCATCCTATGTCACATTAACCAAATGGGCCAGTATTGGCTCCTTCTACCCATAGAATAGTGAGGAGACTCACCTCGAATGCTAAAGCTCACTACAAGAAACCCCTAGTTGCTGCCCTGACAACTTCCCGAGCTAACCACACCAAAATATCACCCAATTAGCATTTGGGTTCCAAACCATGATCCATAATCCAAACTTGGGGTAAAATTACCATTTTACCCCTGGCCCAATATGACTCATAACTAAGGCCCAAGCCCAAAACCATAAAATCCATAAAAGCCCACTAACGGCCTAATTTTCCAAATTGGGCCCAAACCCTTACATGGGCCTTTCCCTAAAGCCCATTTACTTTTTCTGAACCAAAACACATAATCATAGCTAGCCCAACAAAACCCCATGCAATCTAAGCCCGTAAGATAGCCTGAACCCAAAATGGCACCACAAGGCCTAATAAGGCCCAATTACCCGAATTATGCCCAAATCCATCATGGACCTATCCCGAGAAGACCCAATATCCAAAAAGGCATGAAATATTGAATGTTCAACCCTAGTTAACTCCTAGTCTAAGGCCCATAGCCCAAAAATTCACCAAAACATGATGAGTCAGCCAGGCCAAGTACGCCCTGCATGCTTATCTGGTACGCCAAGCATACACCCTATAGGGCCAGTACGCGTAGCGTACCTGGTGGGTACACCCAACATACTCCCGTGGACTCCAAACTTCTCGAATAAGAACTTAATCACTTCAGACCTTGCTCCAACTCTCCAGTCTGATTCGTATGGATGACTTTTCAAGTATAGTTGTCAACTTTACTAGCATGAATGGCTTAATGGGACTCTAGAGATCAAAAAAGCTTAATGGATGGTCTTAACTCATGCTTGAACTCAAAAACTCTACAAAGACCAACTAGATTGAGCACCTAAAACAACCCTAGCTCACCAAGACCAAGCAAAAGGGACTAAAATTGCCAAAAAACAACCTAAAGTAGATATATGCAATGAATAGCCAAGATAGAGACTTTATACCCCTAAAGTCTCGAAATGGAGATGCTAACATTGGATCTCTAAGATCTTTTCCAGAGGTTGAGTCTTTCACCCTCTTCCACTCTTGCACAAACCACCAAGAATCTTCATTCAAGCTCCAAGTTTCACCCAAGGCACTCTCGGGTTTCATGAACATCAAAAGAGGTGGTGGCTGACTTAAAATGACCAAAGGGGTGGTATAATGTTGCTTATATAGGGTAGGAACCCCGAAATTAGGGTTTTGCTCTGAAGGGAGTACGCCCCGCGTACCCCTTAGTATGCCCGACGTACTTACAAACCATTTGTGGCCACTTAACTTCATACGCTGGGCGTACCTAGCCAAACACGCACATGCATCCTTGCATGCATGGGACTGATCTGCCAAATATTTCCGTTAGGGGCCAAATCTGTCAATATCTTCAAAATAACATAACTCCATCATCCTAAGTATGTTGCCAACAAGCCTTATATCCACGAAAAGGTGGCGAGAAGCCCTACTCTCCTAAAAACATCCCCAAACCTTATAACCTCCTGAACAAATCCCAAGTTCCATAGAAACCGAGATATCAAATTACGATCATACCCCTGGCCTCCGCAGAAACAATCGAACGCTTGGATCACTTATACCTTGCCAACCATATCTGAAATGGGCCAAATCCTTCCTTTCCCAAGGCCCTAATCCTTCTAACAACTGATGTTTGGGACGTAGTCCCGAGCAACCAAGAAAATCCAAAACCGAGTGTTACATAGTTGTCATGGGCTACCCCTATGGTATGTTTCCTGAAATACCCTGGGCTACCCCTAAGGTTTGACATCCAAGTGCCATGGGCTACCCCCATGGTCTTTACTTGAAATGCCATGGGCTGACCCCATGGTCTAACATCCAAGTTTTATGGGCTACCTTCATGGTCTTTCTTACAAATTTTATGGGCTACCCCGAAGGTCTTCAATGCAAGTATCACAGAGACAACTAGCATTCCACGTGAAAAGTTATGGGCCGACATTGGTGCCTTTGACCAATGGATATCGTGAGAAGACTCGCCTCACACTGCTGAATCACACTGATAACTCCCCGGCTGCTGGTCCAACGAATCCACAAGCTATCAATATCTAATAATATCTAATTAACAATTGGATTCCAAACCATAACTATCAGACCATAATTTGGGTAAATCACCAACTTACCCCTTACCTAGTTTAGACCAAGAGTTAGGCCCAAACTTATAACACAAAAGCTCCAAATACCAAATAATCATATAAGGCCCAAACATGGCCATATTTTCCAAATTGGGCCCAAATCCCTTCCATGGGCCTTAATCCAAGGTTCAAAAACAATCTTATCCTAAAACACTTAAATTTTGATGGCCCAACAAGGCCCTAAACTTCTAAGCCCAAACTATGGCCCAAACCGAAGACCAAAAGATCTGAGGCCCACTCATCAGAATACACAGGGCATACTCAGCTTGTACACGTAGTGCACTTGTCTTAGGGTTTGTACGCTAAGCATACCTGCTTGTACGCCCAACGTACCCTCTGATTCAGCCAACTTCCATATTTAGCTCTTATTCCATAAAGACTTTGCTCCACAACCTAGACCTGACTTCCTTGGACTGATTTATCACGTAAAGTTACTAACTTTATGTTCATGCATTGCTAAATGAAGCTCTTAAGCTTAAAAAGGATTTAATATGTGACTTAATGCATGCATGAGACCCAATACCCCATAACGATGTGACATTTATGCTTAAGGAACTCCTAATAAGCTTAGATCTTAAAGAATAAATCCTTCAAATGTCTTAACTCATCCACCAACCCAAAAAGGCACCAAAAACATAACAAATCAATCCATAAGGAGATCTAAGAATTTACAAGCTAAGGTATGAACTTGATACCTTCAAAGTCTTGAAAAAAGGTGATAATTCAGGATCTATAGGCTCCTCACCAAGCAAAGCACCTTTAATCTTCTTAACTTCCTTTATAAAGGGCAACATAGCCACCAAAATCTTCTCAAGAGCTCAAGAATACCACAAAGAAGGATTAATGGTCAATTTAGGGTTTTAGGAGGTTTGGGGGTGGTAAAGAAGCCAGCCCTAAAGACTTAAGGTGCTTAAATAGGGTACGACACACTTAAATTACTGTACCTTACACTCCTCATACGCCAAGTGTAGGACGTCGAGGCTTCATGATCATTCCTTCTTGGTAAGCTAAGTGTACACCGGTGTACACCCCACATACTTCACTTTGCACTAGTGCTCCCCGCGTACTCCATATGTACGCCCAGTGTAGTAGGGTTACCCTTAAACCCTAAATTAGTCCGAAGGCCATAACGTCTACATTATAAATTCAATTTCGACGATCCTTATATCCACGAAAAGGTAATGAGAAGATCTACGCTTTTATCAACTCGCACATGCCTTAAGATTTCCCGAACAAAATTCAATTTCTATAAAAGCCCGAGTTGACACTTTACCAAAATACCCCTTGGCTGCAAAACACAAACTGCGCACCCAGATAATCTATATTATGTCACCCATACCCAAATGGGAAACGATTCGGGACAGAGCATTACACTTGAAGTAATGTTACTCAAATATAAGGATATGTGTTGTACCTAATTGGTACTCTGCCAAAATATCCAGTTTTACAAATAACCATAATTAGGGTATAATTAGGGTATATATGTATGGGTGATAGTTATATGCAATCGCTAAGAAAGAAAAGATAAAAGATAAAATACCAAAGGTTAATACTTTAATGAGCTGTTATCATTCATCATTAAGCCTAATTAAATTTGGCTTCCCTAAACATGTAATCGTTAATCTTGTGAGAGCCAGAAAGATATGTATAAATCTATACGGTGTTTGACACCCCTACCAACGATTGCTAGCTACGATCTCAGAAGGATAACTTTCTTATTACTCACCATTCGACGTCTGATGAAGCGTCGTCTGGGGAAATCACCATTCAAACAACATCGATTGTGGGGGATCATGGTAATAGATTAAAACCACCTTAGAGAACTGACTACCAAGAGGGACGCCTTAGAGTGGTAGATAAAATACGTTAGGATTAATAAAATATCCTAAAAGATAATAAGATAGGATCATTAAATATCCTACAAAGATAATAAGCCTCCAACACCCTTATACCTCAAAGAAATCCTAGCTCTCATTCCCTTGGTGATTGGTGGCTTTTTTAGAGCATTGTTGCATGGAGAAGAAGAGAAGAAGGTGCTTAAATGGTGGAACTTGCGAGGAACCAACATCATTAGCATCTCACATAGCTTGTAGACCTTTGTAAGTGTCAAAGGCTCAAACTTTATGGCTTAAAGTGGTTACATCTAAGATATTATCCCATGTTCTTCATGTTTGAGCAAGTTTAGAAGGAAGGAACTAATAAAGTTGGCAACTTTATGAATCTTGTAAGTCCTATAAGCAACATATGTTGTGGATTTAGACTTTGGTTGGGGTTCTTGTCAATTGATTGGGTTTTGGTCATTTTTAGCTCGTTTGGACCCAAATTGGATTCTAGACATGTTTTGGTCATGCATGTCTATGAACCTTTCACCTTTATGATAGATCTAGGTTTAGAAACCCTTCTTGAGTGGTTGGGTTAAGAAAATTTTCAGATTAAGGGCTTAATGGTTAAGACATTATGGTATTTGGCTTTATTTAGGCCTATGGTTGGAGAACTTAATCTCTTTGGATATCTTAATGTATAAAGTTGGAAACACAGCACCTACGACATGGCCATAGGTCTCCATGGCTTGGCAACTGGGAAATTCCTGTTTGTTCAATAGTATTAGGGCCATGACGTGGCCATGGATGGTCATGGTCATGGATGACCATGACGTGACGGTTGACTAAAGTCAACAATTAGTCGTTGACTTTGACCGTTGACTTTTGGTCAAATTTCTATTTTTGAAGGTAGACTTAGGATTTTCCTTGTGTGGATTATTAAGAGGTGTTTACCACCCATCTTTTAGCGGTAAGAGCTGTTAGTTGTGGTCGGCGTGACATGACCTGGGTTTTAGTCGACTTTGTGATTCAGGAGAGTCTCCTCACTGTACTTAAGGGTCGAAGACACCAATGTCAGTCCACTGGATTATGTTATGTAGAAAGATCAGGTGGTGTCATCTGGAAATTGCATGAAAGACCCAAATATGGTTCCTGGCAATTACATGAAAGACCTGGATATGGTTCCCGACAAATTATATGCAAGATGCAGGTATGGAACTTGACAGTTATATGTAGAAGGCTAGTTGTCTTTATGATATTTGGATGGAAGACCAAGAGATGACTCTTGACACTTTTTTGTAAGACCTGGGTTTTAGCCACCGGCATGGCAAGGAAATACCATGATACGACTCATGGCATAATATTAACTGTAAGACTATGGATGACATATAGAAATCTCTATTTTATGTATAGTATGTGGTATTTTAGGGAACTCACTAAGTTTTGTGCTTACGGTTTTATGTTTATGGTTCCAGATACTTCTGACTCTAAAGGGAAGGGTTCGACGTGACCACATAGCATCCTCTATAGTTTCTGCATTGACTACTTATGATTTTTACTCTGATGTTTATATGATATAATCACTTTGATTGGTTTTGGAACAACTTATTTGTATGGTTTATTGTTTTAAAAATGAAAATTTTACTTTAAAATTTTTGGGATGTTACATGATGGCCGATGTCGGATGAGGCTAGATAAGAAATCATACTTTGGTGAAAACTTGTTGATCGTGTACATAACCAAGTTCTTTTTGTGGACCGTTTATTCAATATTTTCCAACAAATCAGCAATGGTTTTCATTCTCATGTAATACTCTGTAATAGTTGAGTCCCCGGTCAATATAGTTATGAGTTTGCTATTGAGTGGTAACTGTGATTGAGAGATCATCTCGTAGATCCAAGACTTTACGATGGAATATCTACCATTCCGTTCTCGCTCTTTTGTAACAATCGTTGGTTTTGTCGAGTTCTATATGTGTCCGACGACTCCGTAATCTACGTAATGAGTGTAAAAGATATCATGTCATGCATCGAAGTTAAGACGTTTAAGATCAAGAACTAAGGGAATGGACGCACATATATTAGTGATTTCGTATGGTTTTTCAAATGCGATCAATGCAACATTGGTGTGTGTATCAGACACTAAAAATAGAAGAATGAGAAGAAGAGGTAGACGACTACAATATGATTAACAATGTATTGGAAAATTACCAAAAGTTTTTGGTCTAGCAGTATGATGAAGTACCCCTGTTCATAAGGTATACAATATGATTGACAATGTATCGATGTTCTATATATATTTAATATTTAGCAAATTCTTGTAAACAAACACGTAAACTTTCATAAATCATTTTATATTGAATCATAATTTCTCAATCTTACAAAAAGGCCGAATCATTTTATATTAAATCATAAACTTCGATCCATTCTTTTTGTGTTGTTGCACATGACATCGATAGTTGCATATTTTGACATGACTTTTTGTGTTTTTGTTTAACAATTGTTAACCTTCACCATGCGTCCATTGTGAGGATATGAACTTACGAATTAGGAGTCGGTACTAGATTATGTTGCGACCATTTCATGGCGTTTTTCCTTGTTCATCCAAAATGGAAGCCCCGAAACAAAGTGACGCTCAAATGGAACTTCTTGAAAATTTCTTTCCAAGTTAGGCAGATTTGATTACCGCGTTTTTCACATTAGAAGCATAACATTGAAAATGGATCGAATGTGTGGAAATGCCTTGATCTTCTCCTTATTTCATTAAGCCAAACATATTATGCATGTTTTTTATGAAAAAAAACAACAAATATTCCCATTTAATAGAACTATAGAAGATCTCAAAATCTCTTCAAGAATTTTAGTGTTAATGAATCAAAACAAAACGATAATCATATGATTAACAAAAGGACAATGAACTTTGAACATTAGCCTTTTGTCCTAGGTGTTGGAGGTGTATTTATCTAATTTACTCCATTATAAAATTAAACAAATAAAAGAAAAGGTTAGAAGAATCAATGAAAATACGAAAAATACAAGGACGATATTGGAAAATTTCAAAGTATGAACAAAATTTATACTTTCATGTAGAACACGAAACAACTGTTGTGATCTTTTATACGTTAAAATTACATGGTAGGTATTCAATATAGGTTTCAAACCCTATTGGGCCAAGAAATTACCCAATTGGGTGTAGATCATAACCCGATAACCCGGATTATCAGGATAAAAAGAAGAAAGTAGCCGCCTTAATGGTTTAAATAAATTTAAAATTTCACGTATTGCGAAGCAAGACACGTAACCTTTAAATGGCCCCACCGCCATTACCTCTTAGGTCGGTGAAGAAGCCGCTGACGTGTTTTTCCCTTTTAAATGAAATTATACCGTTTTACTTAACTCTCCACCAATCCAAAACCACAAACAAAAAAATCTCCCCTCACTCTCAACACTCATGGAAAAATCTTCATCAAACCCTACTACGCACCTGGAACAACAATCGAGATTCACGGAACCGGAGGTGGAAGCGGCGTTGCAACTTATTCAACTCAGCAGCGAGTCCGACGCTTATCTTCAGGGTCACGTACTCA
Organism: Lactuca sativa; assembly: GCF_002870075.4. Taxonomy (NCBI): domain Eukaryota; kingdom Viridiplantae; phylum Streptophyta; class Magnoliopsida; order Asterales; family Asteraceae; genus Lactuca; species Lactuca sativa. The sequence continues at coordinate 250,851,158 of NC_056627.2, read as the reverse complement.
GTATTTCCTCCGGCGAGATTTTAGCGACAATATCGATGAAGAGAAGAACAAAGGAAGTCGTTGGCGATCATGACGAAAGTCAAGGGAGTAGTACCTCTGATATAACTTCAGCGGTGAGAAGATTCTTTGTTCCGAGATTTGAAGAGGAGGGAGACCATGAGGATGAGAATAACGATGTCGCCGGAAGCAGGAGAAGGAAGAGGAAGAAGTTTCGATCTGTTATCGAACTTTATAAGATAAGTAGCTGATACTTTTGATTGAGTTCTTAGCACTTGTAAATTATCGTCTATTAATCGGGATATGCAGTATATAGAAATGCTAATCGATCGAAACTCGGAAGGAGATATGTATATATTTTTGGTTGAACGTGGAGTTTTCGTGCAAAATCCGGTGATGATGTTCTTCGATATGATAGCGTAGGAAAGAAGCTAATGTTATGTTTAAGTACTTTCAGACAATACTGGAAAATGATAAATAAACTTTGACTTCATATATGAAGGTTAATGGGAGCGACGTTCCCTAATTTCAGTTTATAAGATGATATCTTTTGATTTTTATTGGAGGAGTTGCCGGCGGGTGGTGGAAGAAGGGAAAGAAGAGGAATTACCGGTGGTGCGTTGATTCCTTAACTCATCTTGCTTATCTTGCTTATCTGAGTTTGTGTTTGTCGTCGACAACTCGTGCCTTAACAAACAAATAATTAAAAAAAAAAAAAAAGAGTAATTTACAGGCATCTTTTATGTAGTTTTGGTCATAGTTTTAAAAATTTGTCATCACATTGGCAAATTCATCAGGAATGGTCCCTCCTGTCGTTACAGTCTCTATTTCTCTGTTAAGTTCATGTAAAATAATGAAAATGACTGTATTTTGACTTTTTAAAATTTAACATATCTTCTTAACTTTAAGGGACCAGTTTTATAGATAAAAAGAAATTGGGAAAAACATAGCACCCCATGGACCCTCCTTTCTATAATATGCTTCCACAAGTGTTCAATGATCCCTTTCTCTCTTTCATGATCGGAAACTCCATTAGAGGCAACAACCTTTATTTCCGCCAACAGAAAAAGATCGATGTCACTACCACCACTGCCACCATAACAACACAAAAACCATCTTCGCCAATGTCTTCCATTTTGCCAAATCAACCTCAATTCTGTAATACATGTATTGTAACTATCGTGCCCCAACCATCACCCTCCCCATCAAATATTAAATCTTCGACTCCCATCCCATTGAAGTGTCGACTTTAAATTTGTCACCGCCATTGGAGTGTAAAGACTTGAGCAAATGTGCTCTTGGTGAGCAAAGGTGCTCTCTGGGTGAGAGAAGGCTCCCTTGGGTAAGAATCTCCCTTTTGCGAAATGATGTTGAGTCTTTTAAGTGATCAGGTACTTGAAGAAAGTGTTAGAGCTTTTGGTATAAGGGTTGGAGCATTGACAAATGGGCCGCAACCTTAGCCAAATGTGCTGGTCATCAAGGTGACCTTAGACTGCACGGTGTGGGTGCGGTCCAAGACCGCACTTCGTGCCACATAGGACGGGAACACCGCCCTCAGACCGCGGTCTGGTGCGGTCTTGGCCATAGTACGGTCCTCCAAAACCATGTGTTTTGATTGGTTGAGGAAGGATTGATCCGTTGAGCATTTAAACTTCTTTTTTTTTTTTGCTTTTTCTTTCCTATATATATACATACCAACTTAATTTTTTTTTACAATACAATCTCCTCTCTCTCAAAAAACAAAATTAAAAATCACCACTCTCTCAAAAAAATTTTACGTAGTTTACTTTCGTTATTTTATTTATGTTTTTTATGTGTGTGGTTTTTTTAGTAACGCAATGTACTGTTTTTTTAATTTTCAAGTAATGAAAAATTATGTTTTTTTTATTAAATTGAAGTTATATTAAATTAAAATAGTTAAAAAAAAAAGTTTTATTAAATTAAAATACTTAAAAAAACAAAAAAAATAAAAGAAATGAAAAGTGTGGCACCACAACCTTGGTGTGGCAAGAAACCACACTTGAGTGGTAAAAAGTGACATGACGTTTATGTGGCGGGGGAGGGAGTGCGGTTTCGGTGGCACCACTCCCTCCAGCCTTATGGATGCATTGGTCTGCTGATGTGCCCCTGGCCTGAGCAAATGCGTTGAGGTGATCCAAGAATGCATTGTTAGTGAAGTTCTCAAGGAGAACGTGCTCTAAGCAACTAAATGTACTCATACGATGCATTGGGACAAACATGATACACTCCTATATGCATGACAGGTGGCCATGCACATCCCTCAAGGTTGAACATTTTTGAAGCAATTACAAGGCATCGTGGGATTTGTTGACAATCAGGGCATTTTCTTCATGGACTAATTATGTATGTATCTAGCCCGAATTAGGGTTTCACATGCTTGCCTATAAATAGCTACATATCACATCATTATTCACTGTTAGTTTACATGAGCACGTACAAGAGAACAATCATTATGAGGTTGATAACACATCCTTTGGAGCAATTTGTAAGAAAGAGAGATTTTTTTAAGAGATCAAGTGAGGTGCAACTTTGTGAGTGATTGTAATTGTTCTTGGAAGCTAATAAAATCCTCTCTCTCTCTCTCTCTCTCTCTCTCTCTCTCTCTCTCTCCCCCCTGCAGACTTAGGTTAGTTTGAAAAACCACATTAAATACTATGTTTTTTTTTGTCTTGATTAAAGTTTTTAGAAGTTTTATTTCATGTTTTAACGAAATTTGTTTATCGTTTGTTTGAAGTGGTTAACTTTTTTATTAAATCCAAACAAACTGGTATCAAAGTTGTGGCTGAAGATTGTAAAGTTAAGATCAACAAATGCAATGGTAACGACTTCAGATTCTGGAGAATGCAAATAAAAGACTGTCTCTCCCAAAAAAGTTGCACCTGCCATTGATCGGAAGAAAGCTAGAGGGAATGGAGCAAGATGAGTGGAACTTATTAGATCGGCGGGTACTTAGTGTTGTGAGATTACCATTGGAAAATAATGTAGCTTACAACATTGTTATTGCGAGGATTACACATAGGTTGATCAATGCAATATCTAACATGTATGAAAAAACTTTAACAACAAATGATGTTATTTTAATTCGATAGTTGGTGAATCTAAAGATGAAGGAGGGTGGCTTAGTGATGGATAATGTTAATGAATCCAATTTAGTCATCAAAAGGTTGATGTTGGTTGATATTGATTCGAGGATAAAGTTCTGACATTGCTACTATTATCATCATTTCCCAATAGTTGGTTTGGTATAGTGACAATAATTAGTAGCTCAACCGGATGTGTTAAGCAGACATTCGAAAGCATTCACAATTAAATCCTTGGTGAGTATGTACACAGACTGAGTGCCAACGATTCTTCTAGTACTCTTCTAAGTATTAGAGATAATGGAAGGAAGCTTAACATAAGGGGTAGGGGTAGAGGAAGATCAAAGTCAAGAATGAGAGGTGTATCAGAAAACATGAAGGGCATTGCATGTTGGAACTACAAAGACAATGGTCATTTCAAGAATCATTGTTTGAAGCCTCTTGCATACTGTAACATCTTGATGTTGAGGTAATTCCAAATTTTAACCCTAAGTATAAAGATTATTGCATGTTATCCCTTTTGTATGAGAAATGTTGCAAAATGGCCCATAGTGGCATTTTTGTAATTTTTGGGGCATGGGCACGTACATTGGGCATTCATATTATATGTTGGGCATATGTGGTGAGATCCTAAACCCTAATTTTTATGGTTTGGACCCTATTTAATAATCATTATGGCCTCCAAGTCTCTTCTCTCATCAGCCTCCATCACCTCTATTTGAACTTAGTAAACCCTAGTTCCTTGTTTGGGCACTCTTGATCTTTGGTGTTCATTTTAGTGGCCTTGAAGGAGAAGGAAGGATGTAAAACTACCTTGGAAGCTTAAAGAAGTTTTGGATCTCGAATCTTCATCTATCTAGCAACCTCCAAGAGGTATAAAGTTTTGACCTTGGGTTGTATTTCTTTAGATCTTGTTAGCTCTTGATTCTTGAAGCATTTTGGTCCCAATTCTTGACCTTTATGAGCATGGCATGCTCCATCCCATATAACATGTCCTTTCAGACGTTTTGAGAGGTCTAGAAGCATAAAAATATGATCTTGTCTCTTAGTTCTTCGCCATACATGTGCTAGGATATCCTAGTGGATTAAGAAGTTAGGGTTTGTTGGTATTAAGCATTTCTAGCCATGCAAAGTCATAAAGTTGGAAACTTTATGACTTATAATGATGTTTTAGGCTTAGATCTGGATTTGGACGTAAGGACTTGATGTATTAAGATCTTAATAAGAAGTTGAGGTGACTAGGTGCGTACGTTGGGTGTACTAAATGGTACTTTTCACGTATATAGTTAAAGCCCCGACTTCTGGGTCAAGCTGAGTATGCCCTACACACTGCTGAGTACGCCCACTGCACTCGGTTGGGTTGACTCGGCCGGTTTGTTGAACTTGACCTTTTGACCAAGGTTGACCTAAGAGTAGTTGGGTATTGTAGGTCTTTTGGGATTATTAACTAAGCTTAGGTCCCCGATTTTGTTTAGGTTATCGGTAGATTTGGTGTTGGAGGTGTACTCGGTGTTGTGTACTTTTCTACTACTCATCAAACTGTGAGGTGAGTCTTCATTATTGTACTCCTGGGTCGAAGGCACCAATGTCGACCCACTAGATTATGTATCTTGGATATAGGATAGTGCTAGGCTATTATATGACTGCTTAGTAGATTTGTATGATTATCTGTATTTGATGCATCTGTTTTTATATTTACCTATTACTTATGTCGACATATTATGGTTGGGTTGAGGCGATCCTGCTTTGTGCTGAAGGCCAAGACACCTGGGGCGGTCCGGATAGGCTGTAGGCACTGCGAGGCGGTCCAGTCAAGTTGAAGGCTCATATTTTCATGCTATTGTTTGTTATGTTGTGTAATGGTACTTTGGGGGAACTCACTACGCTTTGGCTTACAGTTTCACTTTATTGTTTCAGGTACTTTAGAGGATCAAGGGAAAGCGAAGGCATAATCGTGCACATCTTCCTATTTTTATGACACTGGATCTTGGGATACACCAATTTTGATTAATACTTTTGAAACAATGCTTTTGTAAACACCTTATGGATGAAATGGGTTGTTTTTGAAAATTTTAAATTTCTATGATTTTTAGGATGTTACATATCCAGAGGAAAGGAAATGAATACCATAATAGATTTTAAAGGAGATACACTCCTTTGCGTAGTCGAAAACTCAAATTAATCTTGGATCAAAGATTTTGGTGTTTCATTTCATTCTTGTCATTCCAAAGATGTAATGTAGAATTTATGGCACTATAAAGTGAACGAACGATTAGCAAACAATAAGAGCCTAGACATTATAGATGTTATGGTCGCAGTCCTCATGATGATTTTGTTGGATTAAGGTGGCTATGGTCTTAACTAAATTGATATAATTGATTGAATAATAGTAAAGTCATTTTTGGGTTGCCTTTATAACTAGAAAATGGCTTGTATTGATTATAAGAGAGAGATAACTAATTTGTAAATATATTATGGCATTGATATATTAATTAGAAATGGGAATTATTAATTAAGATTAATCAGAATTAATTTAATTAATTGTGTTGGATTAATTATAATTAGTTATTGAGTCTAAGGTGTTAGAATGAAATTGTTTAATAGTTGAACAAAACGGCATTTTAGAACCTCCCTATAGGGGACGATTTTAGGCGCCCTTAATAGGGTATCTAGAAGCCTTCGTTAGTAACCAAGAAAATTGTTAAGTATGTGGAATATTTTATTAATATTTTAGATTCAAATTAGGGTTTCCTACAAGTATAAATAAGAACCTCCATAAGACTCAAAAAACCCAGGATTCTCATAATGAATTTCGAAATCTCCCATCCCACTCTCTTTATTTTTTATCCTAGGGTTTCTCCGAGGGTTTGGGTGTGATTCATTAGATGCTTCCACACTATTGGGCCTAGCATTCCAAGAGTATTCAAAGTACATTTTTCTTTTCGAAAATAACAACAATGTATGTTTTATATATCCCTTTTGAATTTCGATTTTAGTGTAACATCCTAAAAATCAAGGAAAATTTTTCATTTCAAAAGTCATCCCAAAGTTCATAAGTTTTACAAAACAAGTTTCCAAAAATCATTTTCATGAATCGGAGTATCCCAAAATCATCAAAACACATAACATCATGGATGATGTGCACGATCAAGCCTTCGCCTTTCCCTTTCCCTATGAAGTACCTTAAACCTTAAAATCAAACTGTATTCCATAGCTTAGTGAGTTTCCCCAATGTACCACACACAACCAACCAAATAACAGCATGCATAAATGAACCTTCAGCATGACTGGACCGCATCGCAAGGACTACATTCTATCCAGACCGCTATACGGGCCTTCAGCCTGACTGGACCGCTTTATAGGGCCTATAACATATCCGGATCGCCTTGTAGGGTCTACATCCTATTCAGACCGCCCCGGGTATCTTGGCCTTCAGCAGAAAGAAAGACCGTCTCAACCCAACAAACTATAACATGTCGACAAATACAATAACAATCAATAACCAGAAAGTAGAGGTAATCATACAAATCTACCAATGTAACACATATCTAGTGAACACAGGTAATCATACAGATCTACCAGTCTAACACAAATCCAGTGAACACAAGTAATCATTCAAATCTACCAGTCTATCATATAACGAGAATAACATCATCCAATATACCAGGATACATAATCCAGTGGGTTGGCATTGGTGCCTTCAACCCATAAGTACAATGAGGAAAACTCACCTGACAATCTACAAGATAATTGAATGAATGCTGCTCTAAATACCAACTCTACAAGTCACATATACAACAGACAAGGACCTAATCTCAAACTACTGCTCAAGTTACCAAAAATGCTCTTAAGTCAAACTTGGTCAATGGTCAAGGTCAAAAAGTCAATGGTCTAACACCAGTATGACTATGCCCTGTGTACTCCCACTCTACATGTAGCATCCCGACTCCCAAGTATAATATTTATATATATTTTTATGAGTTGATTGAGTAACTCGACGAGTTGGATGCCCCAACTCGTCGAGTAGAGACAAATTTGGCCACATGGGTTTTACGACTAACTCGATGAGTCGGAGGGACCAACTCGACGAGTTAGCGTTGTGAGAGGAAACCCTAATTCTCCGGGGTTGGGTCCTATTTAAAGGAATTTAAGCCCTCATTTCTGCCTCACCAGCCACCTTACTCCCCTGTGTGAAACCCTAATCATCTATATTGATTAGGGGTGTACAAAAAAACCACAAAATCGAAAAACCGAGCCGAACCGGCCGATCCGAAACGGAAAAAAACCGAAACCGAAAAAATCTGAAACATAAAAAAACCGAAACCGAAAAAACCAGATATCAATGGGTCGGTTTTGGTTGGGATACTTAGGTGTCCGCGGATAACCGAACCAAACCACTTGATATATATATATATATATATATATATATATATATATATATATATATATATATATATATATATATATATATATATATATATATATTCATTTTCATTGAACTTTTAGCCATATCCCAAACAAAAATCATGATCAGCTATTCCAATTTTACACTTCTACATTATGTTTTCTTCTATTTTTATTTTTATATTTATTATACCAATTATAATGTATGTTATTTGACCTTCATTATGTTTTTATAATTCTTTGGACTTAGTAATTTTTAGAAAGAAATTGTTGGAATGAAGTTTGTAATTTTAGTTGTATTTGAATTTTTATATTTAGCGGGTACCCGTGAACCGAACCGTGGTTACCCGCCTTTATACGGTTCGGCTCGGTTCAGTTTTTTTTGCTAATTCGGTTCGGTTTCGGTTAGTGCACATGAAGTACCCGCCCCGTGATGACGGTTCACAATTTTATTACTATCCGAACCGAACCGCCCCGTTAACACCCCTAATATTGATCTAAGAGAGAAAGAGAGCTAATCTTTGGGCATTTTAGTGCTCTATTGGAAGAGAAGATAAGAGTATCAAAGCAAGGAACGATAAGGGACTGTTGGATCCGGTTTTCATCTACCATTAGCTTCTGTGGGAAGGTAAAAGTCACCACCTTTCTCATCATATTGATTAGATCTCGTTGCTAGGAAGCTGTTAGGGCTTTTTCCAAATTTCCTTTACATTTTGAGTGATTTGAGCTTGCTAAGAGATTGAGACTTCAGATCTGGACCTTGCTAGGTCCCTTAAGCCCAAAGGTCCAAGATTTATCAAGCTAGAGGAGAGCATTTATGCTTAGGACTCTAAAAGGAACTTGTTTTTGTTATTTCAAGCCCTAAGTGCCATGCATTGACGTAAAGCTTGTAGCATTACGTGGTATCTCAGCCTTGGGAGTCTAGATCTAGAGTTTAGGGTTGTAGCTCTACCTTAAAACATTTGAATGAGAAAAGTGACTTAAGGGACTCACTGAGTTGATAAGCCAACTCGATGAGTCGTCTAGGGTTTTCCCCGACGAGACTTGACATAAGTAACTCGGCGAGTTGATGAGACAACTCGACGAGTTAAGTTGGGTTTTTACGACATTTCTGAAGGGACGAAAGGACTCGACGAGTCACATAGATGCACTCAACAAGTCGGGTCAACAGGGATTGTTGACTCGAGTGTTGACTTTAGTTGACATTAGGTTTTGGTCAAGACAGGGATTATGCAGACCATGGAGGGGTAGAATGGTCTTTTATCCATTCTAAGAGGTTAGAGAGAGAAAATAACTTGGTTTATTTTGAGTTGTGGTTTAAGTGTTAATTAGAGATAAATATCGTATGTGTTAGGTGGAGGCTAGATCGGTGATTCGTGTACGAGGTTTATTTGCTTGCTTACGAGGTGAGTCTTCTCACTATACTTACCTTGAGTAGTAATGTTGTGTGACCGGAGGGTCTTGTGTGCTTATATTGAGTATTGTGATATCCTGCATTATGTATTTGTGATTTATGTTGTGCATTATGCTAAGCTTTACTGAGTTAGGACAGGAGGGTCCACCCGAGTTGTGGAACCGGAGGGTTCCACTGAGACACATCGACCAGAGGGTCTTATTTGGGATATAGTCATGAGAGGATAATGAGTTATGCATGGTATTTTAGGGAACTCACTAAGCTTCATGCTTACCGTGTTATGTGTTATGTATTTCAGGTACTTCTCAAGATCACGGGAAGGCATCGGCTTGATTGTACACACGAGATGGAGTTTATGTTGTTGACGATCCTAGATTTTATCAAACAATTTATGAATTTGTGTTTTTGAAAATTTGAAAATTGTGGTTTTTTGAATGTGATATTGAGAATTATGTGGTTTTGAAATGAAAATTTTGTTTGAAAATTTACGTGTTACAAGTTGGTATCAGACCCTTGGTTTGAGGGATTCGGATGTACCTTCTGGTGTGTCTGGACTCAAACTAAGGATTTGAGAAAATTTTCAAAAGAAATGATTTTTCCAAAATGAGAAAGAGCTTTAAGAGAAAAACGATTTGCAGCAGTGTGTACAATCAACTAGAGCCCGAATGGTGATTTCCTAAAATGCCCTTACTTATTTGTGTTATGAGATATTTATGAGATAGTAGGTATGCATGCTAGAGGATAGGCTAGGTATTTTTATATTTTTGGGCTAGATTTGCCTGATTTGAGATGCCTTAGCCTAGGACGTGCTATTGATCGATGTTGTTTGTTATTTTCCTTGAGTATGTGCTGAGTAGGAGTATCTAGCAGGAATCACTTAGAAAGAGTTCTTAGTCGAGGGATAATCTAGGAGAGATACCTAGATGAGCATATGAGGGGTCTACTGAGAAAGTAGTCTGATATTCATGAGAGATAGAGTACTTGTGAATTGGGATCCTAAGAGCGGGACTTGGGGTGACTACAGGTTGGTGTGGAAGGTAGTATTGAGCCCGTACTACTGAAAACACCAGATCTGTATGCAACCCAAGTAAGAATCCCTAGGGTACTAAGGAGCATGTAGGGCGGGAAATCGCGTGTGAGTATGCTCGAACGAGTCTATGATGATTTTTGTGTTGTGTTTTAGAGACATCATGGTGGGTACACGCCACAACTCCGAGGGCAGTAGTGCCAGTGACGAGGAGATCTGCAGGATCATTCATGAGGAGGTGGTCACATATATCCGAGAGGAGATACCGGAGATGTTTGGGTCTGTGAAGACCACACTGATTGAGAAATTCAATGAGCGGTATGTTGCTGTTACTGAGGCTGCTGTTGTTGCAGCCACCGCAGCCGTAGCCGCTGCTAGGCCACAAGGAGGTGACTCGTTGTTGTTCCGGGAGTTCAGTGACACAAAGCCATTAGAGTTTGATGCGAATCGGGATCCGATTGCTCTCATGAGATGGATCTCTGACATTGAGGGGTGGTTTTACACATGTTCATGCCCCGAGCACTTGAGAGTTTGGTCTGCGCTGAACCAACTTTGCTTAGGAGCGAAGGATTGGTGGATGTTTGTGACATCCAGCTTTTCTCCTGCAGATCATGCTATAGTGACCTGAGAGAGAATTACACAGTTGTTCCGAGACGAGTATGTTCCCACGGTGGAGAGAGAACGGTTAGCCTAGGAGTTTCTTTCTCTCAAACAGAAGACAAAAACTATGACTAAGATCTCGAGGATGTTCCATGAGAGGGTGTTGTTTTGCCTTGAGCACGTGTCTACTGAGTAGGCACGTGTGAGCCGATATCTGAGCATACTGAGGAGGGATATACGGGTGTTCGTGGCGAACTCGTCATACCGGACATTGGCTGAGCTTCAGACCAATGCCAGGAGGAGGGAGATTGAGCTAGAGTTGCAGACCAAAGAGGAGGAGGAGTCTCAGGGTAGAGACAGGAGACCAATACAGTCGCATCCGGCGACGAAGCGTGCAAAGCATGCTGAAGCGAGGGCTGGGTGCTAGAAGGGTCGCACTTGTGGCAAGTGCGGCAATAGTCATGAGGGATCATTTCAGGCAGGGATTCGCTAAAAATGTGGCAAATAAGGGCACATGGCAAAGGATTGCCCCAAGGGGTTTGCAGTTGGCTTTCACTGCAACTAGACTGGCCATCGGAAGGCCGAGTGCCCTCAGCTCAATTCATGGATCAGCCCACGGTTCCACTCCTGCTGCCTTACGTGCTACTAATAGTCAGTCTGTGAAGGCTGAGGCTCTGAGGGCTCGAGGGAGAGCTTTTCAACTAACAGCGGAGGAGGTCCGTGCAACACCTGATGTCGTGGCTAGTAGATATTTCCTTATTTATGTTATTTTGAGATTTGTTGTGCTTATACTGTGTTGTATATAGGAACTTTTCTTGTGAGTTATGTACCTGCTTTGGTGTTATTTTAATTGGGTGCGATTCAATCCTTCATGTCATTAGCTTTTAGTCATCACATCAATATCAGACGTGAGGTGTTAAGTCGACCTCTGAGGGTTTCTATAGCCGACGAGCATGCGGTTTTTGCCACTGATGTATTCTGGGGATGTGTACTAGAGATTTTTGGTGTTGAGTTCCCGATAGACTTGGTTCCAATAGCGATGGGGGATGTCTGTGTCATAGTGGGCATGGACTGGTTGAGTCGGTTTGGAGCTGTGATCGACTGTGGGCGACAGATGGTGACCATAGGAGACCCTATTGCGAGATTGCTTACGGTGTATGGCGAGGTACCAGATCTGGATCATTTTTCTGCTATGCTACCAGAGCGAGATAGAGTCTACAGTAGGGTTGTATGGGCTTGTTGGCATACGTGATGGATATCCAGGTTTCTACAGAGAGGTCGAGTTCTATCTTCAAGTTTCGATAGTGTGCGAGTTCCCAGATGTTTTCCCTGAGGAGTTGTCGAGTGTGCCTCCCGAGAGGCAGGTGGAGTTCCAGATTGATTTGGTTCCAGGTGCGGTGCCTATGGCCAAGGCACCTTATCGCCTTGCGCCGCCTGAGATGTAGGAGTTATCCTCATAGCTCCAGGAGCTGTTGGGGAAAGGTTTTATCAGACCGAGTAGCTCACCGTGGGAGCACCTATCCTTTTTGTTAAGAAAAAGGATGGTTCACACTAGATGTGCATCGATTACCGAGAGTTGAACAAGATGACGGTCAAGACCCGTTATCCACTACCAAGGATCGACAATTTATTCGATCAGTTACAAGGGGCATCTTGGTTTTCCAAGATTGATTTGAGATTTGGGTATCATCAGATGAGAGTTTGTGAGCAGGATATCCAAAAGACGGCCTTTAGGACTCATTATGGGCACTATAAGTTTGTGGTGATGCCTTTCGGACTCACCAACGCACCGGCAACATTCATGGATCTCATGAACCGGGTGTGCAGACCCATGTTGGATCAGTGAGTGATCGTGTTCATCGACGATATTCTGGTATACTCGAGGTTTAAAGAGCAGCACGAGGAACATTTTCGGGAGATTCTTGGAGTATTGAGGGCGGAGAGGCTTTACACCAAATTCTCCAAGTGTGATTTCTGGTTACGAGAGGTCTAGTTCCTAGGGCACCTCATTAATCCGAATGGGATTTTGGTCGACCCAACCAAGATTGAGGCAACTATGCGGTGGGAGGTGTCGAGATCCCCATCCGAGATCAGGAGTTTTCTAGATTTGGTCGGCTACTATCAGAGATTTATCAGAGATTTAAACAAGATTGTTGTTCCTCTTACCACATTGACCCACAAGGGTGTTACTTTTTCCTGGAGGCCCGAGCAGCAGGCCTCATTCGAGACTCTTCCCCAGAGATTGTGTGCAGCTCCAGTGTTAGCCCTTCCCGAGGGAGTGGAGGACTTTATAGTTTACTGTGATGCATCTATATCAGAGATGGGTACGATGTTGATGCAGAGGGGGCATGTGATAGAATATGCATCAAGACAGTTGAAGCCTCATGAGACGAGGTATCCCACCCACGAGTTGGAGCTGGGGTGGTGGTGTTCACCCTCAAGATCTAGCGCCACAATCTGCATGAAGTCCGGTGCACCATATACACGTACCATAAGAGTCTGAAGTACCTAATGGATCAGCCCAACCTGAATATGAGACAAAGAGGGTGGTTGGATGTAGTGAAAGACTATGACTGCGAGATCTTATATCACCCAGGCAAGGCTAATGTGGTAGTCGATGCCTTGTGCCATAGAGCAGAAAGTGCTCCGATTCGAGATGTGTGTATGAGGATGACGATTATGCCTCCAGCCTTAGATAACATCCGAGAGGCTCAGGTGGAGGCTGTGAGACCAAAGAACCTCAAGAGGGAGTGAGTGATCAGACAGGTTTCCGAGTTTGAGACGGATAGTCGGGGGCTTATGACTTTCCGTGGGCAGATTTGGGTGCCCTATATAGGTGGAGCTCAGCGCATACTGATGGAGGAGGAACATAGATCGAGATTCTCGATCCATCCAAGAGCCACTAAGATGTATTTGGATATGAAGAGGGATTATTGGTGGCCCTGTATGAAGAGAGATGTGGCATGGGTAGTCGAGAGGTGCTTGACATGTCGTCAAGTTAAGGCGGAGCACCAGCATTCACATGGCCCATTGTAGCCTCTAGAGATTCCCCAGTGGAAGTGGGAACATATTTCCATGGATTTTATCACAAAATTACCAAGAACTGTGCGAGGTGTCGACGCGATATGGGTGATTGTGGACCGGTTGACGAAGAGTGCTCACTTTTTGGCTATCAGTGAGAACTCTTCTGTAGAGAAATTAGTCGAGATTTATGTGAGAGAGGTGGTAGCACGACATGGGGTGCCGACATCGATAATGTCGGATCGAGATGTGCGCTTTTCTTCCAGGTTCTGGAAGAATTTTCATGAGGAGTTGGGTACCCGGTTGCACTTCAGTAGCGCATACCATCCACAGACAGATGGGCAGAGTGAGCGGACGATTCAGACACTTGAGGACATCATGCATGTATGTGTTATGGACTTCGGTGGAAGTTGGGACACTTATTTGCCCTGACTGAGTTTTCGTACAACAACAACCATTATTCCAGTATTGGTATGCCTCCCTTTGAGCTCTTATATGGGAGAAGGTTTCAGACTCCCATCTGTTGGGGAAAGGTAGGGCAGAGAGTGATAGGTGGCACTGAGATAGTACTCAAGATGACCAAGCAGATTCAGCAGGTCATGCAGAGGTTACTGACAGCACATAGTCGCTAGAAGAGTTACGCAGATCGGCGACGATCCGAGATAGAGTTCCAGGTCAAAGATTTTGTCGTCCTGACCCAATGGAAAAGGGTGAACCGATTCAGGAAGCGGGGCAAGCTGCGCTCTAGATACATTGTTCCTTTCAGGGTGGTCGCCCAAGTGGGTAAGGTAGTGTACCGGTTGGAGCTACCTGCAGAGTTGAGCCAGATTCATAACACCTTCCACGTGTCTCAGCTGACGAAGTGTGTAGCCGATGAGACGACAGTGGTACTGTTAGAGGACATTCAAGTTGATGCAAGCCTGAACTATATTGAGATGCCAACAATGATTTTGGATAGAAAATTTAAGACCATGAGGAATAAGGAGGGGCGACTGGTTAAGGTGCAGTAGGAGCACCTCAGGGGATCTGAGTGGACTTAGGAGCCGGAGTCTGAGATGCGCGAGCAGTACCTAGAGTTGTTTCTTGAGCATGACTTCGAGGGCGAAGTTTGATTCTAGTGGGGGAGAATTATAACATCCCTACTCCCAAGTATAATATTTATATATATTTTTATGAGTTGATTAAGTAACTCGATGTGTTGGATGCCCCAACTCGTAGAGTAGAGACGAATTTGGCCATGTGGGTTTTACGATCAAGTCGACAAGTCGGAGGGAGAAACTCGATGAGTTGGCGTTGTGAGAGGAAACCCTAATTCTTCGGGTTGGATCCTATTTAAAGGGCCTTAAGCCCTCATTTCCGCCTCACCATCCACCTTACTCCCTTGTGTGAAACCCTAATTGTCTATATTGATCTAAGAGAGAAAGAGAGCTAATCTTTGGGCATTTTAGTGCACTATTGGAAGAGAAGAGAATAGTATCAAAGCAAGGAATGAGAAGGGATTGTTGGATCCAGTTTTCATCCACCCTTAGCTTCCGTGGGAAGGTAAAAGTCACCACCTTGCTCATCATATTGATTATATCTTGTTGCTAGGAAGCTGTTAGGGCTTTTTCCATATTTCCTCTACATTTTGAGTGATTTGAGCTTGCTAAGAGATTGAGACTTCAGATATGGACCTTGATTGGTCCCATAAGCCCAAAGGTCCAAGATTTATCAAGCTAGAGGAGAGCTTTTATGCTTATGAATCTAAAAGGAACTTGTTTCTGGCATTTCAAGCCCTAAGTGCCATGCATCGACGTAAAGCTTGCATCTTTACGTGGTATCTCAGCCTTGGGAGGCTAGATCTAGAGTTTGGGGTTGTAGCTCTGCTTTAAAACGTCTGAATGAGAAAAGTGACTTAAGGGACTCGCCGAGTTGATGAGCCAACTCGACGAGTCAGCTAGGGTTTTCCCCCAACAAGTCTGGACATGAGTAACTCAGCGAGTTGATGAGACAACTCGACGAGTTAAGTTGAGTTTTTGCGACATTTTTGAAGGAACGAGAGGACTCGACGAGTCACATAGATGCACTCGACGAGTTGGGTCAACATGGACTGTTGACTTCAGTTGACTTTAGGGTTTGGTCAAGACAGGGATTATGGAGACCATGGAGGGGTAGAATGGTCTTTCACCCATTCCAAGAGGTTAGAGAGAGAAAATAACTTGGTGTATTTGCAGTTGTGATTCAAGTGTTAATTAGAGATAATTATCGTATGTGCTAGGCGGAGGCTAGATCGGTGATTCATGTACGAGGTTTATTTGCTTGCTTATGAGGTGAGTCTTCTCAATATACTTACCTTGAGTGGTAATGTTGTGTGGCCGGAGGGTCTTGTGTTCTTATATTGAGTATTGCAACATCATACATTATGTCTTTATGATTTATGTTGTGTATTATGATGAGTTAGGACCGGAGGGTCCACCCGAGTTGTGGGACCAGAGGGTTCCACTGAGACACATCAACCAGAGGGTCTTATTTGAGATATAGCCATAAGAGGCTAATGATTTATGTGTGGTATTTTGAGGAACTCACTATGCTTCGTGCTTACCATGTTTGTGTTATGTGTTTCAGGTACTTCTCAGGATCATGGGAAGACATCGGCTTGATTGTACACACGAGATGGGGTTTATGTTCTTGAGGATCCTGGATTTTATCTAAAAATTATGAAATTGTGTTTTTGACAATTTGAAAATTGTGGTTTTTGGAATGTTATATTGAGAATTATGTGGTTTTGAAAATTAAAATTTTGTTTGAACATGTACGGTGTTACGCTACACCCAGAGTAAAGGGCGCCTTCCAGATTACGAGCTTTCCATCCAATACGTGTTGCTTAATCATGAGGTGTGCCTAGCGTACTCATGAAGTATGCCCAGCATACTTGGTCAGCTCCCATTTTCCCATTAAGTTCTTATTACCTTAATTCATTAAGTCCAAAACTCAGATACAATCTCCAAATAACCTTTTTAGTGATAAAGTTTCCAACTTTATGACTTTACGTGGCTAGGAGGTGTTCAAATTTGAAACCTAACTTAGTACCCAAAACCCAAGCTTCATAACTCCTGTATAAAGGGAAGAAAGGGACCAAGATCATATTTTTATTGCTCGTAACACTCGAAAACATCTGAAAGGACAACTCCTTTGGTCTAGAGTAGTCCATACTCATATATACCAAGATTATAGGACCAAAATGCACAAAACTTAAGGACTAGTAAGATTTAAAGAAACATTCATCAAGTTCATGAGTTTATATCTTCTGGAGGTTGCTTGAGAGGTACAAATCCCAAATCTGCATTGCTAGAAGCTTCCCAAATGCACTCCATAGATCTTTGTCCTTCAAGGATGGACACCAAATCAACAAATGGCTCAAAAACTCAATATGAACACTAGGGTTTGCAAGGGGTCACTTTAGGAGGATGGAGGTTGAAGGGGGAAAGCGTTTTGAGGGTTAAGGATGCATAAATATTGCTCAAACCCTGAAAATTAGGGTTTGAATGTTGCGGCTCTACGCCCTGTGTACTCTAGGTACGCCCAACATAGATCATTAATTGTTCCATCCCAATTCCCATGTTACGCCCTGTGTAGGAACAAGTTACACCTGGCGTACTCTTTATTTTTGGAACAACCCCATGTGTTCGAATCGGAACACCCATGACACCTGGTACCCTCATTCGCATCTAAATACTCCCTTTCCATTGATCACTCTCGTTCGCATCCAATCGCATCTGGGGTACTTCCTTTTGCATCCAAACTCTCTCATTCGCATCCAATCGCATCTGGGGTACTTCTTTTTGCATCCAAACTCTCTCATTCGCATCCAATTGCATCTGTGGTACTTCTTTTCACATCCATATACTCTCATTTACATCCAATCACATATGAGGTACTTCTTTTCGCATCCAAACACTCTCATTTGCATCCAATCACATTTTGGGTACCTCCTTTAACATCTAAACACTCTCATTCACATCCAATCACATCCAAGGTAATTCCTTTCGCATCCAAACACTTGGTTGTTTCCTAAAATCAAAAGTTTGACCCATTAACACCCCAAATCAATCAATCTAGGAAAACAGGTGTTACAACTCTGCCCCAATTAAATTAGATTTCATTGTCAAAATCATTCCTTACTACTTCTTCTGTCATATAGCGGATCTATACAAAACTACCTTAAATCCAATTAAGAGTAAACATCACCATTCCTCCTAAAATCCGAAACCCAATATCATAACTGACTTCCAGACATACATAATCATTCCGAATCACAACCATATTGAATCCACTCCGCAACCCGGACCAATAACTCCTCCAACCCCGAGTCATCTTACTGATCACTAAAAAAATAGAACCCCGGGGCATTCACTGATGCCGATAACATTGCACCCGAAAATAAGGGCCACTCCCAACACGAGCCTCAAGCATTGGTTCTACCAACACTCGTTCTCATCCTGTTGATTAACATTCTTCGACCATTAGTCTGATATCCTAGCCCTTTTGCTAATTGTGGCTCTAACAACCTTCATGTTCCAAGCAGGGACAACATAATTAACCATCACACGGATGCTAGATAGTACACTTTGCTCTAAGTGAATTCTATGTAGGGGTGACAAATCGGGCCATAGTGTCGTATTTTTGTTTGACACGACACGAAACGACAAGGTTTTATGTAACACGAACACGGCACGACACGATCTCGGGTTTTCTTTGAACAAACACGAAAACAAACCGATTAAAAAACGACAAACACGACACGACATGACAAAGATAACATTAAATAACAATTAATGTATTTAATTAATATTTATTCATACATAACATGAAAAACACGACAAAAAATGTTAAATCGTGTCAATTTTGTGTCAAATTTTGAACACGACACGACATCGTGTTTTTTACACCTGACACAAACACGAATAAGAATTTCAATTTCAATTTCGTCTCAATTTCATTTCGTGTCATTTATTTTTATCGTGTTTTGTCATTAATTGCCACCCCTAATTCTACGGGCCACCCTGGAGTCTTACAACACTATTACCATATCATTTTGTAATCAGCCATGAGTCGAATCCTCGCCCGGTTATAACTCAATCATGTGTTCGGGTTATGCTTCGAACCCCAAATCCTTCATCGGATAAGAATAGGTAGAAAGGCCTTAACACGAAGCTTAACCTAATCTTAATCACATAACCGATATGCGCCCCTGCTGATGCGGCATGAAATCGGCAAGGCATTCCTAAATCCTCGATCCTTGGCTAGAATCATTACATTGACCGAGACGGTTCTCCTCCACTTGTATTCAACTGCGCTTTGCCATCCAAGAAATTAATGGATTTCCAAACTATCTCGCAACCTCACTACTCAAAGTTATCGATAATCTGAGCTTACAAGAACTAGCATTCCATGACTAGCCAAACCTACCGAACACACATACACACACACACACTCCAAACTCAGATAAACACACCCCAGAACCTCAATGAACTCAATATCCCCAAGCACCTTCCACTGATTCCACCTCGAGTTTCTCGAGCATCTTAGAGGGATTATAGAGAACAAATATCTCAACCGTCGAAACGGATGAATAGCTAATACCACGGCCCACTTATAATACATAAATTCCCATGCAAACATGAAATCAACCATCATTAAGGTATGAAATTGATGACCAATAATTTTACACATGACTGAGAACCTCTAGGCCGAAGACCCTAGTTCTCGGATGGAGCTTTAGACCGAAATCGGTTTAGAGAAGTTGAAATACTTGATTTTTAAACGGTGGCACACAATTCAAGATGATAAAATACACCTCCTAATGCATGTGTCATGTCAATTTTATCCCTAATATATGAATGTATAACCGAAATCCTCAGGCATAAGTTTCATTTTCACTTAAAAAACTTTCCACTTTTCTCTCAAAACCCATACATACATCTTCAAATCTTCAAATCCTTCCAAGAACATCATCAAGTATTCCCAAGAACATATTCAATATTTGCCCAGAAACAATTATCCTTCAAGTTAATTCTTAGGATATATTGATACGACTATATTCACGAGTTCTAACTCGAAGAACATCACCACTCACATCGTTATCCGGCCAAGAACACACCCGAGGTGAGTTCATACCCCAACAATTTTCATGATTTTTATATGTTTTAGAGGGGGGGGGGGAATACAAGTAAAACACAAGATAAATTGTGTTAATTTACAAACCATTACATTTATATTTTTACTAAATATAAATAAACATATATGTACAAATTTGATACAATAAAACTTTAACCCTTTTGTAACAACTTGAGCAGAAAGGGAATAATTATATAAATAAATATATAATTATTTCCATTCATATTATTTATCATAGTACAAATGATAATGTATATACAAGAGATTCATCATTTCAGTGAAACATTTTTATAAACTATAATAGGTATAGTTTATGAGACATACACCCTAATTTACCGGTTCAAGATACAATTTCAAAATAACTAATTAGAAGCATAATTATTTTATAACATGTAAATGGTCGATGCATACAATTACAAGAAAAGGAGTTTTCATCAAACTACACATAAACAAGTTAATATGGCTTTGTGAGACACGTCTACAAGTGCTTATCTACGTACCAACAAAAGTCCTGAACTATAACCAAAATCTCCCGTAAGAGAGCGAGACAATTATGTATAGGTCTATATGGAACTGACAATCCCAGACCAAAATTGTTAGCTACAGCTGGACCGGCCGGTTTGGGGTGATAAATATCGTTATAATAACTCACAAGGAATATTAAGGACTAGTAAGATCTAATGTAACATTCATTAAGTTCATTACTTTATATCTTTTAGGGGTTGCATGAAAGGTGCAAATCCAAGATCTGCAATGCTAGAAGCTTCCCAAATGTACTCCAACAATCTTTTTCCTTAAAGGATGGACACCAAATACACAAATGGCTCAAAAACTCACAATAAACACTAAGGTTTGCAAGGGGTTGCTTTGGGAGGATGGAGGCTGAAGGTGGAAAGAGTTTTGAGGGTTGATGAGGCTTAAATAGTGCTCAAACCCAAAAAATTAGGGTTTAAATGTTGTAGCTCTATTCCCTGCGTACTCCAGGTACACCCAACATAGATCATTAAGTGCCCCATGCCAATTCCCTTGCCATACCCTACGTAGGAACAAGTTACACCTGGCGTACTCTCTATTTTTGGAACAGTCCCATGTGTTCATATCGGAACACCCATCACAACGAGTACCCTCATTTGTATCTAAATACTCCCTTTGCAACTAATCCCTCCTATTTGCATCCAATCGCATCTGGGGTAATTCCTTTCGCATCCAAAAAATCTTATTCGCATCCAATCATATCTGGGGTACTTCCTTTCACATCCAAACACTCTCTTTCGCATCCAATCATATGCGGGGTACTTCCTTTCACATCCAAACACTCTCATTCACATCCAAACACTTGATCTTTTTCAAAAATCAAGATTTTAACTCCTTAACACCCCAAATCAATCAATCTTGGAAAATGGGTGTGACATTTAGCAAGGTTAGTTAGTAGTTTCAAAGTATGTTGCTATCATGAGAAAAGCCATATAATTGTTTCTAGCATTTTATGTGCCCATAATTACTTATGTGAAATTCCTTAAGTACATAGAAGTAATCAATAAAACCTATCATTGGTATCAGAGCCTTAGCCTTGTTCTATAATTTGCATATTTCTAAAACCCTAAAAGAAACCAACTTTTATGAAAATTGCTTGCCCTTTAGGGTTTTCGAAATTACCTTTCCTCCTTGCCTTTTTTTCGAAATTTTCTATGGTTTCCTACTTTCCTTATTTTTTATTTTAATTGCCTTAAAATTTGAACAACTAAACTAGGTAAATCCTAAACCCTAATTTTCAAAATCTATGTTAAATATATTAATTAATTAATAGTCTAATTAAAGATAATTATTCAATTCTTAAATTGATCTAATTAATTTAATTAATTTAATTAACTAGTTAATTAAAAAATAAAGATAAATCATAAAATGGTTTAAAAGCTTAATTAATCAAATGTTAATCCAGATAAGTAAATTTAAACCTTGTATTCTCAAGAGGTTGTAAAATACATCATATACATATTTATTTGTCATTGTTATATTACTATATATAACTAAAATTCAATCAAATCAATATTAGGTCTCATTCACGAAGCCACACTATAAGAGAGGTATAAGAAAACAACCTATAAAATAACTGTTAAATGGGTATCCTTTTCACCACCGCTTCTTTGTGTGGTGGAGGGTTGTTAGCGGAATGGATTTGATATGACATAATCACATTAAAAAGTATAACATACAAGTACTGGAACCTTCCAAAATCCCACTATATTTACTTACGACAAAAATGTGAATTTTTATGCTAATCCATGAAAACACACATTGGTTCTTTGCAAGTCGTTAGTGGCGTGTGCATGGCTAACTAACATACTAATTGGGGACTGCAAAATTGAAAATGTTACAACTCGAGTTTAGGGTTGTTGATGGAGCATGTGTGCTTAATCGGCACATCTTATATGTATTCCTCAAGATGCCAGTCACAAATCGAAGAGCATAATATGAGATTAAACATTTCATCAAATAGTTTAATGAATCACATACGATCTAGTAATTTCATAATAGATAGAAATTGGTAAAGTTCTTTACCTACCTTAAATGAATTCGCAATAAGATTATAGCATCCCTCGTCTTAATTTTGAATTGCACTTTTGGATCCTAGTCTTGAATACTAATTAGGGTTAGAATATTAAGGGTTAATAAACTAACAAAAATCTTTTATCTTATTATAGATGTATGGAAATGGTGATCTTCATCATCCTCATCATCCACCTCTTCAACCCAATCAAAACTTCCATCTATTATCAATCCTCCCAAAGGAAAAGCTTACTGGTCCAAATTACATGGATTGGTTACATAGTTTGAAAATGACCTTGAGATATGAGAACAAAGATTATGTTCTCGAGAATCCAACCCTAGAAATTGACAAAGCTACTGCTACTCCAGATGAACTCGTTGATTATAATCAACATGTAGAATCCAATACTATTTATAAGGAGGTGATTAGAAGCCTTGGAGATAACTACCAAACTTAATTGTAATTATCTATGGAATTCAAATCATTCTGGAATATTCCATATTCCTTTATTTACCATTAAACAATTAAACTATTAATTAATTCACAAAATAAGTCCCTTAAATAAATGTATTTTCATATCTACTTTATTTTGTTCTTACGTGTAACCTAAAAGGACAGTCCTATTTATAGTAATATCATCGAGCTTTTTATGACTATGGGCACTAATCTCCTATTTATAGTGTACCTACTGGGTTGAAGGCACCAAGGCCGGCCCATTAGATTGTTTCCATGGTTATTGTCTAATGCTATGTGTAAGGATCTATTAGATCAGTATTCCAATTATAGAATAATGATATGCTTAGTTATCTGTTAGATCTGTTTGACTGATTGTACATGCTAGCTAGTACTTTATATGATATTTGTTGTTATGTTATGTGTGGTTGGGTTGAGGTGGTCCTACTTTGTTCTGAAGGCCAATCGACCCAGGGTGTCCCGGATAGACTGGAGGCCGAAGGTGGCGTACCAGTCAGACCAAAGGCCCAGAGAGCGTACCAGTTAAACAGCAGGCCAGTGGGGCGTTCCAGTCAGGCTGAAGTATTGTTCTGGTTTTGTTGTGTGCTGGTATTTTGGGGGAAACTCAGTAAACTTTGGGCTTACAGTTTTGGATTATGTTTCAGGTACTTCCGAGGATCACAGGAAGGCGAAGGCGTAATCATGCACCTCCTCATGTTTTTATTTCATGATTTTGGTATTTCTCTGATGTTGAACTTATTTTGAAATCAATTTGTAATAAATGATAGTTTTGTGGTTATTTAAAAAGTTTAAAATTTTCAGGAATTTTCCGAATGTTACAAGATGTTATCAGAGCCTTGGTTTGAGTGAATTGGCAGAACACTCGTGTGAATCCAGTCTCAAACTAAGGAAAATATTTTTTTGATGATTTTCAAAAGGTTTTCAAAATAAACAAGGAGGATGTGATGTGTACGATCAATCGGAGCCTGTAAGTAAACCCCAAAATACAATACTATTATTTGATATTGTGATATGTTAGAATAGCATGTTAGTGATAGGATAGGGATCCTTAGGAATCATATGATAGTATTGCCTGATATTTGATGCCTTATCTTGTGTAGAGTAACTCATTGATTGTTGTGTGACTCTTTCGTGTGTGAACTAGTTATTGAATGAATGCCTTAAGTCACATACTGCATGGATTAAAGGGTCTTAGGCTAGAGGATTTGGTCCTGCTGCACAGCTCTTATTTGAGTCCAACCGTTGTGGGATTGGACACTTTTGGTTAAGGCTGTTTAAGTCATGTGGTTTGTGATAGTGTTCATGAAATAGCTATCTAGCACTAATGAAGGGTCGTATAGCAGTTGGTGGTAGAATGGGATATGTGGGGTCAGCCGGCCAGTCGTGAGAGGGTTAGCCTTCTCTCTAGGGAGTGAGTATTGAGTGTTTGAATATGCTTATGAGTATTGTTAGGGAATTTTGATGATTCTTGAGACAAATACGGGTAGGTGTGGAAGGTAGTATGGGCCCGTACTACTTAAAGCACATGACCCGTACGCATGGCATGAAAGTTACAACCCCTAGAGCTTTGTTGGGAATTGGTTCCCTGTTATGATATGTGGATTATCTGATATCTTCTTTGTGTATTTTCAGTATGGTGACTAGACGACGATTTAAGATCGGTCCAGATCAGGGTCGAGATGCGGCAGGCAGACTGGGTCAGATGAGATGGATGTCAAGATCAGGGAGATCTTCCGCGAAGAGGTTGTGGCCATTTTTCAGGATCAGATACCAGAGTTGTTTGGGTCTATTAACACCGCTATGATGGAGCTTTCTAACGAGAGATACGCAGACATTGTTGAGACTACTACTACTGCAGCCTCCACAGTTGTAGCCGCTGCAGGTGTTGGACCAGATCGGCTCTTTCAGTATCCGAACTTCGATAATATGAAGCCCTCAAACTTCAAGGGAGTTCGGGACCAGATTATAGCCATGAGGTGGCTATCAGACGTTAAGGGATGCTTTTTCACATGCTCATGCCCAGGTAACCAGAAGGTCAGGTGCGCTCTGAACCTTTTGAGGTCCGGAGCAAAGGATTGGTGGAGACTTGTTAGTGGATCATATTTTGTTAAGTAGAGGACTGTACTATCTTGGGATCAGTTCGTGGAGATTTTATGTTCTCGTTATGTGCCGAGGGTTGAGCGGGAGAGGGTTGCTCATGAATTTTTGGATTTGAGACAGAGATCGTAGTTGGTGAAGGAGATCACCCGGATGTTTACTAAGAGGGCCATGTTTTGCCCTAAGTTTTCTTCGGAGCAGGCTTAGATGACCCATTGTTTGAGCATGCTCAAGAAGGATATCCGACATTTTGTTTCTACCCATCGGTGTGATACTTTACTGGAGTTGCAGGAGGCCGCTAGGCCGTGTGAGCTTGAGATAGAGCTTTAGTTGAGGGAGATGTAGTACTATCTAAACGGATCACAATAGTTTGAGGAATATTATGGATCAACTGAACCTAAATATGAGGCAGTACGGGTGGCTGGACGTAGTCAAGGATTATGACTATGAGATCCTTTACTATCTGGGTAAAC
Organism: Lactuca sativa; assembly: GCF_002870075.4. Lineage (NCBI taxonomy): Eukaryota > Viridiplantae > Streptophyta > Magnoliopsida > Asterales > Asteraceae > Lactuca > Lactuca sativa. The sequence continues at coordinate 250,825,846 of NC_056627.2, read as the reverse complement.
GGAATCACATGGCAGGTGCCCTAAGCCACAAGTCGGCTCGATCTTCTCTTTTGGTGACATGTATGAGGATATATACGGATTCTCCACCTGTGAGTTTACTTAGGGAGGCTCAGAATGCGGGTGTTCGAGAGGAAAATTGGAAGACTGAGAGGATCAGGGGTGAGATTACCAGATTTGTTCCGGACAATCGTGGGTTGTTGACCCGTTGCGGTCGGGTATGGGTTCCTGTATCCGGTGGGGTTAGGCAGATTGTGTTGGAGGAGGCTCATAAGTCCTGCTTCTCTATCTATCTGGGGGCCACCAAGATGTATTAGGATCTGAGGTTGAGTTATTGGTGACCATGCATGAAGAGGGAGATCGCATGGTACGTTGAGAGGTGCTCGACCTGTAGGATGGTTAAGGTCGAGCATCAGAGGCCGCATGGCAAGCTGCAGCCTCTAGAGGTTCCCATGTGGAAAAGGGAGTAGATATTGATGGACTTCATCACCATGTTGCAGAAAAGGACAAATGGTTTTGATGCTATTTGGGTCACCGTGGATCGATTGACCAAGAGTGCCCATTTTCTGGAAATTCGGGATAGGTCATCAGCCGAAAAGTTGGCCGATTTGTATATTTGCGAGATCGTTACTCTCCATAGGGTTCCGGTCTCTATGTTTCATACCGTGATGTTCGGTTTACCTCCCAATTCTGTAAAAAGTTTCATGATGAGTTGGGCACGAGGCTGCATTTCAGCAAAGCTTACCATCCGCAAACCGATGGCCAAAGTGAGCGGATCATTTAGACCCTCGAGGATATGTTGTGAGCTTGAGTTTTAAATTTTGGTGGGAGCTGGGACTCCTACCTACCTCTTTCTGAGTTCTCCTAGAATAATAATTTTCACTCCAGTATTGGTGCTCTGACTTTTGAGCTTTTATATGGGCGAAGATGTCGAACCCAAGTCTGTTTGGGGGAGGTTGGGCACAGGTTGATGGGTCGGACCGAGGTGGTTCTTCAGACTATATAGATGATTCAACAGATTAGGCAGAGATTGCAGACTGCTCAGAGTCAGCAGAAGAGTTATGCCGACCGTCACAGATCTGAGTTGGAGTTTCAGGTCGGTGACATGGTGTTACCGAAGGTCTCACCTTGAAAAGGTGTGATTCACTTCAATAAGAGGGGGAAGTTGGGTCCCCAATTTATTGGACCATTCTGGGTTGTTTCTACGGTTTGCAAGGTTGCGTATAGATTGAATCTTCTGGAGGAGCTCATTCATATTCATAGCACTTTCGACATTTCGCAGTTACGAAAGTGCATACTGGACGATGATGCAGTGGTATCATTGGATGATATTTAGGTTGATGAGCGAATTAACTATGTCGAGAGGCCGATAGCTATTCTAGAAAGGAAGGTACAGGTTTTAAGTAGCAAGTTGGTATCTTTGGTAAAGTTACAGTGGCAACATCGGAGGGGATGCGAGTGGACCTGGGAGCCAGAGGCTGAGATGCGAGACCATTATCCGGATTTTTTCATCACAACAGTCTTCGAGGATGAAGCCTAGTACAATTGGGGGATTGTTGTAACATCCCGGTTTCCAGGTATGAGATTTATTATTTTAAAAGTCAAGATTTCCTTGGAACTCGTCGAGTTGATGGCCTCAACTCGACGTGTTGAAGAGTGTTGGGTCACAAATCTTTTTGGACCAACTCGACGAGTTGGAGAGGGAAAATCGACGAGTTGATGGCTGATTATGAAACCCTAATTTTTAAGGTGCTGCACCCTATTTAAATGTCTTAAGTCCCATAAATGGCCTCCCTATTTGCCTCTTCTATCCAGAAACCCTAATTTTCGTGCATCCTCTCCCAAGTTGAGTGTGTGAGCTTGAAGAGTTGGTTCATTTGGTGTTCTTTTAAAGAAACTTGAGGTTGGAAGTGTCTAGAGTGAAGCGAAGGCTTCAGGTCCTGAAACTCTTTCAGTATTGCAGTTCTTTTGAGGTAAAAAGTCGACAACTTGCTTAGATCTTTGCCTTGGAAGTTTATTGTCATATTTGGTTCATTTTTGGGATTGTTCAAGGGTTGAGTATTTCATCAAATTATCAATTCAGATCTAGACGTTTTGTGGCCTCATTGGAGCTAAAGTTTCAAGCTTTATCAAGTTCTAGGCCTCCTTCATGCTTTATGTCCCTTATTAAGCCTTCATTGAGTTTTGGAGCCTCTTTGTGTCATGCATTGACGTAAAGTTAGCAACTTTACGTGGTTTTCCGTCTCTTGGGTATCAGATCTACATTTTAAAGTGTTAGACTAGATGATAAAGGAATGAATGTGTTAAGCTAGGAAAACTCGGTGAGTTTTACAGCCAACTCGGCGAGTTGGCTAGGGTTTTCCAGATTCTCGGAATACTGTAGGAACTCAACGAGTTGGGTCAACATGGACTGTTGACCTTGACTCTTGACTTTGACTTTGACCATGGTTGACCAAGTTTGACTTTAGAGGGAATTTTGGATATTTCGGAGTTTGATGGAACTGGTCACATGGTGGTTGTAGGCATTTGAGTCAGGAGCTGAGATTTGGGAGATGGATCTTATCAGTCAGCGTTGCTTGTGAGGTGAGTTTTCCTTACTATACTTATTGGGTCAAAGGCACCAAGGCCGTCCCATTGGATTGTTAACCTGGTAATTGTTTGATGCTATATGTTAGAATCTGTTAGATCTGTATTCCAATTATAGAATAATGATATGCTTAGTGATCTATTAAATCTGTTTGACTGACTGTGCATGCTAGATAGTACTTGATATGATATCTATTGTTATGTTATGTGTGAAGGCCCGGAGAGCGTACCAGTCAGACCGAAGGCCCGGAGAGCGTACCAGTTAGACTGAAGGCCAGTGGGGTGTTCCAGTCAAGTTGAAGTATTGTTCTGGTTTCGTTGTGTGCTGGTATTTTGGTGGAAACTCACTAAGCATTGGGCTTACAGTTTTAGATTATGTTTCAGGTGATGGGTTTTAGCTATAAGACCATCCTATGTGCTCATACAAACCCTAATGCTTGGATCTAGGTTTCTCTATTGTAGATGTAATTCATCCAAGACTATAGACCCTAGATCTAGTATATAATAATCAATATAACATATGAATTAGGGTTTAGATCATACCTTGATTGTTATGTAGCAATAACAATCTCAAATCCTTCTTGTATTGACTTTAGAAAGCTTAGAGTCACAAATGTCACTCCTCTAATGGTTTACAAACACCAAGAGCAAAAGGATGAAGAGGAGAAGAGAAGGAGGCTGCCCAAAATATGTGGAAACCCTAGAGAACAAGTTCACCACGTTTTTGGGGCTTAAGGGTTCCTTAAATAGTGAGGCTATTAGGGTTATCTAACAAGGAAACCCTAATTTGGATGCTTAGGCCCTAAGAAACCCATGAACTCCTTTCTTAAAGGCCTTTGGACGATTTCTAATGGGTTTCTCCATAGAATTCGTCCACCCCATTAATATGGAGTCTATTAGCTCAATATTCAACTATCACACAATTGACAGTTCTAGTCCCTTAAGTTTAATTAATGTCTTTGACTCAATGCTCGCTTGCACTCACTCACCAAATCACATACAACAATATGTTTTATAACACCAAGTTACTGGTGCGTTTACATATTATCAATGTGCAACCGACTCGCAAGATACAACTTACACATCTCGTTTTCAAGAATATAAGATGTTATCATCTCACCAATCACTCGTGATAAAATCCATGAAATGATCCAAGTGAGCGTGGGTTTAATCCAATGCTCAAATCATATTCATAAGCACTCATGAATGTTGCAGCAAACATTTTCTTATGTCTAATGCTCTTTAGACAATCCACACACCAATTCACGATAGTCTTCATTCATATCTACTTCCAACATATGAACGACTATGGCCCATTCGATTAATTTAACTGTTCTCAACCAATTAAATTATTTAGGAAGTCAAAACATGCAAAGTGAAACACAAGAATAATACTAATCCCATATGGCCTCAACCTTTGAGTATAAATAAAACACCTTTTATTTATCACCATATCGATTACTCATTATTTGTCATTTCGGGTAATCAACTTCTTACTTGAATTACTTACCACACTTGTCCCATGCTCTTAGCATGCACACAATGCTAACCTACAGTCCTTACTTTGTGAAATAGATCAAATGAACACCTTTCCAATCATACTCATTTCACAACTCCCAATCCTTATCACAAGTGAAAGAATATCAAATTCTTTCCACTTATAGAATATGCTAGATTCTAACATTTTATGCAATGATCCTTTCATAATGTCATAACACAAAAGTCACAATGACTATTGCCAATGATATTACAAAGTCCTCTATCGAAGATTGCTACAATACAATTCCTTAGATGTGATGTCTCTCACTCAAAGTACATTCCTTTAAACATCTTTTTGCATAAAAGTTTCTAATCTAGTCATAGATACTTAATGTCCAACTCCCAATATAGAAACATTTCCATATTTTCCATATGACAACTCATTCATAATAGAATCCTATCTATTCATAATAATGTCGATATGGTCCATTCAATACTATACTCTCAACTACTTACAAGCGACCAATCCTCGGGTCGGCTAACTTTGGATTGTCCTTTGATAGTTGTTTAATTATCTTAGTCAAAATCGATTCTTGTCCTTTTCCCTCTAAATGCGCTAGACATTTGGAAAATTTTTGAATGGTAAAATATTATAGCATTTTGCAATCGATCCTATACCCGAAGCGTATGGGACACGATGCATAATGTCTTACATAAAGATTTGATACTTTATCAATTTTCTGCCATAATATTTTATGTGCTACGTTCTTACAATTCAAACTATGAAGAGGAATGCCGTAATCATAATCGAAATTTAAGAACACACTATGTATCCTTGACTAAAATTATTAACATTCCACAACCTAATCCTTTAGATTTGAAACGAAGCATAATATTCTCTCCCTTAATTATAGCAAAACAACTATTCAACCCTTAGAACTTTGCAAAGTATGACTCTTGTTTTCTATAATTAATATTGCTAACTTGCAATACTTGCCTCAATAATCATTCAATCATAACATTTATTCTCCCACTACCATGATGATTATTATAAACATAACACTTATGCTCCTACTAACTTTGACATGTATTCAGAAACAACTTAACTTTCAGAAAAACAATACCTATTGAATTTCTTAAGTTCATGTTTCAAATACCTAATGCTTTGATAATCCTTTATCTACACCTTTCCTTTAGATAGCTCATATGTGTGTCTAAACAATTAAGACTAATTTCCAAATCTCACAATTCGAATCATGGAAAGGGATACCGTAACCATAATCGAATTCGAGAATACAATTTCACAATCACTATCTTCTTAAAATCTCTTTTAGTGAAAGCATTTCCTCACAGTCATTTTCATGAAGGAGGGAATCTTATGACACTTAGATTTTAATGGTGTATGTGTTCCTATTCATGTGAATTTGTCAAAAACCAAGTTTACAACAAATTCGAACTCATATGGACCGAACTTTCTTAATCTTGATTTCTTGCCTTATGGTAACACAGCTGCCCACCATGTCTTCCAAGTAGTTAAGCAGATCACCCTTTCCTATCAATGTACTTTTCATTGATCAAGGTTCTTGCCTTTTATGCGTTCAATGAGAACTCATAGGACTCATATGCATAATTAACTCGATTGGAACGACACAGAAACAAGATAATGTCGACACTATAGGTTGTAAACCTCTACTCGTGTGCTAGTGATGATCGATAAGGTTTATTTTGATTTATTCTTGAAACCTTTCAAGACCATTAAGACTCCCACTGACTCCTTGACATATGAGGTTCTCTTGTCAATAAGCATTTCTTGACAAACAAATATTCAAGAGTTAGTGTAGCTTTGATCAAAACACCATATAAAATTGGTCCTAGTTGGTATTTGTCTTATCCAAGACATCACAACTTTCCAATTTCAAATGTGCGAAAATAAGAAAATCCTTTTTCCAAATTCTACATTTGATGAATGTTATAAACCTTATTAAGAATTGTCACTTAATGTCACAATCTTAACTTTAAGACTTGTTATGGAATGAATTATGATTGGCTTCTTGATTTAACCATTTCTTCAATTCTCGATTCCTCTTCTTAGACATACAATTGCATTAAGACTCACTTAAAGGATCAATTGAGATATGGTTCTTAATCATTAAGACCTATCATAAAGCATAAAAGGTATTCTCCCTTCTTCTTAGAATAGAGAAACTTTTATCTTTCTGCCTACTTGATTCTTCTTATTCGTTCTGCTATTGATTTAAACTATTTCAATCAAATAAGAATTATACTTAATCTCATAAGTGTAATCATATTTACTTAACCTTAGTAAATCATGACGAATATCTTTGTTACTCTTATGATGGACTTGATCAACACACAACCTTGTGTACTTGATCTCCTAGTCCTTCACTTGACACTTTGTCAACGAATTAGTCTAATTTTCCCAAATGTGAAAGTTTTTCATTCATCATACAATACTTGTTGTATGATTCCAAGTCTCTATCCAATTGAAACTTGGGCGATGAGAAACTTTCCCTATTTGGTAAATTCTTGACCTTTCCACAATTTACATAATTAAGAATCACATCCATTTTGTTGTAGAAATATGCAAACATCAATTTTTCATAACGATTTCATTGCAAGGAAATAAATAAATAAATGAGTCAAACCAAAATTTATTTTATTCATAAAAGCAGCGGAAAACATTTTGTCCTTACAATGCAAAATCATCTGAAAGACTATGTAATCAAATATTCGTAACAACTCTATCATAACTTTCTAAGCTCAAAATCTAATCTTCGAATCCATGCGATCGAGATCCATTTCTTCGTGATTAGACTCATCTTGCTCTTTCATCAAGCTTCCTCTTCTTTTCATTGATCCTGCAAAACATTCAAATGCAATCTTATCACATCATGTATTAAGAATCAACGAATAAGAACTTAATGGAGTTAGATAGTGGATTTAACTTGAAGCACAGCCATACTCTTTGACTCTCCCATCTTTTGGACTCTTCAGGCTCTTAGGGAAGACTTGTATCCAACACCCTTTCTGTTGGCAGCAAACGCATGTCGGTTCTCCTAGAACGTCCTCGGAAGCATGGTTGGTTGACTTTCCCAACAAATATGCTCCATTGCTTTGCCAAATCATTTCTGATTCAGCAGCAATGAGCATGTAAGTTAGGTTAATGAGGTTTGCGTCATTATCCATCATATAATACTTTCTCTTGAACTCATTATATGATTCAGGGAGTGACTGTAGAACCCAGCCTATGGCCAACTCATCAGGGAATGACGCACCCAACATAATCAACCTATCGATGTGTGATTTCATTCCTAGAACGTGGGCACACACGGGTTTACCATCTTCATGTTTCATTTCCAATAGGGCTTTAGTGACATTGAACCTTTCAATTCTTCGATCTTGTGGGTTAGGGAGAATAATTGGAGGAGGAGGAGGAAGTGAAGCATGATTTCTTGTTCCTCTATTGAATCGTGGAATATCATCTTCATGTGGAATGCTTGTTCCATGGGATTTGGGAAGACCATAGTTGTCATACTTTGACATCTACAAAACGGGAGAAAATTAAATTCAAGTTAGTTGATTTATTGAGTCCTTAATAAATCACCCAAATGAGATATTAAGGCTAGGACCCAACACAATACACTACAACCTAGAAAAGGGATGCCGTAATCTAGTTGCAGAATATTTGAAGGTAAGTGAATGACGATTCACTAAACTCCACCATGAAAAACGAAAAAGAAATTTAAGTTTTAAATCTACGAAAACTCCTAGATACTTTGAGATTCATTGAACATTTCAACGGCATGTTTAAATCTCGATATGCCCCTCTGGTTTGTGACTAGGATGCCGAGGATCACAAACCGGGTGTGAATAACCATGCAAACTTACATGGTGCCCTCACATGTTACAGTCACATATTCGATGTGCCGGTAAACCACACACGCTCCATCGAACTATGACAAACATTGAGTCACCCCTTGCCACCTTTGCTTAGAACCATTTAGTGTGCCGGTTAACCACACACGCTCCACTAACGTCTTCGCAAGGGTAAAAAGTGTAATTTCATGGAATTGCATCAATTCACTTTTGCCTAAAGTAACTAAGATTGGGAATTTGAAAAACATTTAGTTACTTTTGTACTTCATTATACTTGTAATGGAAGGTTTCTTCCTATCCTACCCGTTCGGCTAACGACTCACCACTAGTCAAGAGTGCGGTGGGTAAGAGTGGATACCCATTCAATCGCCATTTTATAGGCAATTTCCTTAAACACCCCTTATAGACCAGCTTCGTGAATGAGGCCTACTAACGGTAAGACTAACTTTTACTCATACATATATATAATGTTAGACTTTTAATGTTATATATAGTATAGGGTGTATTTTACACTTTTAAAATACTAGGTGGTCAAATTTAACAATTATACTTTTAATTCAATTAATTTTTAAACCAAAACTTTTATGGATTTATTAAACCTCTTTTAATTATACACCTTAATTAATTAATAAAACCATAAGGGTGTGATATGAAGTTTTCAAAACATCACTAGGGTTTTAGAATTTAACATTCCTAAATTAAACCTTTTAATCAACTTTTAAATCCCAAAACTTGAGGGCAAGTTTTGAAACATTTCAAAACATTAGGATTTAGAATTTAAATATACATCAAAATTAAACTTTTAATCAAAATTTAAATTCCAAAACTTGAGGGCAAGTTTTGAAACCTTTTCAAAACATTAGGGTTTCAACTATTTAAATTTCAAAACTAAACTTTTGAGTTTAAATTTAAACTATAAAACCTAAAGGGGAAAATTGAAACTTTTCATAACACAAGGATCATATAACAAATAATATAAATTAAACAATTAATTTCATATTATCTATATTTGACTTAATTTCAATTTCTTGCAAAATAAGTTACCCAATTAATACAAATAATCCAATCTTTATCATATAAGGAAGTTATTATCTAATCAATTGGTAATTATCTTTTGTTTAATCAAGGATATACTCAAAAAAAATATGAATAAAATCGGATTTTAATGATCTAAAACAGATAAGGCAAGTATCCATGAGAAAAACAGCAACAAATCCCGAAATCTTCTCTTTCTGACGCTCGAACTCGCCGAGTACCCATATGGACTCGCCGAGTAGGGGCCTACTCGCCGAGTCCACAATAGGACTCGCCGAGTCCATCAGGCAGGCTCACAAAAAACGAATTTTTCAAGCATAAACATATCAACAAGGCATCAATACAATAGAAACCAATCAAGACTTTAATACCACTGATGGGTTTTGTCCATAAGAACATCCTATGTGCTCATACAAACCCTAATGCTTGGATCTAGGTTTCTCTATTGTACATGCAATTCATCCAAGACTATAAACCCTAGATCTAGTATATAATAATCAATATAACATATGAATTAGGGTTTAGATCATACCTTGATTGTTATGTAGCAATAACAATCTCAAATCCTTCTTTTATTGACTTTAGAAAGCTTAGAGTCACAAATGTCACTCCTCTAATGGTTCACAAACACCAAGAGCAAAAGGATGAAGAGGAGAAGAGAAGGAGGCTGCCCAAAACGTGTGGAAACCCTAGAGAACAAGTTCACCACGTTTTTGGGGCTTACTGGTTCCTTAAATAGTGAGGCTATTAGGGTTATCTAACAAGGAAACCCTAATTTGGATGCTTAGGCACTAAGCAACCCATGAACTTCTTTCTTAAAGGCCTTTGGACGATTTCTAATGGGTTTCCCCATAGAATTCGTCCACCCCTTTAATATGGAGTCCATTAACTCAATATTCAACTATCACACAATTGACAGTTCTAGTCCCTTAAGTTTAATTAATGTCTTTTAGCCACAAACTTAATTCTTATTAATTCTTGACTAATATTAATTAAATAATATGATTTCTCCTTTAATATATTATTCTCATAATATATTAATAAATCATAATTAATCCTTTCTCTCCATAATTCATCCTATCAAGTTGCTTTGGTGAAGGCAACCCAAAAGGACCATGCACCATCGGGTCAAGTACATACCAAAATAGTTATGGACTTAGACACTAATCCAACATCAAGTACTTCCGAGGATCACGGGAAGGCAAAGGCATGATCATGCACCTCGTCATGTTTTTATTTCACGATTTTGGGATTTCTTTGATGTTGAACTATTTTGAAAACAATTTGTAATAAATGATGGTTTTGTGGTTATTTAAAAAGTTTAAAATTTTCAAAAATATTCCACATGTTACAGTTTCTTTCCATGTAAGGTGAATAGCGACAAACTTTTAAAACAACTAAAAAACTAGAAGGTATAGAAAGCTCGTAATCTCTAATCTTAGTAACAACTAACATGCTCTTTTTCCTGATGATCAAATCAAGCTCTCCATGCCTTAGCTTCCTACTTCGTCTTAGTACCTGAAGTGCCAGCACCCTTGGCCTTGTTCCTCTTAAGATCCTTTATATATTTAGGGAGCTACGTTTCCAATAGCCCTTCTCTTGCCATTAGTAGCAAATGGCTTCCTTAGGATCATTCACTGTTGGTATGTCAAAAATGTTCTTTTTAGGGTTGGAATTGGGAGCACCCACTTTTCCTTTCCCTTTACCTTGACATTGAGATGGGAGGACCTCTTTCTCTTGACACCACATTCCCAAATATCCAGTACAAGATTGTTTGAACTTGTGTTCCTAAGTGGAACAATGTTTTCTTTAGCTATCATGAGCATCCCATGTAGCTCCATGCTACTATTATCTAAACCATTCATATAGTACTTCATGGGAAGCCAAGACTTTCAAGTTTGTTAAAGTACCCCTTTAATTAGCTTTAGAACATGGGTACTCATAGAACTACCCTCCTGTTGCTTGCATCCTAGAATTGATTGCATCTCCTTGAATCTCTCAGTTCGATCTTGCTCTTGGAACATTTCTTTGAGGTGTTCGATCATGACGTATGCCCCAAATTTCTTGCAAATATTTTGTAGTTTAGAAGACATGACCGCCAACGTTAGACACGAGACCTCGATAGAGTGATAGCAATGTTTTCATGTTTGGTAGCATCTTCTTGAGTAGCATCATATGGAAGTTCCTCTTCAAGATACTCGTCCAACACATACTCTTCCTTTTCACACCTCAAAGTAATCCTTAGGTTATGAATCCATTCAATGTAGTTAGGACCAGTAAACTTATATTGCGAGAGGAAAGAAAGTAATGAGAATTTTAATGAAGTTGTTGGTGCAGGAGGATGAGGAGGAGAAGGATTAGCACCATTAGCCAACTATTTAAGAAAGGAGTACACAATTAGTTTGATCAAGAAATATCATTATATTATAATTACCCAACACAAATTATTAATCAAAATACTAGGATCCATAGTTGGCTTCAAAATGTAAAGTAGATTAGCCAAAAATTACAAAATGAAGTTATTTAGGTGGACAAACTATTGTCAAACACAATTATTTGACCCGTCTCTCAGGAGGTATCCCCGGGAGATCTTCCGGAAATACGTCTAGAAAGTCATGCACCTCCGGAATATCGTTGATGTTCTTTTCCTCTTTCTGTTTATCCACTACGTGGGCTAGAAAGGCATGATGTTTCTTATGTAGGCACTTTTGTGCCTTGATGCATGATATGAGACGATGGTTTGCGCCAGGTTTATCTCCATAAATAATTAATGTTTCAGTGGTGGGTAAATGAAGGCAAACGGCCTTCTCGTGGCATATAATATCAGCATGGTGGGGCTTAACCAATCCATACCGATAATCACATCAAAACTTCGAATATTAACTGGCATCAAGTCGATTGAAAATGAGTGGTTATTTAGTGTTAGCGTGCACCCTATGAAAATGTCTTTGGTTGTTTCAGTTTTCCCATTAGCCATCTCCACCGTGAAGGCTTCGCTTAGCTTTTGGGGTTTTTGATTTAGTAGGTGTTTTAAGTTATGACTTACGAAACTCCGTTCAGCCACTATCGAATAAAATGCTTGCGTAAGTGTTCTTGAGGGGAAACGTACTAGTGACTACAGCCGGGTCTTGTACTGTCTCACCCCGTCCCAACTTTAGGACCCTGCCGGATCTCCTGAAACCTTTGTTGTTGGCTTTTGGACAATTCCGCTTGATATGGCCAGCCTCCCCACATCCATAACACGCGTGGCTGGCCCTAACATTGTTGGGTTGAAGGTTGTTTTGTTGAGGAGGCGCTCTGCAATACCGGGCAGTGTGACCTTTTCTATTGCAGTTTGTACATCAAAAGTCTTTGCACGCCCCGATATGATGGAAACTACACTTGTCACACTTTGGGTGAGAACCTACATAGGGCCTTGTAGGAGCTGGGGTGGTTGTAGTGGTTGCAGCTGGGGTTTGTATGGTCAGAGTGGTAGCAGTGTGAACTGCTACCGTTTGCTTTTTCTTAGAAGAAACTGAAGCTTGTCCCTTTTTTCTTTTACTTCCCTTATTCCTCTTGTTGTTGTCTTCCTTCTTGGTCTCTTCATCTGAAGTCTTGGTGCCCTTCTTGTTCCCATGATCATACACTTTTGCGCCAGGCGTTTTGCACTGTCGAACGTTTTAGGTTTGGCAGCTATCATGTTTCCCTGAATTGGAGGAGTTAACCCCTAAATAAAGTTTTTGATTTTCTTGCCTTCGGAGGTTATCATCCCTGGGAATAGGAGTGCCAGCTCACTGAACCTAGCGATATAGACTTCAACATCAGAGTTTTGTATAGTAAGGTTCCAGAGTTCTTGTTCAAGCTTTTGTACTTCCCACGAGGGTAGTACTCAGCCAACATCATTGTCTTGAGATCCTCCCAAGACGTAGCATTTGCAACTGGAAGAGTTAAGGCCTTGACATGGCTATTTCACCATGATAAATCCCGATCAGCAAATGTACATGCAGCAAACCTCACCTTGCTTTCTTCCGGACAATCATAAATTTCAAAGATGGATTTAGTTTTCTCAAACCAACGTGTTAAAGCTATCACTCCACCAGTTCCTTTGAAAGTTCTGGGTTTCGCATTGGTAAAATCTTTATAGGTGCATGTTCTTGTGGGTCATTGATTGACTCCATGATTGGAACTTCCCGTTCCATGACCATTGCTACCCCCGTTGTTACCGTTGTGGATGTGAGCCAACGTTGCGGTAACTGCAGCTGATACTGCTGCCTGGAATGCAGCAGAGTTTATCTCCAGCAGAGGCGGCGTTGGTGGTGGTGTGTTGTTGTTTCTACGAACGTACCTTCGAGGCATCTTCTGTCATGGAACAGAAGGATGATGAGTATATGATAGTTTTTTTTGGATTCCATTATTGTCTAGCGGTTGTGGTGATTCAATTTGTGCTTATAAGTAAAATCATACAATGTCAAGAAATAATGAGAATAGAAAACATAACAAATAAAACACACACTTTTTTCATTACTGATCAAAGTTTGGTACATGTTACGTGAAAATTTGGCCTACAGTACATGGATAAAAGTCAAACAACATAACAATCCAATCGAGTAGTGTAATCACTTAATCGAGGGGTTAATCCTACATACACAAAGTAAAAGGAAAAAGGGGATCACATCAGGAGTAAGTGGTGGGTAGGATGGGTCCTTCTCACGGCGGGAGGTCTCCGGTGGTGTTGATGACGAAGTATATGCGCCCTGGAGCCTGGCCAACTGGTGCTCGGTGACACGCAATCGGGCTTCGAGTGCGGCCTGCCGCTCCTGGTAGTCTTGCATTATCTCCTGAGTCTGCCTCTTTGCACATTCTACCGCAACTCTCATCGCATCCATATGATCGGTAGTCGCCTGGGTCTGCTCACCATTGTCCCGGGTCCGCCTGAGCATCACCGGAAGGGCTCGGTCGACGGGACCTCCATGTCTGAGTTCGAAAAATCCCTGGTCAATGCCAAAAGGGGGGCGCAACCCCTGCTGTCTGCTCCATCTCCAGATGTCATGGGCCCATGGGGGCATCGAGCTATTAGGGCCCATCCTGTACGCATTCACCCTAGCCATGTAGGGTGGGTCAATGACTTCGGACTCTGCGTCTGAGTCATCATCGTCGCTCTCCGCATCCTCCTCGATGTCTCATCGATATATTCTTCCTCGAATTCTAATTCTTGAGGGTCCTCTTCCAGCTCTTCCTCAAGCCAACCCCCATTCCCCTGATTGGGGAAGTAGGGATCTCCGGGAATATGGAAACAATTCATAGCGTCTGTATGAGAATATAAGCACAACAAGGAGATATAATAAAATACAATAAAGGTTTCACTTACTGTCAAAATACTCCTATAGAATTTTAATTGTTTATGTTTGATTCTTCAATCTTTTGGGTATTAGGTTGACAAGTTTCAGATTTGTTGTCCACACCGATCACTCCCAAACACATTTTGGTTGTATTTTGTATAAATATACTTGATCAGGCTATATGTATCCCCAATACGATTACATAACAGCATGGGTTTAACCGTGATGTCCAACTCTTCTAAAAACTTTTAATTGTTTCTTAGTTTTGTTTAGATTGTTTTAGTCCCATTGTATTTATAGTTGCATATCTTGTCTAGTTAGATATGCTAGTTCACTATAAACAATGCTCTGATACCAATTTGTCACACCCCCGAACCGGGACGGCGGAAACATCTGGGGGTGGGTGATTTCATCTTGAAATATCATAACAATTGAATATGAATGAAACATAGCAAGCATCATTATCATAGATTATGTCACACCCCCAAACCGGAACGGCGGAAACGTTCGGGGGCGGAGGACATCATGTACAGTATCACAACAACTGAATAATAGTAATCAAAGCAAACACAACCATTACATTAACATAATATAGTATTTACATATGTTCATAACATAGTTCGTATGACATCAAAATGTGTAACAAAAGTATAAAGACGCGACTTTAGAAAGCTCCATCTTCTCAAAATCCTACGAGTGTACTTGTCTTATCGGTTCCCTGAAAATACAAGTGATTTTGAAAGTGTATCAACATTTAATTTGGTGGGTTCATACGTATGTTTTAGTGATGGAAAACTCGTCTTTGTATATAGAAAATGCTAGTATGTTTCTCTAGAAAATCCAATATTTTCTTTAGCAAATGTTATGTAGTCATGTATGTTCCTTGAAAAATGTATGCTATAGCGGCGCACTTATTACTAGAAAATAGTGTTTTATATCTGTATTTGTAAAACAATCCTTGTATGTATGACATGTTACCGCCATTTGTAGTGTAAAGTAGTGCATTCTTGTAGTATTTGTGTAAAAACCTTGTATGTATATCTGGATACCCCAACTGTAGTGTAAAATAGTGTACCATAGGGTACTATAGTTTTATTTAAATAATATAAAACCATTAAAGTTTTGTTAATCCCATAAACATGTGTGTTATAATAATGTTGTGAGTTTCATATAACCATGCTTGATATGACCTAGTGACCTCTACGACATTCTTCAGGCGCTCGAATGAAATGACATTTGTTACCCTAGAACTTTCGTTCTAACTGTAGCTAGCAGTCGGGGCATGGGATTGTCAGTCTCGTATAGATCTATACACAAATCTCACGCTCTCCCTCTAGGGGACTCTAGTTATATTGTATCTTATTTAGAAACCGTACCCTGATGGGTACAACGAAGTAGTGCCCCACAACCCTGTATTAACTAGTTTACGTATAGTGTAGTGTAGTGGCCTTTTCTGGTATTTGAATATGTATGTATAACCTTTTAGTAACATACTTTTAATATAAAATAATTATATTTAAATAATTATTTAGTAGTGTGTTCTTGTACCAATGTATTAGAGTAGTGTTTCCCAAACTATACCTATTATAGTTTGAATAAATGTATTGATTTTGTGTATTGTACTTAGAAAAATAGTGTAGAGATTCCCAAACTATACCAATTATAGTTTATTCATAATGTAATGTGCTGAAAACATTTGCAATCTAATCGTATGAAAGTAAAATACCCTTATGCTCGACATATTACAAAAGGGTTAAAATTTATAAAATATTTTCAGAACTGTATCGAATGCTCATTTTGAAACGATTGTAAAGGTTTAAAAGTGTTGGTATAAACACAAAAGTCCTTGTTTTTTACTTTTATCCCCCACTAAAAATATTAAAAAAATTAAAAATGTAGGGGTATGAACTCACCTCGTATGTGCGTTTGAGTTTGGCATAGCGAAGCGGTAGAGATGATCCTCGGGTAAGCGTACGCGCGAATAACGTTATCCTAAAATAATTATATTCGACGTCGTATTTAAATTAATTATAAATTAATTTAAATAATGTGTTAAATAATTAATTTAGTAAGGAATACTCACAAGAATTAATTGAAATAAATGGAAAATGTTGGAAAATGTGGTTTACGGCTGGAGCAAATGTTACCTTTACCGATAGACCACAAGGCGTGGGAGAAAAAAAAGTCCAGCTGGGCATGGATGGCTCTCCAACAATGAGAAGCACTCCTAGAATGAGTTTACGGTTGAATGAGTGTGTTCATGGTGTGTTCTTAAGGATTAAGAAGATTTTTTTTGAAGATTTGAAGGTGGTTTGAATGTTCTTGGCAGGGAAATATGAAGATTTGAAGATTCTGGGCGTAATCTCTTGAAGATTGAGAGGAAACAGGGTTGTTCACGGGTGAAGTTTGAGAGGATTTTGAAGTGGTTCACAGTTGAGAATTTAGGAAATGAATTGATTCAGGGTTTAAACACACACACACACACACACACACATATATATATATATATAGGGGTGTTTACGGATGGAATGGTATTGGGCCTAGTGTTTACGTTTCATAAATGGGGTTGAATTGGGGTTTTCAGCCCAATAAGAGGGTGTTCATGGCCATAAAGCAACCGTGAACACTTGTTTTCATTTTGTCTAGGCAGTAAACTCCTTCCTTGGGTTACTTTTGGACCGTGAACTCCATGGGAGTTTACTTTTTGGACCGCGAACACTCTTTTGGAGTGTATCTTTGGCCGTGAACTCCATTTTGGAGTTGATTTTATGTTTTAAACCTTAGACTATTCACTTATGTTAAGTCATAATATCATAATTCACCCAAGAATTAGGATATCTTTAATTATTAGCTCATAAATATGCCTTTGAGGTAATAGAGAATGTATGTATAAGTAAAGATCGAAGTGAAACTTTTGACTCTTTTTAAATTGAGAATGAAGGGTTGTTACATTATCCCCCCCCCCCCCCACGTTAGAGGGAATTTCGACTCGAAACTCTTGCTATAAAGAGTACATCATGGATTAAGGAAAAGATGCGGGTACTTTTGTTGCATCTGGTCTTCTCGCTCCCAAGTGAATTCAGGTCCCCGCTTGGCATTCCAGCGAACCTTTACTATTGGTATGTGACTTTGTTTCGTTCGTTTGGCTTCCCTATCCATGATCTCTACTAGTTCTTCTATGAAGTTAAGAATCTCATTTATCTTGATTTCCTTGAGTGGAATTACAAAAGTCTCGTAAGATAGACACTTCTTTAGGTTTGACACGTGGAAGACAGGGTGTACGTTGTTAAGCTCTTGTGGAAAATGGAGTTTGTAGGCTACGAGGCCGATCCTAGCAAGGATCTCGAATGGCCCAACGTATCTTGGATTTACCTTTCCACGCTTTCCAAAGCGTATCATGCCCTTCCAAGGTGAGAGCTTCAATAGAACGCGGTCACCAACCTATAATTCCAAGGGTTTTCGTCTATTGTCTGCATAGCTCTTTTGTCTATCTCTTGAGGCTTTCAACTGCTCTCGGATTTGTACGATCTTTTTTGTAGTCTCTCAAATGATTTTTGGGCCAGTGAGAGTGCTATCAGGAACTTTCCCTTTAGCTAGTAGTGTGTTACCCACCTCAGCCCAGCACAGAGGGGATTTGCACTTACGGCCATAGTGGGCTTCGAATGGAGTAGCCTTAATACTAGTGTGATAATTGTTGTTGTATGAAAACTCGATCAGTGGCAAATGGGTATTCCATACTTTACCAAATTTGATCACACATGCTCTCAACATGTCTTATAGTGTTTGAATGGTTCTCTCACTCTACCCGTTAGTTTGAGGATGGTAAGTTGTGCTCATGTCCAAATTAGTTCCAAGAGCCTTCTGAAGTGACTGCCAAAATTGCGAGGTGAATCTACTATCTCTATCCGAGATAATAGATATGGGCACACTGTGCAGTCCTATTATCTCTCAGATGTAGGTTCTAGTTAGCTTCTCCATTTTGTCTGTTTCTTTGATTGGTAGGAAGTTGGCGGACTTGGTTAATCTATCGACGATTACCCAAATAGTATCATGACCACCCGGAGTCTTGGGCAACTTGGTAATGAAATCCATTGTGATCCGTTCCCACTTCCACTCAGGTATTTCAGGCTGTTGAAGTAAAACTAAGGGCTTTTGATATTCTACCTTCACTTTGGCGCAAGTTAGACACTTGCCCACATAGGTAGCAATCTCTGCTTTCATGTTTCGCCTCCAATAGAGTTTCTTGAGGTCTAGATACATCTTATCTGAACCTAGGTGAACGGAGTATCGAGTTTTGTGGGCTTCGTTCATGACAACCACCCTGTAACCACCAAACTTTGGGGTCCTGATCCGGTTCATGAAATAACGAACTCCGTCCCCCTTGATCTCAAAGTTCTTTTCCATTCCTCGCAAGTATTCACTTGCCACATGGTCTGGTTTTGAAGCTTCTAGCTGAGTCTCTTTGATTTGTGTGGACATGTGAGAACAGATTGTCATTGTTTGTGCCTTCACCCTACGACCTGAGTACTCCTTTCGACTAAGGGCATCAACTACTACATTGGCTTTACCCGAATGATAGCAAATTTTGCACTCGTAATCATTAAGTAGCTCTACCCATCGTCATTGTCTCATGTTAAGTTCCTTCTGATCGAAAATATGCTGAAGGCTTTTGTGGTCGGTGAAGATTATGCACTTGGTACCGAATAGGTAATGTCTCCAGATTTTTAGGGAGAAGACCACTGCTCCCAACTCAAGATTGTGAGTAGTGTAGTTGACTTTGTGTGCCTTAAGTTGTCTTGAGGCATATGCAATAACCTTTCGTAGCTGCATAAGCACAAAACCTAGCCCCTGACTGGATGCATCGTAATATACAACAAAGTCATCTATCCCTTCTGGAAGGGATAAGATATGTGCACTGCATAGGGCTTGCTTCAGAGTTTGGAACACTATGTATTGTTTTTCTCCCTAACTAAAGGTTACACCCTTCTGAGTTAGGGCAGTAAGTGGCTCAGCGATTCTATAGAAGTTCTATATGAATCTGTGATAGTAGCCAACAAGACCTAAGAATTGACGGATTTCTGTGGGCGTTCTCGGTGCTGAACAATTGTCGATTGCCTTTATTTTGGAAGATTCCACATGTATGCCTTCTTTTCTAACCACGTGACCCAAGAAAGTTACTTTTCTAGTCCAAAATTTGCACTTAGAGAATTTCGCATATAGCTTCTCCGCCCTTAGTGTTTCTAGAACTTGTCTCAAATGTTGACTATGTTCTTCCTCGCTTCATGAATAGATAAGTATATCATCTATGAATACTATCACAAATTTTTCTAGGAAGGGGCGGCACACCCGATTCATTAAGTCCATGAACATTGTGGGTGCGTTGGTTAGACCAAAGGAAATCACTACAAACTCGTAGTGACCATATCGGGTTTGGAAAGCTGTCTTAGAAACATCACTCTCCTGAACTCATAAGTGATGGTACCCTGATCTAGGTCGATCTTGGAGAAGTTGCTAGCTCCTTGGAGTTGATCGAAGAGGTCATCTATTCGCATAAGAGGATATCGGTTTTTAATAGTGAGCTTGTTTAGTTCACTGTAATTTATGCACATACGGAAAGATCCATCCTTCTTCTTAACAAACAAGATCGATGCTCCCCAGGGTGAGAAGCTCGGTCGAATGAATCCTTTACTGAGAAGTTCGTTGAGCTATCTGGATAATTCCTGCATTTTTGCTGGAGCTAGACGGTACAGGAATTTGGCTATGGGGGTAGCTCCAGGAATTAAGTTGATTCAGAATTCGACTTGACGCTCGGGAGGAACTCATGGAAGATCTTTGGGGAAGATATCAGGAAAGTTACAGACTTCGAGGATGCTCTCATGGTCTTTAACTTCTTGTTTTTCATTGACTACATGGGCTAGGAATGCGTGAAACTCCTTTCGCAGGTATTTTTGGGCTTTGATGCACTAGATGATGCGAAGATTAGTACTAGGTTTGTCACCATAGATAACGAGGGCTTCGCCGTTTGGCAGATTGAGGCGAATGGCTTTTTTGTAGCAAAGGATATCGGCACGATTAGGACTTAGCCAATCCATGCCGATGATGACATCGAAGCTTTTTATGGAAACCGGCATAAGATCTATTGGAAAGGAATAGTCGTTTAGAGTGAGGGTACAACCTATGAATATGTCATTAGTGCTCTCTTTCTTTCCATTAGCCATTTCGACAGTGAACGTTTCGTTTAGAGGTTGGGATTTGTGTTTGAGTAAGTGTTTGAATTTGTGACTAACAAAACTCCTCTCTGCACCACTATCAAATAGAATGCATGCATAAGAGTTGTCGAGGAGGAACGTACCCATGACTACGGTATGGTCTGCAACTGCCTCCTCCTGGCCCATGGCTAGCACTCTCCCTGTGTTGCCAGCATCCCTTGCCTTGGGGCAATTTCTGTTGTAGTGTCTAGTTTCACCGCACCCATAACAGGCTTGGCCTATCCCGACTCCGAGGGTCTGGTTGGTTGGCTGCGTTGGTGCCTTGCAGAAACGGGCAGTGTGCCCTTTTCTATTACAACTTGTGCACTACAATTCCCGACAAGGCCCATGATGATGGAAATTGCATTTTTTGCACTTTAGGAGGTTCCCAGCATATCGAATGGGAGGGGCTTGAGTAGCAGGAACAGCAGCAGGAGTGGTAGCAGCATGGACTGCTACTGTTTGTTGTTTCTTGGAGGGTTCTTGCGAAGATTGGCCCTTGTGTTTGTTCCAGAACTTTTTCTTGCCGTTACCCTCCTTGGGTTGTTTAGGGACGACTATTACGGAGTCTTGCTATCTCCATGATCTATCAGTGTCTATTCCAGACACCATGCACTGTCAAATGTGAGTGGTTTAGCAGCTAAGACATTCCCTTGAGTTGGGGGCGTCAATCCCCATATGTATCTTTCAACTTTCTTGCTCTCCGGGGTGACCATCTCAGGACACAGAAGGCCCAGGTCACTGAACCTAGCAGTGTAAGCAGCGACATCAGAACCTTTCATCTTCAGATTCCAGAGCTCCTGCTCTACCTTTTGCATCTCGCCCCGCGGGCAATATTCAGCCAACATCAGTTCCTTCAAATCATCCCAACTCATAGCATTAGCCACTGCGAGAGTTAGGGATTTGACTTGGCTGTTCCACCAAGTTAGGGCTCTATTAGTGAAGGTGTCTGTTGAAAACTTTACTTTGCTCATCTCGGGGCACTCACAGATCTCAAGATTGATTCGGTCTTCTCGAACCAACGAGTTAGGAAAATGACACCTCCGGTGCCATCGAAAGAACGAGGTTTGGCGTTAGTGAATTCCTTGTAGCAATAATCCCTCGGGTGTCCTTGACTCTCTCTTTAATTAGAAGGGTTGGCACCACTGCCCGCCCTGCTTGTGCCACTTGCGTTAATCTGTGACATTGGGGCAGCTACGGTGGATGTAACTGTGTCTTGGAATACAACAGGATCGTACTTGGGAGGTGGTAGTGATGGTGGTGGTGGATTGTTGTTCCTTCTGTTGGACTTATTCGGAGGCATTTTTCTCTAGAATAATTTAAGATAAAATTGATAATAAGTCCTCTATAGTGGTCAGGAGTTAGGTGATATTGAATAGTGTATATCTTATCCAGATAGTTAAAGTGTTCTATCAAGAGATTCACAGTGGAAGTCTACTTAATACAAGTAAACAATCGCCATGAAATTTATAGCAACACTTGGAATGAAATTTGTACGATGCGATTCGTGCCTGGTCCCCTTATAATCACGTAGTGTACACAAATTATATATAACTAAGACCAAATAGACCTTCGATTAAGTGATCCTACTCTAATTCCACAACCAAACAAGGAACAGGAAGTAAAGGTAAATCACCTATTCTAAGTCTACAAGATTTTATTTGTATATAACCTATATGTATACACTTAGCAATCATAAATCTATTAGCAAGAGTTCTTTGTTTTCATGTGTTTGGCTCTAGTATCATAGGGATACAAAATACTCCTATAGTATTTTTAATGTATGTTCGGTTCTAGTATTTCTCTTGTATGTAGTTTGGTAAGTTTTGGACTTGTCGTAACACCACAGTCACTCCCAAAAACATGTTGGTCATATCTCGGATAAATATAGTTGATCAGGTTATATTTATCCCAAATATGATTACATAACTATTCAAGTTTAACCGTAGTGTCCAACTTATCCCAAATACTTTTATGTAGTTCTTACTGTGATACTGTTTCTAGTATGTATGTGGTGTTAGTATACTTCTTATAAAATACTTAGATTTTAAAAGTATACTTTTAGTTAAGAGCTAGCGCTTCGGCCCCATAGAGTTTATAGTTATATACCATCTAAGGTTTGATATACTTAGTTCACTATAGTGTGCATGATTGGAGCATGGGATAACTATTGTTTTTCAACTCAAGTATCAAGTTGATTATCCAAAACATTATACAATGAATAATGTGTAATCGATATGGTGATTAAATAAAAGGTGTTTTATTCATACTCAAAGTGTTGAGGCCATATTGGATTCGATTATTCTTTTGTTTCACTTTGCATGTTTTGACTTCCACAATAACTATGTTATTTAAACATCCACAGTCAATCATACTTTGGAAGTAGGTAATGAGGTAAGATTGTCATGAATTCGACTGTAGATTGTCTAAAGCGTTTTAGACATAGAAAAAGTCTGTTGTAGTGTTCATGAGTGCTCATGAAATAAGATTTGACTATTAGATTAAACTCACGCTCACGTGAATCACTTCATGGATTTTATCACGAGTGGTTGTGAGACGATAATATCTTATATTCTTGAAACAGAGACATGTGAGTTGTAGTTTGAAAATCGGTTGCACATTGACATATGTAAACGCACTAGTAACTTGGTGTTATAAAACATATTATTGTGTGTGATTTGATGAGTAAGTAAAAGCGAGCATTTGAGTCAAAGTTTATCCGTTCCTTTTACCTTGAGAGGGATAAAAGCGATATTTGTGGGCCCCTCGATGATTTAGTGATGACAACCCTAAGCGTTTGCTAAAGGTAGGACTGATTTGATTTGTTCAATTAGTCAGTCGTCTTAAATCGAAAATCGAGAAACAATACATAGACAGAGAGAATGATTATATGTAACAAACCGTTATTTCAAACCTATGTAATAGTGTAGGTCAATTTGTACTTCTTTTTAAATTAATAAAGAGAAATTTTGGCATACTGTGTATATTTACATAATTGACCCTCAAAAATAAATTATTAAATAATCTTAATTGGGATGAACCAAGTGATAGAGATTGTAAAAAGGTTTCCAAAAATATAAAGAACACTAAAATCCGAGTTATAACGAAGAAGTTATGACCAATCGAAAATCCACGATAAAACCGGCAAAACACTGTTCAGTGTAAAAACTGAATTTTTAATAAAAGGCTTTTTAGCATTAACAATCTAAATGACAGTTGTATTTTATGTTAAACCAAGAACTTTCATAAAAAGAACGCCAAAATCTGACTTCGTATGAGGAAGTTATGATTTTTCTAAGTTTCAGTATAGCAGTGTACAACTAAAAACTCGAAATAAAGATCGAGTGGTTTTTAGCCCACACAACCTAAACGAGAATTGAAGGTCTCGTTATTAGTAGTACAACAGTAAAAAGACAGACAAAAACGGACGTCGGATGAAGAAGTTATGAATTTTTAACGGATTTTCCTGTCCCGGTCAGTTAAAAATAATAATATTAAAATAAATTCAAAATTAGCCGACGAAGTCTAAACGAAAGTTGTAGAGTATAATTTTAGCTATGCGTGCATATAAAGAACGTCAAAAACAGAGTTCGTATGCAAACATTATGAATTTTACAAGTTTTTGGCACAAAAATAAAGAAAAATAAGCAAAACCGGGAAATTTCGCATGAACAGTAACTGCCATGTCACCCTCGCATGCGAGGCTCCACGTGGCGTCTTCTGATTGGACCGAAGCCTCACGTGTCACCTCCTGATTGGACCGCAGCCGAGGTCCACTTAGAAGCAGACAACTTCGCATGGGATGCCCCAGAGACACCCCTCGGACACCCTCCTTCGCACGTGTCAGTCACACATTGGACCGAAGTCTGGTCCAATCCGAGCCAGCCAGCAGCGAGCCTCCGGTCCGAAGAAGCCCCCTCCCTTCGCCATCTGTTCAATGCGTGGCAGCCTCGCATAGGCTCGGGTCCGAACCTTCGGACTATATATAGCATGCGAGGGCTTCCGAATTTTTTACACTTTTCACCCCTAAATTCATTCTCTTTCACACTTTCCACTCCCATAAGCTCATATACAACCCCTAAAGCCCCGGTATCAAGTCTCGAACACTAAGCAAGCCTCGAAGCCCCACCTCTCTCCTGTCGAAACTCTGCCTAATTTGAACCAGGTTTCTCGACAAATAAACTCCTTTTCGTGAAACAAAACTCTGTCCGGTTCACCATCTATCAAGTGAGTTCATACCCTCGTATTTTCATAATTTCTACTGTTTTAAGGGGGGAAATACAAGTATAACACAATAACTTTGTGTTATAAATAAATGATTTCAAATCACGATAAAACGATTTTAAAGCTTCAAAAATACTCCAAATATTGAACTCTTTTATAAACTTATATTTTTCCTAAATATTCACATTTGTATATATATATATATATATATATATATATATATATATATATATATATATATATATATAAGATTTAAAAGGCTTAGGACTAATAACTCATTCTAGGTCTTTTTCCTTGTTTGGATGTGGACTTATAGTACCGGTTATTTGTCCAAAGGTCGTTTAAATTTTACTTATATATAAAATTGTATATGTATATAAATATAAAGGTTATTTCATCAGTTTAATTACCCTTTGTAACATGTTGAGCAAAGGATTACATGCAAAAATAGTTATTTACCAATCATAAAATACATATAAATTATAATAGGTATAATTTATGATACATAGAACAATAATTCATGATTTAAGTATACAAGAATACACTGTTTTACATGAAACAAGGGTTTTGATTCAAAACAAATCAAGGGTTTACACTTGTCAAATACATGTTCGGAATACTAATTCACGAACATACTGTCAATCATTTATTTCAGAATGATTGGGTTTTCATAACTGATATACATGTAACGTTTATATGCTTTTTATGAGACGTTCAATTCAGGTTGTTTAATTCATTTTAGACAACCAAGGTAAAGCCCTGACATTATAACTAGAATCTCCAGTTTGGGGATCGAAACAAGTTGTGTATAGATCTATATCGGGATTGACAACCCCGCACTCAGGCTGCTAGCTACAGTCAGGCATACACGCCAATGAGTGGCAATTGTTATCAACAGTTTAAACGCTCACAAGGCGTTTGTTTCAGGCGTTCATGTCTTAGTATGGTTATAATAACTCATTAAAAAGATATTAACAACACGTTAGTGTATAAACAACTAAACGTAAGTACATCTTCAAAGTACCAGTTTACAAAATACAAAGCACAATGGTATATTATAGTTTTCAATAACAGCTAGTGAAGCCAGGCACACTCTTAGTTACAAGTTTTACAAATACATTGGTTTACAAATAGAACAGTTTTATGGGAATAAAACTACTTTTCACATACCACAGAAAATATGGGATTTTCTGGAATAGTTTTCATATTCAAGATACAAAGATACCCTTTCAAAACATAAAGTCTTATGTACTCACTCAACTTATTGTTGATACTCTCTTTTCAAATTACTTGTATTTCTCAGGGAAATAATAACAGGTACTCCCCGAGCTTTTTGAGAAGATGGAGCAATTATGAGTCATATCTTCTTCTTTTGTATAACTATTTTGGTTTCAATATACAATGATTGAACACATGTAAATACTTATACTTTTAAATACAATGGTTGTTTGTACTTTGATTACTATGATGCATGTGTTATGATACTACAAATGAAGTCCTCCACCCCCCGGACGTTTCCGCCGTCTGGTTTGGGGTGTGACATTATAATCCATGTCTCATGTCTATACGATATCTAGAATGGAGGAATATATGATCCCTTATCTAAAGAACGCGTTACTGATAAGATCAAAGGTCGACAACGGCTTTTGAAAGCTACGATTGCTAATCAGGTTCTGAAGTCATACTTGCAAAATAGTTATTAGACTTATCCAAGTGGGAGACTATTGGATTAGGTGTCTAAGCCCATAACTATTTTGGTATGTACTTGACCCGATTATGAGCATGGTCCTTTTGGGTTATCTTCACCTTAGCAACTAATAGGATGAATTATGGAGAAAGAGGATTTATTATGATTTATTAATGTACTATAAGAATAATATATTAATTGAGAAATCATATTATTTAATTAGTATTGATCATAAATTAATTTGAAATTTATTTGGTGATCAAAAGAGACTGATTAAATTAATGGGGACTGATTATGTAAATCAGTAATATTTATAGTTTGGGTTCATGGACCTTGTTGGTATAAGGTGGACGAAATCTCTATGAGAGAACATAAAGATTTCATCCAAGGCTTGTTCATTAAGGAGTCCATACGTTGCTTAGGGCCTAAGCAAGGGAATTAGGGTTTCCAAGTTGATAACCCTACAAGCCTCAATTATAAAAGGAACACCAAAGGCTCCCAAAAATGTCCCAATGATTTCTTGGAGAGTCCTAGACGTTTTTGAAGGCTATTCCTCTCTCTCATATTCTTCTTTGTTGATAGTGGTGTTTGTGACTCCATTAGAGGTATAATACTTAGGGCACTAAGATTTCAAGAATCAAGGATTTTGTGGATTGTTCTTGTTATTGCTACATAACAAGTAAGGTAAGATGCCAAACCCTTATTTACATATGAATTTCGTTCTTAGACGTGTTAGATTAGGGTTTATGCTTTGGAAGATTGTTTGCATGTGTAACATGAGAAAAACCTAGATCCAAAGCATTAGGTTTGCAAGCACACCATAGGAATGATGTTATGCTCAAATCCCATAAGAACTCACCTCGTATGTGCGTTTGAGTTTAGGATAGCGAAGGGGTAGAGACGATCCTCGGGTAAGCGTACGCTCGAATAACGTTATCCCAAAATAATTATATTCGACATCCTATTTAAATTAATTATAAATTAATTTAAATAATGTGTTAAATAATTAATTAAGTAAGGAATACTCACAAGAATTAATTGAAATAAATGGTAAGAAGATTTGTTCACGGTGTGTTCTTGAGGATTAAGAAGATTTGAAGATTTGTTTGAAGATTTAAAGGTGGATTGAATGTTCTTGGTGGGGAAATATGAAAATTTTGAAGATTCGGGGCGTAATCTCTTGAAGATTGAGAGGAAACGGGGCTGTTCACGGGTGAAGTTTGAGAGGATTTTGAAGTCGTTCACAGTTGAGAATTTAGGAAATGAATTAATTCAAGGTTTAAACACACACACACACACACACACACACATATATATATATATATATATATATATATATATATATATATATATATAGGGGTGTTTACCGATGGAATGGTATTGGGCCTAGTGTTTATGTTTCATAAATGGGCTTGAATTGGGGTTTTCAGCCCAATAAGAGGGTGTTCACGTCCATAAAGAAACCATGAATACTTGTTTTCATTTTGTCTAGGCTGTAAACTCCTTCCTTGGATTACTTTTGGACCGTGAACTCCAAGGGAGTTTACTTTTTGGACCGTGAACACTCTTTTAGAGTGTATCTTTGGCCGTGAACTCCATTTTGGAGTTGATTTTATGTTTTAAACCTTAGAATATTCACTTATGTTAAGTCATAATATCATAATTCACCCACGACTTAGGTTATCTTTAATTATTAGCTCATAAATATTCCTTTAAGGTAATAGGGAATGTATTTATACGTAACGATCGAAGTGAAACTTTTGACTCTTATTGAATTGAGAATGAAGGGTTGTTACACATTACGATATCAACATACATAGTTTACATCATTGTGTTTGTTTATGAATTACATCCAAATACATAATGTATGATAAGTCAACAAAAATACATCAAATATCCAAAAGTCCATAGCTGCCAATTGCTTAGTGTGTTCCTGAGAATACAAGTCGTTTTGCAAAGCGTCAACATAAAATGTTGGTGAGTTCATAAGTATTTTTGTATGAAAACTTTGTAATAGTTTGTAAACCTCCAGAAAATCCAATAGTTTCTTGTAAAAATAGTTTGTGAGTCTCGTTTCAAATCATGTATAATTTTCATGTGTATTATTTGTTTATCTTGTTTGAAAATGTATAGAGAGTGATTCTCAGAAAACCATGTATTTTCTTTTATGTGAAAAAGTGTGGTCTTAACCCCTAAGACCTGAGTGGTGAAATTAGATGTGAAATAATTGGTGCATAGGTTCGTACTTCGTAACATGAGTAGAGTATAGATATTGCGTAAATTTTAATATAGTATTTTTATTGTCTATGTGAGTCGTTATAACCATGTTAATATGACGAGGTGCCTGTCTTGACGTTTTTCAGGCGTCGGTTTTTGAGAAGATATTTGTCACCCTAGACTGGTGTGTGTAGCTGTAGTGAGCAGCTCAAGTGTGGGGTGTCAACCCCGTATAGATCTATACACAAACTCCCACTCTCCCTCCAAGAGACTCTGGTTTATAACTACAGGGCTTACGGAGTACACTAAGTGGGTACCAGTGAAGGAGTGTCTCACAAGAGCTATAACGGAATTTAAGCAAACATTAAGTTTCATTATCTAATGTTATAAATAATATTACTAGTGTATATTTTTTTACTACAACCATAGGTGATAAAAATATAATCATTTTTACCGAAAGTGTCAAAATATCACATTGTTACTATTATTGTCACTAAATGCTCAATTAACATAAAATTTATCATTTAAGGCCCAATTAAAATAGAATTGTCGCATAAGGCCCAATTTTTACCCCAATTATTATGAGAGACCCATTGTTACTAAAATGTTCATAAATGGTCCAATATTATCCAAAATGTCATAAGAGGCTCATTTTTACTAAAATGTTCATAAATGGCCCAATATTATCCAAAATATCATAAGAGGCCCATTCTTACTAAAATGTTCATAAATGGCCCAATATTATCCAAAATGTCATAAGAGGCCCATTTTTACTAAAATGTTCATAAACGGCCCAGTATTATCCAAAAGGTCAATAATGGCCCGTTATTACCGAGAATGTCGAAAATGGTCCATTTTTACTAGAGTTGTCAAAAATAGCCTATTTTTTACAAAAATATTCATTTAAGGCCCATTTTTACAAAAGTGTTCAAAATGGCCCAAGTTTATTTAAAAATCCCATTTTCGGCCCTTTTATACTAAAATGTTCAATAAAGGCCCAAGTTTATCAAAATGTTCAAAAATGGTCCATTCTTACCTTTATGGTCGAAAATAGTCCAATTTTTAGTGAGACTTCCACATTTTATAATTTTTCATGTTTTCATGCCAAAATTTTGTTTAAAACATAATTTTGGACTAATCTTTGTGATATTTACCATGTATCAAGTGAAACAAGTTTCATTTAGGACCTAGTTTTCATTTTTTAACAACATATTATGTTAACTAAGTCCAACATCTTGAGATTTAACCAAAAATTTCGAGTTCTTGAACTCTTAGCATGGATTTCACAACATTTAACACACATATCATATAACACATGCACATCCAAAAAAATGTACAAAGATTTACATAAGACTTTGGCTTATATTCTCCCCCCCCCCCCAAAGAAGGCAAAACTCGAAAACAAGGGGTATGAAACTCACCTTGGGGGCTTTCGGTTTGAAGAGGAAGATGAAGGTGGTTCTTGGCCTTAGCTTGCTTCTTGAAGAAATTTATGGAGTTTTTGGGGCTCTAGCGAACATATACACAAAAATAGAGTGGTTTGAGGAAAGATTTTTAGTGTAAACTTGGATTAAAACAATAGAGCTTAACAAGAACTTACCAAGAGTGTAATACTTGAAGAGAACTTCTTGAGAAAACCCACCTAAACCCACAATTTTTAATGAAGAAAATAGGAAAGTTTCTTGAGCTTGAGAGAGAATGAGATAAGAAGGTATCTTTGAAAGTGAGAAATTGAGAGATGGTGGAGGGGGTTAAGGAGGGTCGGCCAATGGAAGGGAGGGAGGGAGAGAGAGAGAGAGAGAGAGAGAGAGAGAGGTTAAACCTTGTTATTTGTTGGACATCTCCTAGATACACGAAGGACACAAGCATAGATATTTTTCATGCAAAGATGAGGTGTCACATAAGTCAACCCCTCACATTTTCTTTGTTTTCTTTTTTTCTTTTTTAAATTTTGATTGGCCCAAATGAGGAAAGAAGGAAGGAAAGGGATCTTTGGGCTTGAAGGCAACCGGAAAAATCCTAGGCCCAATAGGGATTGTAGTTTGCTCGAGTTTTTGGGCTTGGATCGGACCAAGAACGGTCTTGGTCCAATACTAGGCCAAAAGAAGTGTATTAAGCCCAATAAGGATTTTTGGTTTAGGTAAGAGAGCCCAATAAATATTTTTGATCCATTAGGGCCCATATATGGGATTTCGGCACAAGAAGATTAAGTGAAAGAGTTTTCAGCCCAAAATATTTCCTAATTGAGGTATTTGGCCCATTAAGCTTTGAAATAATTCTTCACGGCCCAATAAGGGTCTTACGGCCCAAAACTATGTTAGTTAAGAATTTTCGGCCCAACTAGGGCCCAAATATGCGTTTTCGGCCCATAATAAGATTAACTAGGGCTTTTGGCTCAAGAAAGGCCCAATAAGAAGGTCTAGGTCTATTAGAAGGTTTGGACCGAGAAGGATTGGGTTAAGACCCAAAGTATTGGGTTAGATTTTTGGGTTTACACAAGGAGGTTTCGACTTGAAACACACTTTTGGATGTATAAACTTGTATAGCACTGAAATAAATTTATACTACACGTAGTGTTACATAGTTATACAAAGAAACTATCTTGAAAATGGATAGGAAATCTAGCCCTAAAATGCTAGTTATGACACCGCCCATAGATATAAATATTAGTTACACTTAAAGGGTAGTAAGTACAACTTAACTTACAAAAATTTCTAGTGAAAAGTCGGAAAGTTGTGGGTAGAACTTCAACATAACTTAAAGTTATTTGATATTATTTTACTTAACTTCAAAATGCTTTTTTTATATATTATTTCTATATAATATTGATTTTATTTGGTGTATATAGTATATTAGATCAATTATTCAATATATATATATATATATATATATATATATATATATATATATATATATATATATATATATATATATGGTTGAAAATATTAAGTGGTCGATAAATACTAACAAAATATGTTATCTACGGTATTGAGTGTTCGATAAAATATTAATAATAAATTAAAACTACCTTTAAAGATGATCTATGTTATGAAAAAAAAAATATTTTACTTAATATTTATCAAAAACGTTTATGAGTCATTTACTATAGATATTTTAAAGATTTTGATTAGTTAACCATAACAATAGTTAAAAATAATACTCAATCAAATAAATCATTTTTAAATTATTTAAACAAAACACTAAATCAAAAATTATATTTAATTTTTTTCATGTGTAAACCGAGTGTAGAGTCCATTGCAAGATTTGATTGCAATATATGTTTAGTTTATCAGATTGTTAAAAAAAGCTTATACTTTTATATATCAACATAACACAAGAATTATTAAAATTTATTATTCCATGGTTAATATGAATAACTACATAATCTTAACTGGTGTAACGTGCAACAAATCACTTACCATATATATATATATATATATATATATATATATATATATATATATATATATATATATATATATATATATATATATATATATATATATATATATATATATATAGGGTTAGGTTATAATGTTTTCACTATCTATTGTGTGCATGTATGATTGATTTTTGACCAATCATTTTAGTTATTTTAAGAAAATAATTAATGCATATTACATGTTGAAGATATAATGGATATTAATTACATTTTCAGCATTTAATATGCATTAATTACTTTCTTAAAATAACTAAAATGATTGGTCCAGAATCAATCATACATGCACACAGTAGATAGTGAAAACATTTGAATCTAACTATATATATATATATATATATATATATATATATATATATATATATATATATATATATATATATATAGAGAGAGAGAGAGAGAGATTAAAATGTGAATAAAAATCTATTATGCAGACGTGTGTAGACAATTCAATTTTACTTTATGAAAATGACTAGGATATATATATATATATATATATATATATATATATATATATATATATATATATATATATATATACACACACACACACACTATGTTAGAAACTCATGTATTATACGAATTGACAATTTAGAAAACCAAACTACATTGTTAAAATATAAATAAATATATAATAATACAATACTAAGGTATGACGAAAAATAGAAATATAATTTATTTCAAATCATTTAGCATATAACTTATTCAAATTTTAAATTTCAAATATAATATATATATTTGAATTTTAAAAACTGAATTAATATAGAAAAATTTGTAAAATTGTCACTTGTCAATCTAAGAATAAAGGATAATTTTTTGAACCGACTGCTCTAATCAAATGACATGTCGTATGGTTGAAGATTTTCTAAGAGCTTAACAGGATCAATCAACATGTCATTTATCGCTTCATTAAGTAAGATATTTTAGGTTTCAATATGTCGTAAAGGGAGGTGTTAAAATACCTTATTTAGGAGTTTTCATTACTTGGTTTTCGGTATTAGACCATGAGGTATACATACCACAAAGCCTTTCGTGGTCTAGGTGACAACGACCATTAACCACGAACACCATCTCGGTGCTAAATGGTTATTAGTGGTCGTGGTAAATTGTGGTGTATACCACAGATCATCACACCCAATTATATTCTCTCTCTATCTCTATCTATCTCTCTAACTTTCTCAATCTCTCTCTACAATAAAAAAAAATATTTTTTTTATTTAAAAAAAATAAGAGTGATATAGTGGTAGGTATGTCATGGTTAGGTGTGGGTATTGTGGTGATGATGTGTCACCAACCACTATAATGGTTAGTGATGGGTATAACAGATGGTATTACCGTAATCAAATAAATTAATATAAGTTTTTTGTTTTTAATTACTTGATATTTAGTTTTATATTTAATTTGTTAACTATTTAATAACTATATTATTAATTATTTATTGTTTGTTTTATTTTTTATATTTGTATAATTTAAATGATGTTTTTTATTGTTTTTGTTGATTCTATAAGAAAATATTGTTTATAATTTTTTACTAAGTTTATTTTAAACGATTCAAGCTTTTTACTTGTGTTTTTTATACTATTTTTTTACAAAACAGTAAAAAATATTTTCTTAAGTTGTTAAAAAACTTTACAAAATAATATTTCTATGTTGTAAAGAATATTTACGGATTTAGATGACCCGATTTCTTTAAAGTTACTTTCCGATAAACGAACAATTTTTTTAGAAACGTTCATAATTGTAAAAAACAAAGCTTTACAAAAGAACATTTCTAATTTGTAAAAAAGGTTACGGATTCTGATGATCGGATTTTATAAAAGCCAGTTTCGGAAAAACGAACAAAATGTTAAGAGCATTGGGTATGAGTCACGTTATAACACTTAAGTCATATGTCATCTCATCCATAACACTACCATAACACCAAGGGGGAAATGGTGTTCTCCGTGTTGTAACATGTTAAGAAGTAGAGAGACAAAGGGAAAGAGAGAAAGATAAAAGATTTGATTGGTTTGTTTCCCCGTTGCAAAATATCATAACGCAAACAAGATGTGCCATAATACCAAAGGAGAAATAGTGTTCATGGTGTTATGACCAAGTTATGAAGATGCCACATAGGCAAAAACGATGTTGTTGGTACCCATACCGTATGCTCTAAAAGGTTATGACTAAATAATGTAAACGAACAAAATATTAAAATGTTAAAAAAAATATACGAACTAAACGTCAATGAGAAATAAATAAAAATAGAATTATTTTTTTGGATTTACTTTTGAAATTTAAATTTTAAATAACCATATATTATGTATATGTTTTAAATATATGACTGTGTAACAGTACATTATTTTTGAACCGTTGAACAACGACAAATGATAGTTTAACATAAAAAAATATTAATTCATAAAATTATATATCCGACAACATTATATTCAAACATAACATTACAAAAAAAAAAAACTAATAAAACTAGACACGACGAATATAATAATTTTAAATAATTTAGATAATTAAAAAACAAGAAAAAAGATAATAGTTAAACTTATGAATTTATTTTTAAATAAATAAAAGAAAAAAGGAAAATTATTACTTAATTTCTATTAAAATAAAGAATAAAATATGATTATTAAAAGTTTGATAGAAAAGAAATGACTAAGAGATTTTTCTTTTAAGATTTTAGATTGTTTCAAAGGTAATTCTAAACACATGAATACTATTCTAATTACACCGAGAATTGCTTGATTTGATTTCAAAAGATCACATCATTTCTCTATAAATTTACAAAACTATATTAGAATAATATATTTAATTTATGTCCCGATGATTTATATAGATATTTAGTAGTTAACCTTTTACTTTTTATTTTTAAATGTTCTAAAATTACGGATCTGAATATATATATATATATATATATATATATATATATATATATATATATATATATATATATATATATATGAACAATCATTGGTGTGGACATATGGACATTTTCATTTTATGAGAATTACCTAATAAAATAAGTTGTTTAGTAATCTAAATATGTTCAACCTTACACAACTATTGTTATTTTCATGTATTCTCATTAATTCTTAATTACTTTTGTTCTAACACATCGTTTTTCATTCATTTTCATTCTTACAGAATACAACTCAATAAACATTCTAACAAAATGAGAATAATAATAATAAAATTCAATAATAACTTTATAAACGATTTAATTAGTAAGATATGATAATGATAACAGTTATATAGGATTGAACCTATTTATATTATCAAACAACATATTTTCTTTGTTATTCTCTCAAAATAACATTGTTCATACGTTCGCACAATAGATGTCAATCCACATTTGAACATAGCTCTCTCTCTCTCTCTCTCTCTATATATATATATATATATATATATATATATATATATATATATATATATATATATATATATATATATATATATATATATATAAGTAGGTTAATTTGAAAACATAAATATCTTGTGAAAATGCGAAAACAAATTTTATCTTATAACAATCAAACACATGTAATTTAGAAATTAAATTTATTAGCAATATATTAAAGATAATAAGTTTACATGGTAGGGTGTTATAATAATATAGATTTCAGTGTGGTTTTAACAACCTTTTCTGTTTTTTTTACATCCTTAGCCACTTTTAAATTCAAGTTTTCATAATAAAAAAGTCAAAAAACATGATTCGCTAATATAAAACAATTTCTCATGTATCATCGATTATCATCATGCAGTTCAAATATTAAAAGTAAAATTTATTTTTAATTTTATACATCTAACAAAAAAAATAAGTGTATTAGGAGTTCAAGTAAAAGTTATATAATATTAAAGGTATATATATATATATGATAAGTCAAACACATTACACGCTGACCACTAGTGCTAGCGCCAATGCCAACGTCAGCATCAGTTGCAGCACCAACACAAGATCTTCTTAGCCTCAGCGTGAAATCCATGGTCTTGGTGATCATTATAGGAATATATCTTTGTATATTATATAATTATACGGATATGTATAGAATTTCTCCATATCTTTATGTATGAGCTTGAAAGGAAGATTACTTGATTCATCTATATCTTTGAATTTCGCCATATCACCACCATCAGTTCATCATTGCTTCTCATTCCCAGTCTATATTCACTATCGTATGGTTCATTGTATCCTCACAAAAATCATTGTCATATACTTGGATCATTCCTTCAGGGTTAGGGAGTATTAATCAACCTTTCATCAAAAGTTTTAACTTCGCCTTTGTCTTTTCTCCTTATCTCTCACACTTCATGGAACTATATCAAACATGATATTTCAATGAGCATAAAACATGAGACATTCATGAAATCGTCTTCAAGATGAAATGCGTAAACTTTTTTTCCCACAGTGAGCTTCCTTCAAGTTCATGTTGGTCTCACACTAATTTTATGAAAAAAAAAAGATACAAGGGTATAATGGGAAAGAAACAAAATGCTATCAGTAAAGACCCAGATTAGCGTTCAAAGTTTAAGAATATGTTGTTTTCTTTCTGCTCAATCAAGAATGGGTGACTGATTGTGACAAATAACAAGGGCAATTTAGTCTCATGGACTATGGCCTATCATAAAAAGAAGAAAGATGTATGGAGGCTATATGTTTTCGTGGATAGATAAATGGAAAAAAAAAGTTGGAATGTTAAGGGCGTAGATGAAAAAGTGAGTCCATTTTGTTGTCTTGATTTTCACAAGGGAATTCCATGTTCACAATGATTTAAGGTCTTCTCATTGGTATCTCACTTGAATTTCTAGTCTTAGCTAGTATTCTTTTTCGGCTACAAGCATCTTTCGCAAGTCTAAATCGTCTGAAAAGTAATAAAAGGCAGAAAAGGGTGCAACATGTCATTTTTTGGGGACCTATCGAGAAAAGCTTATCAAGGGCATTAAAGGAATAAGATCTCAATAAGTTATATTGTAGGTTGCTTTCAAGTCTAAAAAGAAAAGCTCCCACAAATGGCAAAGTGTTAGGTGTTAGACCAGAGGGAGCGGTGCGGCCTGGACCGCACTCCCTATCCCACATAAGCCATGAACACCGCCCCCCTGGGTGCGGTCCAAGTACGGCCTGGACCGCACTCCCTATGCCACATAAGCCATGAACACCGCCCCCTGGGTGCGGTCCAAGTGCGGCCTAGGGTGCACTGCGGCCTTCTATGGGTGCGCTCCTTGATCAATTTTGATTGGTTCCGTGTTTTATCGTTTTTAAACGGGCAAATTTTAAAAAATTAATTTTTTTTACCAATACTATAAATACTTTATCAACTTAACCAAAAAAAAACTCATCAACATTTTATCATCTTCTTTCTTTTCAAACCCACAAAAAATTTCATCCTCCAAAAATCCAACCAACGAAAAACAACCACTAGAAAACCCACAACTCCAAGACCTTCACTCGATCAACCGGTTTATTCGCCTCTTTTCTACCACTACGGGGGTATGCTTCCCTGTTTTCCACAACATATCCAACAACCACGTCCTATGCAATGGAAACTCTTGTTGGATATTGTCCTAAAAAAAGTCAGAATATGGTGCTTATGGGAGGTTTAACAAAACATCTACCAATTACTAAAAATTCTTTTTTATTAGGTACACTTTCTCATTGCAGTATTCCACCCATAGCTTGTTTTTGGTCCAAAGATGAAATTCTTAATGATAGTTGGTTGTATTCACCTATTTTTGGAATAATAGCTTGGTCTACGACAGGATTAACAGCCACAATTTGACCAAGATTTTGATCCTTTTGAATGTGGTTCCCAACCACACTGTGTTCCAGAAACACAATCACAACCACAAACACCCATTTCCGAATCTGAACCATAATTTGTTCCACAAACCCAACCCTCTCAACCAGGAAATAAAAGAAAAGAGAAAGAGGAAGCTAAAGCGTAGTCACCACAAGAAGAGTTAGTATTAGCACAATCATGGATTAACGTTTTAAAGGACGCGAAGACGGGAGGGAACCAAAAACATTATCGTTTTTAGATGCGTATTAGAGCTCGATTCCACAAAGGAATGAACCTGGAACCATATCGTACTAAACATCAGGTGTACTCAAAATGGGGAAAGATGAACAAAGATGTGATGTTGTTTAACGATTTATGTAACAACATTAAACGACTATGGAAAAGCGGCAAAAGTGACGAAGTGATTTTGGAGAAAACTTTTAACATTTATCAAAAGGAGCATAAGAAGACTTTCAAGTTTTTTGAAGTTTGGAATCTACTCAAAAGCAACAAGAAATGGGAAAAACTGAAAACAAGCGATGGGCACATCGATAATGGGTCAAAACGGTCAAAAACTTCTGAATCTGAACACACTTCATCGGATGTGCATGTTGGTTTTGAGCTCAGTGAAGATGAGCTCGTTCAAGTGTCACCCCCCCCCCCCCGGACTAATGGGAAGGGACAAAACAAAACTCAAAGGCAAGGGCAAAGTGTCGGAATCAGATGACTTGAAAAAAATGGGCGAGAACGTGCAAGGCATAAAAGATAGAATTGATAAATTTTTGCAACTTGCTTCGGATAGAGAGAGTCGGAAACAAAGGGACAGCGACCTGAGAGTGCTATCGATGAACGTGTTGAATTTGACCGGGGATGCGCTTCAAGTCGTTTTGCAA
This sequence comes from Lactuca sativa, assembly GCF_002870075.4. NCBI lineage: Eukaryota > Viridiplantae > Streptophyta > Magnoliopsida > Asterales > Asteraceae > Lactuca > Lactuca sativa. The sequence continues at coordinate 250,787,061 of NC_056627.2, read as the reverse complement.
ATGAAGGAAGACGTGAAAAAACGTTACATTAATCGTGGTTAATTTGTAATTGTTTTCCAAGTTTTTAATTATTTGATGTGTGTTTTTTTTTTATGTTGTAAGTTTAAGCTTTCTAGTTTTTTATTTTCTAATTTCCTAGGATTTTTTTAAAAGTAATGTAATGGTTTATATATTTAATTAATGAATTATTTTGTTTTTATTTAAAACTTAAATTTTTTTTATTTAAAATAATAATAATAATTTAAAGGAGTGTGGCAATACTCATTGGGTGTGGTTTGAGACCACACTTTTGTGATAATGGCTGAGGTGGTGCCTATATGTCATTGCGGTTTCATGAGTAAGCGCGGCACCACTCTCCACTCTCCAACCTTAAAAACCTTGAAGATATATAGCCAAGTAAATGACAAATGGCATGGATATTAAGGCTACTCTCGTCCGGTTGGATCTAGAAAAAGGAACAAAGGTTGTGAAGGGTATAACGGGAAAGAATCAGGAATGAATCAACTTGCTGTCACTTTAGTGTTTACATTGGCTGGAGGCAAAAGGGTACGGGTTCTCTTCTATGCTAGCAAACATTAAATTACATGCACAGTTAACTACAAGGGTATTTCGGTCATATTTTGTAAATAAGGCATGATTGTGTGACTTTTCTTATCCCCATGCCAGCCTTCACACCTGAATTATCTCACCTGAAGAAGGTGAAATGTCTGCTTGTGTTTTCATGGGAACCACGTTTATTTCCACCTGAGCTACTGCTGCTTGGCAATGACGGATTTGATGGCGTCTGTAGCCTCTGCCACTGTATCTTTTCGGTGGTGTTGTTTCAACAACCACAATTTACCATGTTTTTGCAAGCTTTGTGTTTTCCTGCTTCTAATATCATCTCCTCTTGGCTTTTTAACACATGATGGTTGCACTAACGTAGAACCCATATATGTTGATCCATAGGGTTAGGCTCACAAGAGCCTGACACCCTGTTTCTTTTATGGATGCAATCCGTCAAATCTATGTGGGATTTTCCCCTGAAAATCAGTTGAATAAAAGTGTGGTGCATCAAATTCAAATACTTTATAAATCGGTGCAAGTAAATGAAAACCGGTGAATTAATTTAAATGACATTCACGTGGGTGTGTCTTCAAGAAAGTCATAACCATGGACATATGAACCTCTTTCCCTTTAAAGCTGTTTGAAGCATAAATTATTAGATTGGTCAAGATTTCAAAGAAGGTGAGTATTTGATGAAATTATAGTTGAACGAAGACGAAGACATGATCTGTTTAAAAAAAATAAAGAAAGAAAGAAAATTTTAGTTATATATATATATATATATATATATATATATATATATATATATATATATATATATATATATATATATATATATATATATATATATATATATATATATATATATGAGGATCGAGAATATACATTTCAGCCCCACCTAAGCTTAGATACTAAACCTCTAAAATATGTTGATTTAACATGCTAAATATACTCGTTTGGTTTCACTTGATAAATATATCATTCTCCATAACATTTCTTTCTTTCAATATCATTTTATCATCTCCGTTTTCTTTCCTCAATTATCGTTTATTACTTTATCCAAGTAAATATTACTAAACCCTAAACCTAAATTTAAACCCTAAACACTAAAGCTAAACCCTAAACCCTAAATCTAAACACTAAACCCTGAACCCTAAACCCTAACCCTAAACCCTAAATCCTAAACATAAACCTAAACCCTAAAACCTAAACTCTAACCCCTAAACTCTATTGTGTCGATCTTGAATTTACGTCTTGAAGTATTAATCGTGAATCCATTAACCGTAATCTTTATATAGTAAAACAATGTATTTTCAAGAGGTTTAGTACCTAAGCTTAGGTGGGGCTGTAATGTATATTCCATTTTCCATATATATATATATATATATATATATATATATATATATATATATATATATATATATATATATATATATATATATATATATATATTCAAAAAAGTTTCTTAGTTTTCTATTATTAAAAGATAAATAAATTTTTTCCAAGTTGTAGTTAGTTTTCGTTTTGTTTAAACAATTTTCTAGCTAATCATTAGTGAATTTTTAAAGTTTTTAAATTTATTTCTTTTAAGTTTATTTTAGTTTTATATTTATTTCATTTTTCTAATATTTTATTGTAAGTTTTAAATTTCTTTTGTTTTAAATTTTTTTTTTTAAAGTTTTAAATGTATATTTTCTATCGGCTTGATAGAAATATAAGGGGGATAATGCACATATACGGATCATCGGCGAGGGGGGGAGGGTAACAAAATTCCGAGACATGTGTGCATCTCCAATTCTCATTGTGAATCCTAAGATGAGTTGACATGTACCAACTGATGAAAGCATCTGATGATGATGTACTAAGGGATTGATGGTGAACTTAATTGTTCAAGACTGAAACTTGACACTATCTAGCATAATCATTAATTTCTCGTGATTTATACTAATCAGGGATACATATCTAATCCTTCATGTCAATGATGTGTATCACTGTCATTGTGATTCACTAAGACGTTACCTTACCCCTCATGTCGCCGGGGGACAAATTTAACTTATGTCTGATGTTCAAATTATCTATGAACATTAGAACTTATTTACCCCCTAAAGCTCCTAATAGTTATGTATTTTATGTGTGTTTAAAGTTCTTTGGTTTCAGTCACTGATTTGAAGTTAAACGAGAGAAAGCATGAATGTTTGATCATGTGATGTATTTAGATAATTTCAAGTGGGTCTTGGTGACGGTCTACTAAATGTGTCAATACACATCTGGTTCATGATTTGCAATTTTATTGCATCAATTTAATGGAATTGTCGAGAAATGTCACAATGATCATACATTGTGTTTACAAGTGTCTCTAGCTATTAGAAGAAATGAACCACAAACCTAGGGGGGCAATTAACAGTGACAAAGGCACTTGAGCTGAAAATTTGAGTAGCTGGTCATAGAGTTATCCAGAGCTGGTTGATTTCTGGAGTTCTCTCTTACAAGCTCTATCATGTATGATCATTCCTTCCAAAGATCATTGTACCTTTCATGATTTGACGATGACATTTCATTAGACAGGTACGTAACTATTGACAAACTATTGTCCCAAGAAGCATGTTGTTGTATGTGCCTAAATCTCTCTAAGTATCTTATCAGCGAGACCATCTGCTGAGATGACATTGAGTCACCTACTCACTCTGATTGTCTAGCATTGTCTAAACTTTCTTAGTGAGATGGCTTGGTCCAAACAAAAAAATTATAGAAAGGCTTGGGTGTTTGTTTTTGGTTAATCGTTTCTTACCTGACTCTGTCCCTGGAAGCATGCTTGCCATATGCATTAAGTCTCATGTTCTGCTGAAAAATCGAGCATAACCCAGTGGTTTACCTTGATTACATAGTCATCGTCGTACGAGATACTTGTTTGGTCCTTAAAATGACAAAGGGTTATTCATATCCTTGACCACCTAGACTGAGGTATGACATGGTATCATTACGAATTAACGATGACTCTTTGATTATAGAGTGCAATAAACTGTATGAAGCAAGGATTGAACCACTTCTTGCTGATGGGTTATCACTGTCAATGATTCACACTAATTTCACCTCAACGTGATTGAGACATCCTACTTCTTTCCTACAAGTCTTCTTTATAAGAACTTGATGATTCACTGTGTAAAACCACTTACTGATAAAAATTTGAAAGTTTGTGTTGATGGTTAGACTATGTACCATAGTTTATCACATGCACCAACCCATTCTCCCCCTTAAATTCTTCTTTAAAATTTTATGATTCAGTGTCAAATGCTAGACACTAATGAGAAACATGTACCGTGATATGTTACACACACCAACCCACTCTCGCCCTTATTCTTTTAATAAGTGGTTAATGATTCAACATATAAAACCATACGCTGATAAGACTACACAAAACTGTGTAAATGATCTACTATTGCAATAACACAATAGTGTGATACATATATCCTATCTGTTAACGTTATTTTATGTTTCTTTTTATTTCAGGTTGCTTATTGTCTTTTTTTATAAAAATAAGACAATGTTTATTGATGCTGTCAAAGAGGATGAGAAATGTCTAGTTCTGCTACATTGTAATCTTACACATCCAAGAAAAACTACAATGTTGCTTATTTGAGGGGGAGCAAAATCTAAAGGGGGAACTGATATCAACATTTTATCATTTCTTCATCTATAAGTCCACTTCAACTGATGATACGTTGTTTTTGTTGTTCTTACTACTTCTACTGCTGATAACCAAAAATGGGAGACATACACCTTCTCAAGTGAGCATTCGTTAAAGTTGAAGAATTCTTTGAAGATTAGTTTTGACATCATCAAATAGGGGGAGATTCTAAGGTTACACATTGTGATCTGACGAGTCAAACACATTACACACCGACCACCAGCGCCAACGTCAGCACAAGACCTCATCAACGTTAGTGTGCAGTCCATGATCTTGGTGATCATTATAGGAAGATATCTTTGTATATTAGGTAATTATACAGATATGTATAGAATAGATAACATATCTGATATCTTGTTGATAAAGATCAGTTCTTAGATTAGATACAATCCATTGATTGAAGAGATATACTAGTATAGTTTAATATATATTCAACTTTAGGGTGAAATCCTAATGCACAGCTTGGTGTCGTCAATGCCTTGGTGGCCGTTTTAGTGACAACCATTTTCTTAGTGAAAACAACTTCTTTCTTTGTGAAAGATATATTTGTGATTATTTCGTGTTCTTTACTTTTATGTTCTTTATTTTGTTTAGTTAGTCTGTTTTTGTTTATTATCCTTCAAGTGTATCTGATCGATACAAACCTTATATATATATATATATATATATATATATATATATATATATATATATATATATATATATATATATATATATATATATATATATATATTAAAGGTTTGTATCTATATAAGTTAAAGGATAAATTAAATAAATAAAAGTATATTATATAAAAATATTAATGTTATCGTTATATTTATATTTACTAGTGATAGTGCCGGATGTGATTTCATAGTTTAAAATGCAATTTTTATTTGTTAATTATTTTAAAATTATTAAAATAGCAAGCGATTAAACATAAATTAAACTTGAGGTACATATTTTGAAAATTGTATCCAAATTAAAAAGGGAAAAAGGAAAATATATAAATTTGATGGGACTTGCATTAGCTAGAAATCACAACATTATGTCATTTAGACCATCTCCAACTCATCTTTATTTTTTCCTCCAAAAATGGAGTAAAAATGGGACAAATAGTATTTCATCTCCAATGCTACTCTATTTTTTATCCTATTTTACCTCCAAAAAATATATATTCCTAGTATATATCATTATTCCAACTTACATAGATTGTCAAACACACCATCTACAAATTTAGTTTTAACAAATATATAATCTATATTTTTTCATTACATTAATATTAAATACAAAAAATTATATTTATAATAAACTTATAAATAAATATTATACATGCATTTATAAAAATATTAAACATACACACATTTAAATAAATATTAAATAAATAAATAATAGTATTGTCACTTTGTGGTTTTTATTAGATTATTATTGTAATATATAGGTTAACTACATGTTTAATAACATATGTTATCGTGTTTGTAATATATATTTTAATTATAAGTTTTTTTGTAAAATATGTTATTGTCTTTTAAAATGTCAATATGTATTTAAATTTTTATATGAATTCGATGAACAATAAACAAACTTTATATTTATAATTAATTAATATAATTTAATATATAACAAAACATTATAAGTATTAAATATTATATTTAAATTATAATTAGTAGGTAAAAATGAACTAAAAATGTATAAATATATAACAGAGGGATTAAAACCGACAACGCAAAGTTCATCCCCATTTTGGGAGAAATGAATAGTATAACAACATATTTGGTGTAATACTATTCATATCCTCCAAAATTGGGGAATAAATGGGGGAGGGTTGAAGAACAATAGGGAAAGAAATGGGGCAAAAATAGAGAATGAGAGTGGGTTGGAGATGCTCTTAAGCTTTTTATAATATTTTTGACTGATTTAATTGTAATACACAAACTAATTTGTGTATATAGGAAAACTTTTTTTTCATCAACCCGGAAACTAGGATGAGATTTAGAACCAGAAATCAGATCAGAATCTGAACCGCACCAGCACCGGAACCGGAATTGTTACAACTGAAATATATAAAACCGCTTCCAGTTTTGGGTTTTAGGAATGTCTTTATTTGGGTTCCGGGTAATCCGAGTTTCAGGTCCTTCGGGTCCGGTTAAACCGGGTTTTAAAAACTGAAACCATGTTCGGAACTGGAACCGGTTTTAGCGGTCGGAACCAATTTCTATGAAAAGTTTAAAACATGAATATCTTAATCGTTTGAAGTCGAATTGACATGCGGTTTTTTCCATAGTGTAGTTTATAGTTTATATATGATTTTAGACTATAATTTTGTCATTTTTGGGTTAATATTCAGTGAGTTACAGTCCCTCAAAGTCGGAATATCAAAACTGAAAATTTTATTTTTTTCAGTTTTTGTTTATATATATATATATATATATATATATATATATATATATATATATATATATATATATATATATATATATATAATGAAAGATTTAAAACATGCATATCTAACTCGTTTAAAGTCGGAATAGCATGTGGTATTTTCCAAACTGTAGCTTAGAGTTTGTACATGATTTTAGATTATAATTTTATCAATTTTGGTTTCATATTCATTGACTTACAGTCCCCAAAGTCGAGATATCAAAGCTGCAAATTTTCTGCTTTTCGCTTTATTTTTATATTCTGTGAAATTTTAAAACATGCGTATGTAACTCGTTTCAAATCGGATTACCATGATGTTTCTTGCAACGTGTAGTATAGATTTTGTACATGATTGTAGACTATAGTTTTGTTAAATTTGGTTTAAGATCTAATGACTTACAATCCCTAAAGTCATGAAAACAAAGCTAAAATTTTTCAAAGTTCAACCACTAACTAATTACCAAAAAAGTAAATTGCACGAATGGTCCCTATGGTTTGGGTTAATTTGTGCACTTGGTCCCTAACTTATTTTTTTAACTCGAAAGGTTGCTACTATTTGTTTTTGTTACGCGTTTGGTCCCTGTCTTACCTAAAAAGATTATTATTTAAATAGAGAAAATGGTGGGGTAGTTAAGGTAAGATAAGGGAGTAGGGTTTGAGGTGTGTTTATTTAAATAAATTAAAAAATCAAGGGAAAATACTCTTTTTAGGTAAAACAAGAACCAAACGTGTAACAAAAACAAACAATATGAACCTTCTGAGTTAAAAACATAAGTTAGGGACCAAATGCGCAAATTACCCTAAACCATAGGGACCATTCGTGTACTTTATTCTTACAAAAAAAATTCCGGTTTTCCTGGGCTTTCCGGTATCAGACCCACTTTACCCGGTTCCACCCGACCCACTTTTATGCTTTCTGATTTTCCGGTTCTAGACCCACTTTACCCGCTACCTTACCCGGAACTGTACCAGAAACGGTTCTTATATATCGGTCCGGTTTCTGGACCTACAAAATCTCGTTAACCGGTTCGCGGGTTTTTTTGGGTCCGGGTCTACCGGTCCGAGTTTGGACCTACTCTCATCCCTAAAGAGCATAGGTGGGTATCCACCTCATTTCGCTGTAACCGGAACTGGAACCGGCGGTTCCAGTGAAGTTACTATTGGAACCAAAATCGGTCTACGAGGGTTTTAAATTTTTGGAACTAGTCCCGGAACTGGCGGTTCCGATTCCGAGAGCGAGTAACTCAGTTACGTCATTTTTTTGTTTCGTTAATGCAAAATAATCCTTCGCCATTGAAACAAAAAGTAAATATTATAACCTGTTAATTACGATACAAGTTATAAACGGAAAAAAATTATTTTAAAAGATGATCCAATTTGCTAAATATAGGTCATAAACCAAAGTTCATGTTCTTAGCATTAGATAGTCTAAGATCCAATTAGATAGTCTCAACAAATGTTTTAGTCATCAACGTTGTTACGGTCAATTCGTTGAAGTATTAAATACTTTTTAAATTTTAATATTTTGGAAAAAGTTCTGACGGTTAACCGGTGGGTAAAGATTCATAAAAATTGAAATCTGGAACCGAAACTGGTCATTGGCGGTTTCTAGTTTTAGGAATCATAACTGGAACCAGTGACCTTAGTTTCGGTTCCAAAACCAACGGTTTTAAGATGGTTCCTGTTCCAAAAACGGGTACTCGCTATCTGTGCTTTTCCCAACAGTAAACGCGGGTCCATGCTAGAATGTCTCGACTCTTGATAGTTGATTTTGACTTGATAAGATTCACCGGAAACATATGGAGTCAAATAATAATTAAAAACGTAAACTAAAAGTTTTTTGTTCTATCATAATTATATTACAAATTGTAATAAACGTGCAAGGATCTTGTTTTTCAAGCATTAAACGTGGTTAGTTATTAAAAAGATGGAGAAAACAAACATGTAAAATAAAGAAATTCGAATTCCCACATTAAGAAACTTTTCTGAATTATTCAAACCAAATTGTATTCCTTTTTAGCTAAGAAATTTAAAAGAGAAACAAAACATGTATCGCGTGGATTACTTGAATATATAATTTTTTTTTACATTTTTTATAGGAAAAAGACAAAGCGATATATTCCGTAATAAATTATAAAATGGAGAAATTAATTTAAACCTCTTCGTTTCTAATCTATCTGGATTCTATCCCAAGTGGTAATTACTGGACTAATTTGTAACTAAATCGAGATCCAAATCTGGACCGGGTCGGGTCATAATTGCAAACCATCGAATCCACATTGCTTGTAAGCTAGTGACTGCTTCCTTGGGCTTATGGCTATTGCACAGTCTATTGACACCTGCGAACATATCTCACATTACTATTCAAATTCATATACCATCGTACACTTGTTATTTACAAAATCTTTCAATTATTACTATTATAGCGTATATTCTTTTGTTATCATTTTTGTCATAATAATCGTTACTAAAATCGAACAATAAATAGGAGAAGAAAATAGTTAAAATCTCCAACTATGACAATTGTCCCATATATATATATATATATATATATATATATATATATATATATATATATATATATATATATATATATATATATATATATATATATATAGGGTTAGGTTTATGTGAGACGGCCTAATTTTGTGAAACCGTGAGACGCACTTTTTTATTTTTTTTTATTTTGTTTTAGTTAATTCAAGTTCCGAAAATAATATTTAAAATTTTTTTTTTGGATTTTTCCATTTATTTTGCATTTTAAAATAATTTTTTAGAATATGTACAGTGTAATATTCTATTAGAATATTTCACGTATTTTTCAAAAAAAATGGAATTTATTTTTATTTTTACTTTTTTATTATTTTTATTTTTTTTAGTTAATTCAAGTTCCGAAAATAATATTTAAAAAAATAATTTTTAGATTTTTCCTTTTATTCTGCATTTTAAAATTATTTTTTAGAATATGTCAGTGTAATATTCTATTAGAATATTTCACGTATTTTTCAAAAAAAAAAAACGGAATTTTTTTTACTATTTTTTATTTTTTTAGCTAATTAAAGTTCCGAAATTAATATTTAAAAAAAGAATTTTTGGATTTTTCCATTTATTTTGCATTTTAAAATTATTTTTAGATTTGGTCTCACGGTCTCACAAAATTAGAATGGTCTCAAATGAACCTGAACTATATATATATATATATATATATATATATATATATATATATATATATATATATATATATATATATATATATATTAGTTGCGAAACCTATGTATTACATGAGTTTTTAAATATGAATGCCTAAATATTTAAAAAGTTTGAATTTATTAAAAAATAAGAAAATATTGAATTATTAAAATTAAAGTGTATTTTTTCTTTTTTAAATTTAAACATATAACTTAGATAAATAAACAAAGAAAACTAATGGGGATTTAATTTTGGAAATTTGAAATTAAATGTAAGTCTATTAGTAAAATTAATATCCATTTATTATTGAATTTATTCTAATTATTATATTAAAATATTATGTGAAATTTAATAAAATAGAAAAATTCACAAAAGGACACGTGGAAAAAAATTAATTCAAAATAACCACAAAAAAACATTTAGCAAATTGAATTAGAGTGTAACAATATATATATATATATATATATATATATATATATATATATATATATATATATATATATATATATATATATATATATATATATATATATATATATGCCAAATAAATAGGTAACTTGTAATACCTTTTATGATTACGTCTTTTGAAAAAAAACAAATTAAGTTTTGAGAAATTAAAAATCCTTTTATTTTTTGTGGTACTATCTTCCTATCTATTTTAGATGGTGAGATGTCATTAAATTTAATTTAAATTTGATTGAAATATTAAATTTGTACATTTGTCATCATCTTAAATATATAAGAAGAAAAAATTAGGTACAAAATGCAGGAGAATATTTAATTTCTCTTAAGTTTATTATGATGTAAAAAAAAGGAAAAAGTATATAAATAAAGAACAATAGATTACTCTCCTACGTCGTAATTCAACCTTTCCACTTGTAATGTACAAAAAAAATTAAATTAAGGTTGATCCCTAAAGTAACAAAAAGGTTTTCATCACAAAATTCTCATTTTAAATATTTATAATAAAGTAATCATCTTTATGAATAGTTCACAATACTTACTGCTCAAAAATCATTGCAAAATTCATGTTTTCTTGAAACTGATATAAAAATTTGTGAGAATAAAATTTTCTTTAGTTCCTTTTTTATTTTTTTATAATTAAAATCATTTGTAAAACAATTTCACATTTTACAAAAATAATAGTCATATTGTAATACATATTTATAATTAATTTATGATAGAAATCAAACTTTTTGGTATTTTAGTAATTAACCCAAAAAAGGTTTGTTCACAAATTATTTTCCAAATCTACTATAATAAATGAAGATCAATTTTGGCACATGTCAATCTCTCATAAGTTTTGATACTTGTCATTTTGTGATATTTTTAAAATAAAATAAAATTCACATGTCAATTTCTAGATTATTCAATTTTTAAAATTAAAGTCACATAATATTTACATGTATATATGTAAAGTATTAAATATAGTAAATGTGATAATAAATTGCAATTAATATGTTTTTTATTTCTTATTTAAAAATTTTATTTTAAAATATATTTATTGTTTACATTTTGATATTTGATCTTTTTTTAATCAACCCATGTATTACGGGTTTTACACCTAATACACCTTATAGGGGCTAATCACAAAAATGATCATATGATTCTAGGAATGATATACGAAAATAACACCGCTTTTGAGCATTTATTGATTTAACCACATTTTCGAAATGAGGCTTTTTAGACTCAATCAATTTTGTTTGAAGTAGTTTTATGTCATAATAAAATTATGTTTCTGAAAAAAGAAAATACATTTCAAATTCAAATATTGGTTTTGGGACTATAAATTTTAGACAAAGTAAAAAAAAAATGTAATTTGAAATTTTTAGACTATGTAGGAAATCTAAATAATAAATCCGGAATTTCAAAAAAAAAATTACTGATGTCTAACAAAATGAAAAAAAAGAAATTCAATAACATAAAAATAACATAAAAGTGCAATTTAGTTGAAAACCTAGAGATAGTAAACATTGATGTTCCGAAATATTAAAAACATTTCCGAAATAAAACAAAAATTTAAAGAAAAAAATAACAAAAGTGAAGTTGAAAACCAAATGATAGTAAACATTTCAAAATTGAAATGCAAGAAAGAAATTTTTGGAAGTATTTAGTGCAAATGAGAGCGAATGGTATGGGTCTCGACGAGGAGCGACGAGACTGACGTGGCGGTCCGCAATGCCGTCGTAATGTGGGGAACACCCCCCCTCCCCCCCCCCCCCCCCCCCCCAAGTCGTTGCATCTTGTCGTCTGGATCTCGTTGTCATGGAAACGAATTGTGACGCACAAAATTTAGCCGTTGTCATATTATACCGTTTGATAACGGTCAATTTCAAAAAAAAAACTTACTTTTTTACCGTTTATATATATATATATATATATATATATATATATATATATATATATATATATATATATATATATATATATACTTTATTTCAATTTTTATATACCTTTCTCTCATTCTCTCTATATCTTATACACATTTTTCATTAAAATTTCAAATAAATGGAGCAATACCCAAATACCCCCTCCATCATCAAACCCAAACACAAACTCGCCTCTCGGATTTGCGGGGTATGAAAATTATTTCAACTTTTTGTCGTCTCAAGGTTAACCACAAATACCATACCAAGATGCCGCTTTCAATCCCGCTTCACCGTCACTACAATTTCCCAACTCACCTTACGTTCAATAAAATCAATTTGGTCAAAACCCAAATTTACAACAAAATCTTTTCTCTACTTTTGGTTCGATGCTACAAACAACCAATCAACTGTCGCATACAACACAACCATCAGTTCAAGTGGAAGCGGGAAGTAGAAAGAAAGGGAAAAGGAAAGGAAAATCAATAGCGGTTGAATCGCTTTCAATCTCGCTTCACCGCCACTGCAATTTTCCAACTCACCTTACGTTCAACAAAATCAATTTGGTCAAAACCCAAATTTACAACAAAATCTTTTCTCTACTTTTGGTTCGATGCAACAAACAACCAATCAACTGTCGCATACAACACAACCATCGGTTCAAGTGGAAGCGGGAAGTAGTAAGAAAGGGAAAAGGAAAGGGAAATCAAAAGGGAAATCAATAGCGGTGGAATCTGAAAATGCAGACGTTCCACAATGGTGGACACCGGAGGAGGAATACGCTTTGACGACGGCTTGGTGTGCTACTTCAAAAAACGAACTTTGCAGAAATGGAATGAAAAAAGGAGCTTATTGGGGGGGGGGGGGGGGGCGGTGCTCGACAAGTTTCACGCTATTTTAAAGAAAAATGCGTATCGCAACAACGACATGTTGAGCAGCAAATTGGGTATGATAACTAAGCGGTGCAGCAAATTCAACGGTATTTACAACCGGTTTGAGGCGCAACAACAAAGCGGAACCAACGACTTCGATTTGTTCAAACTGGCTAAGGAACAATATCGGGTCGAAATGGGTCATGCTTTCGACTTTGAAAAATCATGGGAACTGTTGCGAGCGGATCCAAAGTGGAATAAAACACCTACATCGTCGGAGGTTCAATCCCAAAGGTCTCGCAATTCTAGCTCGATCGACGTGTCGGACGCACATACTAACATCGACCTAAACGCCAATGACGATGAGATCCTAGATGATATCCAAGAGATATCCCCACCGCGACGACCGCCAAAACGCGACAAAGCGAGGCGCGCTGCAAGGCATGCGGAGGAGGTGGAAACGAGAGCAAAAGATGCGGCGGAAATGAGAGCCAAATTCGACGAGCACAATTTATTAATAAAAGAAAAAAATGAGTTGAAACGTCATCATTTGGAGTTCCTGGAAATGAAAGCACGGGAGAAGCAGGAACAAAAAGAGAGGGAACTAATGACACATCAGTTGTCAATTCTTCGGACAAGTGAGGAGGGTTTAACGCCTGCTGATCTAGCGATGCTACAAGCGATGAATGAACAAATTAGGAAAAAATATTTGGGTTAATTAGGATTAGTGTGGTTTTAGTAGTAATTTGAATGGTATTTTAGTTATTAATTTAGGTTTAAAATTATGTTTTTTTAATTTTAATCGGAATTTTAGATTTTAAATATTATGTCTTTTTTTTGTTTTTAAAATTATATGTTTTATAAAAAATATATATTAGTTATTAAAAAAACACAAAAAGAAAAAAAAACGAAAGCAAAAAAAAAAGTAAAAAGAAAACGAAATAGTAAAAAAAATAGAAAAATAAAAATATTTATTTTCAAAAAGTTGGTGTTGCATCTTTTTGTCCATTTCTCTACTTGGTGTCATAACACCATTAACTTAGGTGTCATGTGAGGTGGCACAACTTGGTGTTGCACCTTGTTGCCCACACCCAATGCTTTGAGAAAAATCCAACTTTTGTGAGACATGGGTAATCTTTAGACTTAATAATTATTTTAGAAGATGTTTAAAAGTTCAAACATTTTTTTACGGACACGTAACATATAGCTTTTGAGAGCTTTTATTTTTCTTTTTTTTTAAAAAAAAAAAGGAAAACCATGTTCGATAGTAGGAATTTATATGGCCATTTCCAGAAAAAAAAAATATAGTTTTTAGTTAATACAAAAAGGTTTAAATCCGATTGGTAGAAAAACTATTTCAAGTAGCGTTTAATAATTTTTTTTAGAATTTTGCAAATTGATTTAATTATATTTTTGTTTAAAATCATTGAATTGTTTAGATAAGTGTAAATTTATATATTTTAAAAGTTTTCGATTGCTTTCGTACACTCATACACAAGTAATCGAACACAGATAAAATCTATATCTTTCAACTACCATTTTTTTTTTTACTACAGAAGACTCATATATTCTCCAAAATCTTAATTTTTGTAATTATTCGTCTTGTTCTTACTTGAGTAATTGGAAATAACAAGCAATACCCACTCCCAATGATTGCGGAGACAATTTTCACAGTCATGTGACAGTGGGTCCAGGCCACCACAGTATATATTTAGGAAACATTCCTCCTCGAGGCTCTCTTTTAAATGCAATATTCCATTTTTTAAACATGTTTTGTCTAAATTAAGATCCTTTTAAACAAAACACATCAACTACACAACTTATTTACCGAAGTATTATTATTTTGATTTCATGTATCATGTAATAACATCTTTCAACATATAATAATATCTTTCAACGAATAAGTAAACAAAAAATAACCCCATTCAATATAATGTACCACTAATGTATATATTACGACAATTAACAAACAAACAACACCACTTAATTAAAATTAAAAAAGATAACCCGATTCAATATAATGTACAACTAAAGTACATAAGTAGTGGTTGTATTATAATAATGCATTTCATTATTGGTGACTTGGTGTATTGGATGTTTGTGGTATTAATTATTCATTACTCTTCCTTTATTAAAACCAATTAGTAAACTTAATCACCCATTTAAAGGAAAGTTATTTGTTTAATCCTAATGAGGCTTTCTCTGAAGGAGTGCATGATTAGATTAGCAAAAGGTACGTGGGACATGGGCTTTTGACAAAAGCCAGAAAGTTCAAAGCAAAAACAGAGAGTCTTGTGTGAATGTGAAAGGGAAAAATTGAAAAATCAATATGAAAACTGCTAACCTGCACAGCGGGTGAAGTTAACCCAATGATCCGAATCTTGGCCCTTACATCACCCATGATCCGAAGTTCGACCCGGTCGTTAAGCGTCGCGTCTCTAACTAAATCAGCAGCATCCGTCTGCAACAGATTCACTCGATCCACCGTCACCGTCGTCTGCACCTCTCGGATGCTGTGAGCAGGTTGGAAAAATCCGGGAACGGTGCCCCGACCCAAAGGAATACCATGGTACATGATATTGAATGTCGACTCCTCGTACTTGATCCCGACCTTGTTGTCATTTTTGGCGGTGAACATCATGCGAATGGCAAGGGATATAGAGGCGGAGTTGGGAGAATTGACGGTGGCCGAAGGAGGATTTGCTGCTGAGAGGCTGATGTATTGGACACCGACTTGTTGGAGATTGAATTCGGGTTTTTTGGGTTTGACGGCGAGGAAGATGACGAGGACGACGGCGATGACGAGAAGGGCGAGGAAGGAGAAGAGGAGGAAAAGGCAGCAGCAACAGCCTTTGATTGAGGCGGAGGAGGAGGAGGAGGAAGAGTTTGGATAGTAGTGTTGGTTGTGGCGTGGGTGGTAGTTTAATGGTGGCGGTGGCCGTGGACGGATTGTGTGGTTTTGGTTTTGGATTTGGTTTTGGGGGGTGGTGGTGGTCATTTCAGTACCGGAGGTCATCGTTTTGTTTTCCGCCGACGAAATGTAGGCGGTGGGGGTGCCGTTGAGAAATGAGTAAAGCTATGGAGACCCGGCACCTCTCTTTTATTCTTTCTTTTCTTTCTGCTCAGTGTTCATTTCTGGGCTTTTCTTTAGGGGGGAGTGAGTGAGAGTGGAGTGAAAATGGCAATGGTTGTGTATTTTAAAGATGAAAGTTCGACTAATTAGGAAAAATATAGAGAATATATTTCAAAGTATAATAAGCAAATTTTGGAACTCAAGGCATACTTTTAGTAACCAATTTTATTTTATTTATTTATTTTAAGTATTTCTTTTTTATAATCGGCTTGGTTTTAGTATAACATGAAAGTTCCACGTAAGGCGGTAAGGGTCGTAAGGATATTCATATTTCGGGTAAAATTAAGTCAGGTACATAATAAAACTCTTTTTATTTTAGGGATTTATCGGTGGAACCTCATAAAAACCAATCCTATTTTTATCAAAATCTAAAAAAAATCATTATATTATTTTATTTTTTAGTATACAAAAACGCTTATATTATTTGAAATTCTTATTTAAATTTTTCTATACTTAGAAAAACCTAATTTATTTTCATGAAATGATTAAAAAAACCATTATATAATTTTTTGTAATGCATTTAAACCTTCATATTTTTTTGAAATTTTTTAATCTAATAGGTTGTAACAATCAAAACATTGTGAATCGATTACATAACATTTTTAACTATCTAGGATTTACTGAGCTCAATGCCTTAAATGATATATTTTAAAAAATATAAGAGTTTTAACATTCATTTAAAAAAAGTATAAAAGTTTTAACGTACAAAAAATTTATATAGTGGTTTTTTTAAAACTTTGATAAAAATATGTTGGGTTTTAATAAGGTTTTCCCTTTATTGGTAGATGTTAATTTGAAACAACTATATTTTGTAAGATAGGAAGATTAAATCTTAGTCTTTGATCAAAAGTGATATTATGATTCATTAAAAAACATGATTAATACTAATTAATCTAATTAAATAGTTAATTAGGATAGACTAATCATTAAGTAAATTTAAGATGATCAAATATGATATAAAATTAGCATCATCTTCATGTCATCAAAAAATCATGGAAATCGATTCTTCTACCAAGATATTCGTTGGATCAACATTTTTTGTTCTTCAATTCACTATGATCGGTCTTCTATCTCCTTAAATCTTCTATTCTTTCAACCGATAATCAATTTGAGTTGGTCATTGCTCGAACAATGCTAAATCATAGCTTTTAAAGTTGCGATTTTTTTGTTTTTCGAGTTCATGTTCTTCATTCTTCTACATCTACAATTGATAATCTAGAATGATTGAGGTTTATGTTCATCTATCGACATCAAACATTCATTACAAGATTGTGATCGATTTTAACTTTGTGATCATCAATTTCATCCAAAGTAGAAGTTCAAGTATTCAACGATTTCTGCTAATCTTCATCTTCAAAAATGCAATCTTTCAAGCTGTGATTTTTATTCAACATCATGAATTCATCAATTTATCAAGGTTTGAGTTTGCATAGCTTTCATTGTTACTTGCATATAACATATTCAATTTTTTACCTAGTAACATGAACTGATTCAATCATCAAGCTATTAGCAATTTTTCTAATTTATATATCCATGATTCGTGATTTCAACAATCAAACATCATTTGTTGAATTTGTTTAACCTAGAGCACAATTTAACCTATGATATGTTATTTGGCAATACATCATCTGTTTCATAGTTTGATTTTAAACTTTCATTCAATCAATATGTTTTTTAGCAATATGTCATCTCTTTGCTTTTCATTAACATCATCTTGGTGATAAGTTCATGATACTAGATATTATTCTTATAGAATATTTGATATATATATATATATATATATATATATATATATATATATATATAATGATAACTGTTATGGATGACTTAGATATGCATGACATCGAAAATAATCATCTCAATGAAGAAAATCATTAATTCGGTTCTAATGATTCAAAGATTCATAATGAGGAAAATAAATTAGAAAATCAAGGTAATTTTGTTAATTTTTACTTTATGTCATGATTTAATCAGTTGATCAAGGTGTGAGTTTTCATTGCTTTCATTTTTACTTGCATATAACATATTTAATTTTTAACCTAGTAACATGAACTAATTGAATCATCAAACTATTAGCGATTTCTCCGATTTATATATGTGTGATTCGTGATTTCAACAATCAAACATCATCCGTTGAATCTATTTAACCCAGAACACAATTTAACCTATAATATGTTATTTGGCAATACACATTTTGTTTCATTGTTTAATTTTAAACTTTCAGTTAATCAATATGTTTTTCAGTTATGGATGATTTAGATATAACACCCGGGATCCAGAAGACTAATTAAGGAAAGAAAAATCTTCAATCAAGAGGGCGACTCATCGAGTTGAAGGGTGAGAACTCGACGTGTTTGAATAATTGGGCACGCGGGAATTTAAAGACCAACTCGACGAGTTGGGGAGGATCAACCTGACGAGTTGGACGGGATTTGGGAAATCCTAGATCCGAGATTTTGCACCCTATTTAAACACCTTACGCTTTAGGGTTGATGAGTTATAAAAACTGTTAGATCGATTAGATCTTCGTAACAGGTAAGTAAAGAACGTAAAAAGCAAGGGAATAAAACACAAGTATGGATCACAATGAGTCGAATGATTAGATTACTCATTCCTCAGCAGAGCTCGACTAAGAACTTCCGCTGTAGAGGACTTCTAGGGTTACAAAATAAGAACGATGAATATGCTGAACAATACTTCTCTAATCGGTTCTAATCATTACGTTCTAGGATGCATGCAAGCATCTATTTATAATAAACCCTACAAAACTCACGGATGGACAGGCCCATACCGGAGATAAACATGGACTAGCTAACGAGCCCAATAGACGCAACACAATACTGGACCTAACAATCTTCCCCTTTGCGCCAATTTGGAGCGAGACTATCGTTTCTTCTTGCTTGGACCAGCAGCGGGAACCTTCTTTATTGTATCAAACAGACGTGAGATAAGTGCAAGGATAGTCTGTCTGAAGCGAATGTACCATTGAATCATGTCATCAAAGTATTTTATATCATCCGCTGTGTTCTGCTTGCACCGATGGATGATCCCCAAGACGTGTTTCAAACAAGCAGTGGTATAGAGATGTTTGTCTGCCAAGGCGAAAAGACATTTCTGTCCTTCGTTTCTGGTAAACATGACGGAGTTTCTCTTTGGGTCAATCTTCCCCATCTGCATCATGTTGAGATCACTGGCAGAGCCAACAGGAGATATGGTAGGTTTTTTCTTGAATACGCTCGCTATCTCCTGATCCATCAGGGCAACTTCCATGACATAGCATACAAGCATCCTCTTAAAGTGGTCGATGATCGGACCATATTCAGCTTCGTTTGTAAAGGATGTTGTTCGAGATAATCCAGTCATGGGGATTAAGGTTGGGAAGATCTGCAAGTGAGATGGCATGTTCGGTCTTGGCAGATCCCCGTAGTATCTTGAACCGAACGTTGGTGAAGTTGCCTTCCCTGTACGGCTTTAGGACTCGAACATTGACGATTTTCTGAGCGCTCCAAGTTTGATATTGTGGTTAAGCTGCCCTTAGATAAAATTCGACTAAGACCCGATCAACCTTTGGATAAGGATGAGGGAAATCAACAATGTTGTCAAAGGCATGAAAGATAAACGCCTTTCGGGTCAGTGGCATATCGAACTGAGAATCGACAGTGTTAGAACGATCTAAAGAGATCACGGGTTCTAGCCACAAGATACTGGGTGTTTCGATGGCTTCTTTAATCAGTTTCTCAAGAGTCCAAGGAGGAAAAAGGGTTTTCCTGCTCTCGAGAAGGTCGTGGGCTTCTTTTTGTCTCCTTTCGGCTTCTTCAGCCTCTCTAGCCACACGAGCGCTGCTGTCAGCCTCTTTATCTCGACCCTGTCGCTTCAAAAGGTCGGCAATTGTCTCCTTATCATCATCGTGACTCTCCTCAGCAATTTCTTGCCTTTGTCTTTCACACCGGAACCTGAGGCTTGGCCTACTAGAGGAGGTTCGTTTGTATGAGTTGATGTTGAAGTAGGAGGTGGTTGAGACACTTGTTCTTTTTCTCCCCCTTGTTTCGAAATGGACACGAAATCAAGGAGCCCTTCAATTTTGCTGAGTAGAGAGAGGGCGGGAGCAAGCTTCTCTGCAAGGTCACGCCTTACAAAATAATTGAGGATCGGGTCATGTGCTTCAAGGATGTTTGAGATAGGTGAGTGGACATCCGAAACACACGATTTAACCACCTCTCTTTCAGATCGAAGAGACTCAATCTCCTGTTGAGAATTGGAGAGTTGAATACTCTTGACCTTCAGAGCGGTAGTCTTCCTTGCGAGAGCATACATGAGGGTGTTCTCAGTAGCTAAGTCTTCTTGAAGCTTGGCAAGGTGCTCCTCAATGGTTGTTCTGAAAGCTGAGTTGTCGTCAGAAATAGTTTGACGAAGTGAAGCGAACGACTTCAGCTCCGATGCAACTGTTGTAGCCAGCTGGTTGACAATTGGCTCCAACGTTGTTTTGGTGGCTGCAACAGTTTCCTGTATAAATTGTAACAGGGTAGAAGCATCAGTAAATAGTTTATCAACTTTTTCGGTCGCAACCTCACAAGCTTTGGTTGAGGCGTCAATGGCTGCAGTGGCGGAATCAAGGGAAACTTGATGAGCTTTGGAAAAAGCATCAACAATTTTCTGAATGGCAGCTTCAGAGATGGAGGACTGAGATGTAGAAGATGAGGCAATGAGCGAATCGATTTTATCATGTAGCTCCTTGAGATGTTTCTTTGTGACAGGAGCATCGTCATCATCATCACTCTGAACTTGAAACGGACTGTAATAGACCGAATCGAAGGTCATGTCCTCCCCGCCAAGGAGTGGTTCTTCACTCTCTGCTGTATGAGCAGGAGAAGATGGTGGTAGTGAAACTTAAGGTTCGGTAGTAAAGGTAGGTTCGGGTTGGGTGGTGTGTTCGGTTGTTGGTGTGGGTTCGGGTGCTGAGGTAGATTTGGGTGCGTCAGTATGAGCCCCCGTATCAGATACGTTGGTTCTTACTTCGGCAGTGGTGGTGGTTGCTTCGGTAAAGATGGGTGGTGGTACTGGGATGGAGGTGGATGGTATGTGAGTGGTGGAGGTTATGGGGGGAATGGAAATAGGAATTGTAACTGGTGGAGAAGAAATTGGAGTAGTAGAAATATGAATCTCTGGTGTAGGCGAACGTGGTGGAGTGTTACCACGCTGAGATCCATCAGAATCAGAACCCTCTTCCTCATATTCGCTTGAGGACGAAGCGATGATCAGCTTTCGCTTTGGTTGGGTTTTTCGCTTCTTCTTAGGAGGGGATTGGGCGGCTTTGGTGGGTTTCCTCTTCTTGGGAGATGGGTCTTTCGCTCCCTTTGCAACCTGCTTGCCCTTATCAGCCTTCTTTCCTCTCGGGGCAGGCTTGTTAGCATCATGAATCGACTTGAGCATCTCTGGAGTAAGGTCTCTCGGACCAGACCGTCGGAACTCCTTGTACGTTTTAATGATCCGACTGTCGGCAGGAACATCACCATACATTGTTTCAGGGATAGAACCGTTGAAGGGAAATTTTGATGCGTCAGATACAATGATCTTCGTGGTATGGAAGGTACCAATCGAAGACATTGGAGAACCGGCAACAATGGGGATGTGGTACTTGTCCATCACCCATTTAGTGACAAGAGTCCAGAACCGGGCGTATGAAATCTCTAAATGTCGAGAAGTGGAAGAGAGGCTCTGAATGAGCTGTTGCCAAAGGACTGACCCGTAGTCCATATTGATACCGTTGTAGATACCGTACATGATTGAAAGGAACAGACGACTTGCCCCGTCTGATCCAGCACTCCTTTCAGACAGCCCCTTGAAAAGCACTGTAAACATCCCATTCCACTGAGGGGGTAGGCACGATTTTTTGAATTTCGTGACCGTTATGAGCACCTCAGTGTACCCCATGTTGTAGAACATGTTAAAAAGATGACCCATTGGAATGGTTTCAGGGTTAACCCTCGACGAATCAGGTTCAAACCCTAACAGTGAACATAATCTCTGCTTGGAAATCGACGCCTTGTGCTCGAATACGTCGAAGAAAATCCGGTCGACGACCTTGTCGTAGTGAGCAGTAACAAATATATGGGACAGGAACTCCATGGGAACTGCTTCAGCTCTGGTGAGAGCAGGAGCAATCGGCGAGTACTTCAAGCATTCTATAATGGGGAACATGAAAGCGTCGTATGCTTGAGGAGTAAGATCAATGATCAAACTTTGCTGGGGACGAATCGGCAAGATGTGTGAAGTAGCGTGAACTGATGAAGAATCCACCATTGTTGTGAAGAGAATGGGAGAGATGATGAACAGTAGAGTGTTTGAGGGTTTTCTTGCTCTCTGGAAATATGGGTGCAGTAAAGAGGTAAACAAAGGGTTATGTTACCTTTTATACTGTGGGTAAAGGAGAGAGAAGAATCTTTCCCAAATCTTCGAGTGAAAAACAAAGAGTTTTTCGGAGGCGATTGACGCGTGACAGTTGTTAATGCCGATGATTACGCATGAGAAAGAGTGTCAGTCCCGATTTACACGCCTTCCCATCAAGCGCCATTTTCAGATGAAACGGTTCCAATTCGCACGCGTGGCCTTCTAGCGCCGTTTGAAATCAAATCGATTGGACTCCCGCCTGAGTCAGCTTTTTGTAATCTTATCCCTTTAGAGTTAACGACATCTTTAAAGCGAAATATTACCCATGTGGATTAATGTTGACCACAACCTGTTAATAACTGCTAACCCCATTAAAATGTCTTGTAACTGATGAAACCTGAATTTTGGAAAATCAAAAAGATTTTCGTGCTAAGTGTGTAAAAGAAAAAGAAATAAAGCAACACATTTGAGGGATTATGTGATGTCAATAAAGACACGAAACAATGGATCCCGGGCACGAATCTCTTCCTTCAAAGTCAAGAGAGACCATAAAGTGGTTGTGTGGTTTCCCGTTGAATAACGATCAGACACTTATTAAGAAGTGTTGAAAGGCTTCCTTTAATTAGGCTTAATTAGGTGGCTTTTGCTTCAATTCAGAATTCCTGATCTTGATATAAGATAGAAATCGAACGAAGTACTTGTGAGACCAATGTAGTCTATTGAACAAGTAGGTTGGAGATAATTTAAGTGGCAAGGTAAAAGAATGTATGTAAAATCTCAAAAAAATATTAAAACTGGATTCCGAGGGAAGAAATGTTATTGGTTTTAACAATTTCATAGAAATCACTCAAAAGGGAATTAGAGATTTTACTTTGTATCCCCATGGATAAATCCATAAATTCATTAGTGAAAGCTAGAACAAGTTTATTGTTCACCGTCAATGCATAGTAAGTATTGAATTTTGGGTTTCACTTAGCACGTAGTGACACGAGGCTAAGATCATTAACATAGAAATTGTGTAACCATAAACCTCAGTGGTAATTGCTGAGAGTCTCAAGGGTTACGTTTGTGAAACGAATAAGATGGAGAAAAGTAGTGTAGATGGTGTAAAGAAACCAAAGTACCTCTGTTGTTAAAATAGAGACCAAGCAGAAAACTCTTATCTCATGTGAGAAGAGAGTTAGGTAGCTCATGATTACAATAAATATGAGAGCCTAATTAGGAAGACAAGGTTTGTGTGTACCAAGTCAGTAAGGCTATTATTCAGAATCAGGTGAGGCTTTGGACACATACAACAGCATGCTTCTAGGGACACTTAACTAGTGAAACGAATTCCCCACAAATGGACGCATAAAAAGATAAGACAAAAAAAAATTAATAAAAAAAAAGTATATTTTTGGAATTTTTGATAAAAAGAAACATGAGATAAAAAAAATACAAAAAAATGTTGGAACCGAACCCGATCGTTCGGTTTATTTCGGTTAAAAAAAATTGGGAACCGAACCCGAGCGTTCGGTCTATTTCGGGTGAGAAAAATTTTGGGACCGAACCCGAGCGTTCGGTCTATTTCGGTTGCCAAAAACAAATAAGATGAAAAAGAAAAGAACTTTGACAATAAGATAAATAAATTTGAGAAAATAATACAAAAGAATTACAACCAAACAAACTACCTTTGAGTGATAAGCGAAGAGTAGATGATACAACCGAACCCGAGCGTTCGGTTCATTTCGGTACACCAGAACAAGACACGAACCCGAGCGTTCGGTTCATTTCGGCATACATGAGACCCGAACCCGAACGTTCGGTCTATTTCGCTTCTAACTTTCGATCTAGAGAAGTAATCTTTGGTACTGACTCCGATTCCATCATTCCTAGCCCTTGTAGAATTTTGTTGAATGAAGCTTCAGGAAGAGCTTTAGTGAAGATGTCAACCAGTTGATCAGTGGTTCTAACAAAGTGAATTTCGACGTTCCCGTCTTCCAAATGATCCTTAATGAAGTGATACCTCAGTGCTATGTGCTTAGTCTTGGAGTGTTGCACTGGGTTATGACAGATCCTAATTGCACTTTCTGAGTCGCAATATAGTGGGATCTTTTTCATATTGAGTCCATAATCCCGGAGCTGGCTTTGGATCCAAATCACTTGAGATGTACAGGAGGCAGCTGCGATGTATTCTGCTTCAGCTGTAGATAGAGATACACAAGTCTGTTTCTTTGATTGCCAACTAACCAACTTCCCGTCAAGGAATTGGCAGCCTCCAGTGGTGCTTTTCATGTCTAGTCCACAACCTCAAAGGTCTGCATCTGAGTAGGCTTGAACGAAGAAACCTGAGTTTGATGGATACCATAAACCGAGAGAGGTAGTTCGTTTCAGATACCGGAGTATGTTCTTCACTGCAAGCATATGAGGTTCACGAGGATTCGCCTGAAATCTAGCACAATAACAGACAGAAAACATTATATCAGGCCTGCTAGCAGTAAGGTACATTAAAGAACCGATCATCTGGCGATATAGCGTAATATCAACTGCTGGTTTATCCAAGGATGGTGTGAGCTTGGTGTCGAATGTCATTGGAACTTTAACTTTTGATTCTCCCATCATGCCAAATTTAGCAAGAAGAGTCTTGGTATAAGCTTCCTGGTTGATAAAGATGCCTTCGAGTCCCTGTCTAATATTTAAACCAAGAAAAAAGTTAATTGGACCCATTGAGCTCATTTCAAATTTAGTCTCCATCAGCTTTCTGAATTCAACTGTTAAGCTAGGATTCGTTGAGCCAAAGATGATATCATCGACATAGATTTGAACTATCATAAGGTGGTTACCTTCCTTCTTACGAAAGAAGGTTGGGTCAACCGAACCTTGTTTGAATTTTGACATCTTTAAAAACTTGGTGAGCGTTTCATACCATGCCCTAGGTGCTTGTTTCAGAACGTAAACCGCTTTGTCCAGAATATAGCAATGATTAGGGTATTTTTCATTAACGAAACCTGGAGGTTGCTCCACGTACACGGTTTCTTCTAGTTCTCCATTCAAAAATGCGCACTTTACGTCCATTTGGTAGACCTCAAAGTTCTTGTGTGCAGCATAGGCAAGAAATATTCGGACAAATTCCAGCCTAGCTACTGGAGCAAAAGTTTCCTCATAATCAATTCCTTCCTCCTGGCAGTATCCTTTCACCACTAGACGAGCTTTGTTTCTTATCACATTGCCTTCCTTGTCCATTTTATTTTTGAATACCCATTTGAGACCAACAACTGAGGCGTCTTTAGGAGTGGGAATGAGTCGCCAAACCTTATTTCTTTCAAACTCGTTGAGTTCATCTTGCATAGCTTGAACCCAGTCAGAGTGGTCAAGAGCAATATTTACTGTCTTCGGTTCAACTTTTGAGACGAAAGAGTTAAACATGCAGAACTCTACTTTTGAGAATAGAGATGCTTGCTTTGCCTTCAGTTGAGATCAGGTCAGGACCTTTTCGGAGACATTACCCACTACCAGTGAAACGGGATGATCTATGGTCCACTTGACAAGAGGAGGATAATTTGGATCATAAGATGGATCCAATTCAGTATTCACCATTTCTTCTAATTCAGACTGGCTATCATCGTCGTAAAACATGTCGTCATTCTCCCCCTCGACAGATGAGCTTTTAGGTGTAGCAGGACTTTCTGGTGCTACAGGACTTTCGGGTGGTGTTGGGCTTTCATGTGCGGTTGAGCTTTCGGGTGCAGTTGAGCTTTCGGGTGGAACTGGAATGGAATTCTCCCCCTCAGTTTGTGAGCTCGGTTGTTTTGAAGAAGGTGGATTCTCCCCCTCAACTGAAGCACCATGCTTTGGAGGTTCATTTGGAACATTTTCTCCTTCACCCATTCGTTTGGCGGCATCTTCGACGATTTGCTTCAGATAGTCGACTTTGTTGTCTGCTGCCTTGGCTTCCGATAGATTAGCTTTCTCCGGTTCATCGAACAATTCCACAAACTGCTCAAACAAATTAACTATTGAGGCCATGACTTGACCTGTTTGAGAGAAAATTTCCCCAACTGTTTCTGCAGAGGCCTTCAGCTTCTTGACGTAACTGTCATCGAAAGTCACATAATACGTTTCTTCAATCTTCCTCGAACGCTTATTTAAAACCCGGTATGCTTTTTAAGTGAGTGAATATCCCAGAAAAATTCCTTCATCAGCTTTAACATCAAACTTGTTACGATGGTCTTTGGAGTTGAAGATGATGCATCATGAGCCGAATACATGGAAGAATTTAACGTTCGGCTTCCTGTTGTTGATGATCTCATAAGGAGTAAGAGTGAATCGCTTATTGAGATAGGACCTGTTCTGTGTAAAACATGCTGCATCAATAGCATCAGTCCATAAATATAAAGGTAGAGAAGCGAAACTTAGCATGGTTCGGGCTGTCTCACACAAAGATCGGTTTCGTCTTTCGACAATTCCATTTTGTTGAGGGGTGTAGGGTGCTGAGAAGTTGTGACTGGTTCCTTTTTCTGCCAAATAGTCTTCAAATTCTTTATTCTTGAACTCCAGTCCATTGTCGCTCCTGATGTTACGAACAACTTTCCTTAGTTGCACTTCAACCTGCTTAATAAACATCTTTAGCTTGAGAGTGGCCTCAGATTTGTGCTTCAGAAAGAACACCCATGTAAAACATGAAAAGTCATCAACGATAACAAGAATATACTTGCTACCACCAATGCTTTCGATAAATGATGGACCACACAAGTCAATGTGAAGTAACTCAAGTGGTTCAACAACTTTAGTGTTTATAATGGATGGGTGACTTTGACGACTCTGCTTCCCCATTTCACACGCAGCACACAAATGTTCTCGATCAAACTTGAGCAATGGAAGACCTCGAACATGCCCTCCGGTTACAAGCTTGTTGATATCCTTGAAGTTAAGATGGGAGAGCCTTCGGTGCCACAACCAACTTTCGTCAGAATGTGCTTTGGATAACAGATAGATAGTTGGATTTCCTTTGATAGGTTTGAGATTGAGAGGAAACATTTTGCCTTTACGCTCTGCTTTGAGAATTACCCTTTTTGTTTTCTTCTCTATTATTTCCGAACCCTCATCGTCAAATGAAACTTTAAGACCGGTACCTCCAACAAGCTGAGATACACTGATGAGGTTATGTTGTAGCCCTTCAACGTACGCAACCTTTCTAATTGTGAAATCACCATTGGTTATCATACCATAACCTTTTATTGTTCCATATGAGTTGTTCCCGAACTTGACATTCCCACCATTCTGAAGAGATCGAAACTCCCTTAGCTCCTCCTTCCTCCCTGTCATGTGACGTGAGTAGCCACTGTCAATATACCATTCTTCGTTGAACTGCTCGTCACTAATAACCTGCAAAATTTAAGCAGATTTTGGAAACTAAAGTTTCTTGGGTCCACGTGAGCCTTTCACAGGAACAGGAATAGTAAGAGAAATGTCAACATGATATGTTCTTTTTATTAAAGTTGTTTCATCTTTCTTCTTAATAGTGAATACTTTAATTTTGTTAGGATTTGTTACATTCGGTTTGGATTCAGGTTTTGGCGTTTGGGCCTTCGACTGCTGCTGATCATTCTTGACTGAGGAAACTTTCGATTTTCCTTTCAAATCTGTTGAAGATTTTGGATTTTGAGTTTGAACAGAATTGGGTTTAGAATGAGGTTGAGAGGAATTAGAACGAGAGAATTTGGACTGAGAAGTTTTCTTGACTTGAGGTTCTAAGTGACCCTTTTGTTTTTGGTCACCAGTGGGACCAAACCTTGAACTATGGTAGCTTTTGCTTTCGGAACCGAACCTTTGCTTTCGGTTGTTGGTGTTCTCTGAACCGAACCTGTCCCTTCGGTTGTTATTCCTTTCCGAACCGAATCTGTCCTTTCGGTTGTTGTTACTCTTTTGTGGCCTGACATCACTTTTCTCTGACTTTGAATTTTTGTCATGATAAGAGAAATGAGCAGTTTGAGATCGCCAAAATTGTCTTCGTTCTGAGAGATTCTTTTTGTATCTCAGATTCCTTTGCTGCTTTTGATCCTTCACTTGCTTCGGCTGTTTGTGGATGTTAGCCTTTTGCTTCAGCTTCCTGTCAGCAGGTTCACTTTTAACAGATGATGTTTCGCTTGTAGAATTGACTTCTTCTACAAGAACTTCTTTTGTACCACTAGTGCTTGGCACGTCGAAGTTGTCAGGTTTGTTTAGTGGCTCTGGAACATATCTGCCTTTGGTTTTCCAAGACGTACGCTCTGACAGACCAATAGTTTCGTCAGCGTTATCTATAGGAGCAGACCAGAAAAACTCATCACAACCATCTGCATTATCTTCATTCACTATGGCAGTGAGTTTGGCTGTTTGATGTTCGGTTACTCCTGTGACCTTATATACTTGATTTGGTGTTGTTCTCACCTTTTGGTACACTACAGCCTTTTCTTCAAGAATCGGGGACTTATTTTGGGACAAACGAGCAAACTCCACTGAATTTTCAGAAATAAGATTTTTGTGGTTTTCGGGTTCGCTCTTGACAAACTCATAATAGTCGACTTCATCCTCTACAGAAATTACGCTCATGTCATCATCCTCATTAAGTTCAGATGCGTTTTCAACATCAATTTTGTTTTCTGAACTTAAATTGGCATTCAATGAGTCAAATTTTTGTATGGTTTCGGTCCTTACTTTCAGCTTATCGTTTTCATCTAAAAGGTTTTTCAGCATATCCTTATGGTCCTTGGACTTTATGAAAGATTCAATTTTGTCCAGTCCATACATATAAGTCGGATTCACATCATCAGACGAAACTACACTTTCGCAATTATATGCCTCAACATCGATTTCATCCTCCTTAAACTCAAGGAAGGGAAAAATCATGCGATGAATTTTCTGCCCTATTTCACAATTCAGATGAAGTTGAGTGATGTTAGCATAAAGACGTTTAGCAATTAAAGAAAAAAAAATTCTCTGTTTCAAAAGTTTTAAATTGTCTCTTTGTAAATAAATGTTTTCGTCCTTAGATTTAATCAGCTCCGACTCCTTCAACTCTATCCACATCCTCCGTTACTCACTCTTGGATGACACCCTGCTTATTTGGTCAGTTAGGTTAGAATTGGTGACTCGTGTTTGAGTTAAACAGCTATCTAGATTTGAGATTCTTGAATTTAAGCTATTTAATTCTTTTTCATTTGAATTTTGTGGGACTTTGAATGAAATAAAAAGGTATTGTACCTTCTTGATCAATTCATCAAGCTCATTGACCTGCACACTGAGAGGTTTTGCTGTGAAACATAAGTCCTCTCGCTCCTTGGAGTCCTCTTTTCCGCCATCAGTATTGTATCCCCTCATGTGAGATACATCAGTCACCATCAAACATTTCCCACTGCTCTCGTCACCTCTTGCCACATACGCCTTTCCATGCGAAGGCCTTCTCACTTCATCATCCTCAGAGTCGGTAGACCATACTTGCACGCCACCGAACTCGTCATCCGCTACCGAATCCTGTACAATAAGAGCATTCATAGAAGGGTTAGTAGCAGTTTTTTTCCTCTTGATCTCATCCAGCTTTTTCATCAACGCAGCTTCTTCATCTTTCTCCTCATCCTTCTCTGTCATTTTCTTCAGAACACAGTTTTTAGCATAATGGTTCTTTCCTCCACAGTAGTAGCAGTTCACACCAGAATCTCCCTCAACCTTCGCCTCCTTCTTTGATTCTTTAGTCTTCGGTTCCTCTCTGACCTTTTTAGAACTATAGCTTCCCTGCCAATTTCGGTTCTTATTGGTAGGGAACCTTTTCTTGATAAACCTCTTTGGATTAGACACCATCATTGCATAATCTTCTAGATTCAGATCTTCGTCATCAACCGTATTTTTTCCTTTAGACAGGAGGGCCAAGGACCCCAAACTTGAAACCACATTCTTCTCTTGCATGACAATCTTCTCTTGGGATTTCAAAATTCCCACCAGCTTTGCCAGCGAATAAGACTTGAACTTCTCATGAGCTTTGACTGTAGACACAACCGCTCTCCACTCGGGTCTTAGGCCATTCAAAAAGGTGACCTTCTGTTCAATCAGCTTCCTTTCTATATCATGTTTGATCATCTTGCTAAGAAGATGATTGAAGCGATCGAATGTCTGAGTAACAGTTTCATCAGAATTCTGCTTAAATTCACCAAACTCAGACAGCAGCAACGTCTGAATGGAATGCTCCAATTCTTCATCTGTGGAATAAAGCTCTCGCAACCTATCCCATATTTCTTTAGCTGAACTGCAGGAACTTACTAACCTGAATGTATCAGATTGAAGAGCGAATCGGATCAGTCTCAATGCTTTGATATTGCACGAAAACTTTTCCTTTTCGTCTTGAGCGACGTATTTTACGTCTTTTAAAAGATCATTATATTCTTTCTGAGTTTTGATGATCTTTGATGTCCCTGAGTGAGCGAATCGTCCAGACACGATTGCTTCCCAAATAAGATATCCATTTCTTCAGATCCGATGACATAATCTTCAAAATGATGCGCCCAGACTTCATAATCCTGGGTGTAGAGAATAGGAATCTTTGTCGTTGATCCAATGCTATTTGAGATGTTGATAGGATTAGATTGTGACTCGTCCATGCTTGATCGTTTAACCTGTTTGAAAGATCAGACTTGTAATACGTAATATTAGGGCAAAACAAATAAATGCTGAGTTACGTCAATTATGGAATGACGGCTCAATAAATATCAGTTAATGCGGAATAACCCTAATCATAAACTCTTTCACTGAAAAGATGTGTATCGATTACACAGCCTCCTGCTCTGATACCAATTGATGAGTTATAAAAACTGTTAGATCGATTAGATCTTCGTAACAGGTAAGTAAAGAACGTAAAAAGCAAGGAAATAAAACACAAGTATGGATCACAATGAGTCGAATGATTAGATTACTCAATCCTCATCAGAGCTTGACTAAGAACTTCCGCTGTAGAGGACTTCTAGGGTTACAAAATAAGAACGATGAATATGCTGAACAATACTTCTCTAATCGTTTCTAATCATTACGTTCTAGGATGCATGCAAGCATCTATTTATAATAAACCCTACAAAACTCACGGATGGACAGGCCCATACCGGAGATAAACATGGACTAGCTAACGAGCCTAATAGACGCAACACAATACTGGACCTAACAAGGGTTTCTCCTCATTTCTAGCCTCTATTGTCCTAACCTTAGATCTCAAAACCCTAAGCTACTTTTTAGTGATTGTGAGCCATTTTGCTTGTTCTTGTAAGTATTTAAAGCTCTTGGAAGGAAGGAAAGTTTGAAGAAACAAGGAAGAGTTGCAAGATTCAGAAACCTCACTCCATTTTCATCATTTTCAGGTAATCAAGTCTCAGACTTGCCTAATAGTTGATTAGATCTCCTCCTTATTAGCACCTTTTGCTTGTTTTTGGTCCAAATGATATGGTTCTTGAGAGTTGGACGTCCCAAATGGAAAGCACTTCGGATCTAGAGTCTTGAAGGACTTTCATGGCATAAAGGTGCCAACTTTATGGCCATGGAAGTCCCATGCAACCTTTAAGCCATCATTATGACCTTTGAGCTTCTAATGGCCATGCATGTAGAGAAAGATGGGAACTTTACGTGATATTTTGGTTCTTATGGTCCAGATTTATGACCTGATGGTCTACCTTGTAGTTTTGGTGGTTTTGGATTAAGTCTTTGGACCTTTTTGGGTTAGGGTTTGAGCTTTTTCTCTTTAGGAAGGGATTAATGGGTAAAGTTGGAAACTGTACCCTTCTAAAAGGTATTTCCAGTCTAGATCTAGAGTATTGGGTTCAGGTCTGAAGAATAAAGGCTTAATGCACCAAGAAGGGGTTAAACATGGTAAAGAACTCGACGAGTTCATCAGAGGAACTCGACGAGTTGACTCGAAGTATCCCGATTCTATCGAAATGGAAGAACTTGACGAGTTTGGGGAGAACTCGACGAGTTGATGCGAGATATCATGATTTTGTGATTTACAGAAACTCGACGAGTTAAAGGAATAACTCGACGAGTTGAGTCAACTCGGGGCGTTGAATTTGACTTTGACTTGGATGTTGACTTTGACCTTGACTTGACTTTTACGAAGGTTGACCCTGGAGTGTTATGAAGTATGGAATGGGTTCAAAAGGGATTTTCCTTATAGGGGGTTGGGCCCAATTTGGGCTTAGGCCTCGATTCTGAGCCTTGTTGGACCAGGGGTGCAACGGTCATTTCACCCTAGGTAAGGATTATGGGTTACGGTGTGGAACCTAATTGTTAACTGGGTGATATTTGGCATGGATAGCTCGGAGAGTCGTCAGAGCGGCCAGTAGAGATTTCTTACCGTGAGATTCAACATCGAGGTGAGTTTCCTCCAGTTTGAACGGGTCGAAGGCACCAATGATGGCCTATATTTATGTTTATATCTTTCCGAATTATGATATGATGTTGTTCGGTGCCCGAGGAATGTTGGTATGATTGATGTCTTCATTATTCTTGCATGTGTCTGTATTTGTATGTTTCCGGATTACGGCCTGATGTCGGGAGATGCCTGAGGAATGTCTGTATGCTTCCCGGATTACGGTCTGATGCCGGGTGGGGCCCGAAGAATGTATATATGTATGTTTCCGGACTACAGTTTGATGTCAGGCGGTACCTGATGACTATATGCATGTTTAGTTATACTTGCTGTCTATTTGATACTTTTATGTGTCTGGTAGGGAGGCGAGTGTGGGTGTGGTCCCATATCTCATCACTAGCTGAGTGTGGATGGGGTTCCATATCTCATCATTAGCAGAGTAGGGGCGAGGCCCATGATAGGCGAGGCCTTAGGACTGGAACATATAGTAGGGTGTATGATTCTTTATGTGCTAGCATGATTATATGTTATTGTCTGTATGTGTATAGCAGGCGAGGCCCAGTGACATGCGGGGTCTGGAAGAAACATATATGTATACCGAGCGGAGCTCGATGCCAATCAGGGCCTGATGCCAGGCAGAGCCTGATGCCGGGCGGGGCCCGAGGAAGGTCGGGTGGGCGTATGTGATTATGTGTATGGTATGTGGTTGTATGGGGAACTCACTAAGCTTCGTGCTTACGGTTTTTAGTTTTGGTTTTAGGTACTTTCAGTTGCAAAGAGTAGAGCACGGGATGACTGCATTGCACACACCACGATGTTTAGCCTGGGATGTTTACTCTGATGTTTTGATTTGGAAACTCTGATAATAATGTTTTGAAATACTTTGACTTATGTTTTGATGGAATGGTTCGATAGCTATGGTTTTATTTAATAATTAAAAATGAAATTTTTGGTCATGAATTTTTGGGATGTTTCAACTTGGTATTAGAGCCTTAGTTTGATGGATTCGGGCACACTCTC
This sequence comes from Lactuca sativa, assembly GCF_002870075.4. Lineage (NCBI taxonomy): Eukaryota > Viridiplantae > Streptophyta > Magnoliopsida > Asterales > Asteraceae > Lactuca > Lactuca sativa. The sequence continues at coordinate 250,753,103 of NC_056627.2, read as the reverse complement.
GGGTGTGTCTGAACTCAAACTGAGGACTTGGTATAATTTTTTTTAAAAGAAAACCATTTTTATAAAAAGCATTTTGAAAAGAGAAAAAGGTGTGGTGTATGCAATCTAGCATGCAGTTCACATATTCACAATTCATATCATAACATAAACGTGTATGGGTAATTTGGGAGAATTTACTAAGGATCTAGGAAGGATGCCTTATATGGCTACTGTATGTGCTTATTGAGCTGCATGCTAGTACTGATTAGTCAGTGATATGATAGCCTGATTAGGATATGCTTGGTTTTGGTTACTCAATGCTCGAATTTTGCTTGCTTTGTGCTTTTAGGAGTCATAGTTACCTTTAACTAAATAGTAAACGAATACCCTAAGTTACATATTACGAAGACTAAATAATTGTAGAAGGTTGGGTTTAGCCCTATTTCGCAGCTCTCGTTTGAGTCTAACTGTTGTAGGGAGAGACCTGTCATTCGAAGAATTATCTGGTCTTAGTAATATGTAACGGTATTTGCGAGCTAGTTAGGGATGGGTGGCAGGGACTTCTTATGCATTTGATAGCAGAGAGTGGGTCGGAGATTACCCTAGGGTAAGCCTAGTATGAGATTAGTACTGGGAGCAATAGTACTAAAAGGGACTGAGTGGAGTCAAGGCAATTCTTGAGGAAAGCACAGATAGATGTGGAAGGTAGTATGGGCCCGTACTACTGAAAGCAGAGGACCCGTACTCGAGTCAAGGAGATCTGAGATGAAACCAAGTAACTTGTAGTGTATGAGATCCCTCGAGTTATGATGATTGTTATGGTGTATTTTCAGTATGATGATGCTATGTACTAGACCAGTTGGCAATTCTGGCGCTGACGATGGATCAGGCTCGGGCTCTAGAGTTGGGCAGCTCGATGATCAGATGATGGAGTTCATTTCATTTAAGATCACGCACAATATCTTGGAATAGACTCCTGTGATCTTCGGTATGGTCAAGGAGGGAATTTTAGAGATTTTGGATGAGAGGTTGGGTGCATTATGCACTGAGATGGTGGCCATGATGGGGACACGCACATCGATGTTCAGGGAGTTCTGAGCATGTGGAGCTCCATACTACCATGAGGCTAGGGACCCCATTTCTAGCAGCAGGTGGTTGGCAGATGTCGGCAATGCCTTTTGTACTTGCGGTTGTCCCGAGGGAGACAAGGTCTGACTTGCTTCCGGCCTCCTGAAAGACAGGGCACATGATTGGTGGGAGGAGGAAGGGCATGTTATTGGAGATGATGCAACTATTTATGCGATGACCTGGAGTGATTTCTCAACCAAGTTCAGGGCCGAGTTTGCACTAGTGATGGAGGTGCAACAGTTGGCATGGGAGTTCCAGGACCTCCAACAGACTATGGAGATGGTGGCTGAGATCACCGCTATGTTAGGGAGAGGGCCCTTATCATTCTACAGTATGTGGCGGATGAGGATATGAAGAGGGCTCGATACCATGAGACTTTGAGCAGCGACATTAGGCAGTTTGTGAGCCAGTCCAGCTGAAAGACACTAGAGGATATGATTGCTCGAGCTACGGAGGGGGATATCAATTTAGAGGCGGAGAGGAAGAGGAAACCAGACGAGGTTCAGACATCCGCAGGATTAGGAAAGAGGCCTAAGATATCAGACTCTAAAGTGAGTCATCATGACCGTAGCCGTTGTGGCAAGTGCGGCAGGACACATGAGGGTGCGTGTAGGAATGGTAGTGGTGGTGATTCTGGCAGCTTCAAGTGCGGCCGAATCGGTCATTATAATAGGGGTTGTACTGCTACCACTACCCATGGATCAGACTGAATTTGTTTTCATTGCAGTTAGCAGGGCCACAAGAAGGCCCAATGTCCGAGTTTGGCTGTAGTGGGACAGGTGATGGCACCTGCCCCTGCGACATTGAGGATCACCGAAAGCCATCAGTAATAGGCAGAGGCGCTTGCGACAAGGAGCAGGGCTTTCTAGTTGACTACATAGGAGGCGCGAGCAGCTTCTGATATCGCATGTGTGTATCTTTTGCTTTCCTATCAGTTCTTATTTATGATTTTATTGATATTGTCTTGCATCGGTATGAGTAAGTGTATCTTGGAGTTATATTTTCTGCTTATGTACGGGTTATATGCCATCTGCATACCATGAATCTTAGAGAAGTAGTGTGGAGTCGTATCCTTATATAGAGGGTTCCTAGGTTGCGGTAGTTGTAGCAAGTGTGATTGGAACTCGGGAAGTGTTTCGTTAATCTTTAAGAGTTGTACTACTTTAGTATTTGCTAGTCTTGGAGCACTAACAGTGATAAGTGTTGGTTGCCAACGGATTGATCATTGTATGGTAAGAAGGATTAGGAATCCTTCCAATATTGTGTGCTATAAGATTTTGGTTGAATCAAAGTGGGGGAGAATTGTTCATGTACTTAGGACCAGAAGTAGGTGAGAAAACAGGACAAGCTTCACATTCCCACTGAAGAGGAAGGTGAACCCAGTGGCTGTCTGGAGTAAGGGGTCTGTGAGTTGGGAGTTTGGAAAACTTAACAAACATTGGGTTCACGTCTTCTTGGTGTTTCATAGTTGGTGTTGGGGAATCAGTTTGGAAATTCCCATCAGGACGCGAGTTCAGTCGGGATGTTAGGTCGTGTGTGTGCTCGACGTTGGATGTTTTCGGTTTGGTAATCAACGATCGAGACAACGTGGAAATAGTTGTAAGACTACGGGATAGCCGTATAATTCACCAGCAGCCAAACAACATGGGAAAGTGTTGTTAGACTGCGGAAGGAGTCGTAGCATTCACATGTTCTCTTAGATAAGTTACGCCAGGGTGGGTCAGCTTGTAGGTTCGGGGAAAGGCCACAACATGATTGGAATCAGGAAGGAATAGGTCGACAGGGTTTTGAGGTAGGGATGGGCATGTGTATCCCTAGATAGGTAGGACCTATGGTTAAGGCCACTCCGTAATATGGTTTTGGTGGGACCCGTGGGTGAGGCCCGTGTGCTTATAGCAATGCAGGTGGGACCTAGTAGAGACCGTTAGGTCGAGGTATGGGATCGAGGATTTCAGGATTTATGGAGCCAAGAGTGGAAATGTGGATAGGGTAGTTTCGATAGTCGAAGTTCTCTTTGGAAGTCGCGGGGAGCGACTGGGAGAGTGTTCTTTGGCTCAACAACTAGGTGAGAATCCAATATTCTAGATAGTTGGCAGATAAGTTAGGAACTGGGAAGTCTCAATTCATTCGAAAAGAGGATAAGAGGCAACATGATGTTCGGGCATAAGTAGCAATGTAAGGATTCAAGTGTGTGGAATAGCTTGATGATCGAAAGAGCTAAATCACTTGCAGTGGGATTAAATAATCTCAGAGTAAAGGATTTGACACCATCGCGTAGCTCTCAGTTGAGTTTAACTGTTGCGGGGATAAATCTTCTACTCGAAGGATTATCTGAGCCTTCTGTCAAGTATAAGTATTCTACAGCTGGTTATGGTCAGTGATTTTGTTTCTAATGGTTGCATCGAGATAATCAGGATTGGAAGTGTGCGTTTGGTCGGTCATTCGAGGAGGACTAAGCATGGTAAAGCTTAATGTGGTGGTCTGTCAGGAAGTTGGACCAATGCGAGTTTCCAGTTTAGGGAGGTAAAAGTGGTTTCTTCCGGAGGCTCAGGGTTGGTTATCTCCATATTTTGGTTTTGGTTGGGGGTGTTAGTGAGGAAAAATTTCGAGGATGAAATCTCATTTAAGTGGGGGAGAGTTGTAACACCCGGGATCCAGAAGGCTAATTAAGGAAAGAAAAATCTTCAATCAAGAGGGCAACTCGTCGAGTTGAAGGGCGAGAACTCGACATGTTGGAATAATTAGGGACACAAGAATTTAAAGACCAACTCGACAAGTTGGGGAAGACCAACTCGACGAATTGGTCGGGGTTTGGGAAACCCTAGATCCGGGATTTTGCACCTTATTTAAACACCTTACGCTTTAGGGTTTCACCTCATTTCCAAACTCCACTGTCCTAACCCTAGATCTCAAAACCCTAACCCTAGATCTCAAAACCTTAAGCTACTTTTGAGTGATTGTGAGCCATTTTGAGTATTCTTGCGGGTATTTGAAGCTCTTGGAAGGAAGGAAAGTTTGAAGAAACAAGGAAGAGTTGCTAGATCCATAAACCTCACTCCATTTTCGTCATTTTCTGGTAATCAAGCCTCAAACTTGCCTAATAGTTGATTAGATCTCATCCTTAGCACCTTTTTCTTTTTTTTGGTCCAAATGATATCGTTCTTGAGAGTTGGACGTCCCAAATGGAAAGCACTTCAGATATAGAGTCTTGAAAGACTTTCATGGCATAAATGTGCCAACTTTATGGCCATGGAAGTCCCATGAAACCTTTAAGCCATCATTTTGACCTTTGAGCTTCTAATAGCCATGCATGTAGAGAAAGATGGGAACTTTACGTGATATTTTGGTTCTTATGGTCCAAATCTATGACCTCATGGTCTACCTTATAGTTTTGGTGGTTTTGGATTAAGACCTTGGCCCTTTTGGGTTAGGGTTTGAGCTTATTCTCTTTAGGAAGGGATTAATGGGTAAAGTTGGAAACTTTACCCTTCTAAAAGGTATTTCCAGTCTAGATCTAGAGTATTGGGTTCAGATCTGAAGAATAGAGGCTTACTACACCATGAAGCGGTTAACAGGCTAAAGAACTCGACGAGTTCATTAGAGGAACTCAACGAGTTGACTCAAAGTATCCCGATTCTGTCGAAATGGAAGAACTCGGCGAGTTTTGGGAAAACTCGACGAGTTGATGCGAGATATCGCGATTTATGGAAACTCGACGATTTGAAGGAATAACTAAACGAGATGAGTCAACTCGGGGCATTGAATTTGACTTTGACTTGGATGTTGACTTGACCTTGACTTGTCTTTGACCAAAGTTGAACTTGGAGGGTTATGAAGTATGGAATGGGTTCAAAAGGGTTTTTCCTCGTAGGGGGTTGGGCCTAATTTGGAAAATTGGGTCATTGATGGGCTTTTATGGATTTTATGGTTTTGGGCTTAGGCCTCAATTGTGAGTCTTGTTAGACTTGAGGTGAAATGGTCATTTCACCCCAAGTAAGGATTATGGATTACGGTGTGGAACCTATTTGTTAAATGGGTGATATTTGGCATGGATAGCTTGGAGAGTCGTTAGAGTAGTTGCTAGAGATTTCTTACCGTGAGATTCAGTATCGAGGTGAGTTTCCTCCTGTTTGAACAGGTCGAAGGCACCAATGCCAACCCGTATTTGTGTTTATATCTTTTTGGATTATGATCCGATGTCGGGCGGTGCCCGAGTAATGTTGGTAAGCTTGATGCCTTTTGTGATTCTTGCATGCATTTGTATTTGTATGTTTTAGGATTACGGTCGGATGTCGGGCGATGCCTGAGGAATTTCTGTATGCTTTTCATATTACGGTTCGATGCTGGGCGGGGCCCGAGGAATGTTTATATGTATGTTTTTGGAGTACGGTTTAATGGTAGGTGGTACCCGATGACTATGTATGTTTAGTTATACTTGTTGTCTATGTGATACTTGTATGTGCATAGTAGGGAGGTGAGTGTGAGCAGGGTCTCGTATCTCATCACTAGCTGAATGTGGATGGGGTTCCATATCTCATCATTAGAAGAGTAGGGGCGGGGCCTATGATAGGCGAGGCCTTAGGATTGGAACATATAGTAATGTGTATGATTCTTTATGTGCTAACATGATTATATTATATTGTTCATATGTGTATAACGGGAAAGGCCCAATGACAGGCAGAGAAAAGAAACATATATGTATACCTAGTGGGGGTCAATGCTAGGCGGGGCCTGATGCCAGGCAGAACCTGATGCCGGGCGGGGCCTGAGGAAGGTCGGGGGGGGGGGAGCGTATGTGATTATGTGTATGGTATGATGTAGTTTGGATAACTCACTAAGCTTCGTGCTTACGGTTTTCATTTTTGTTTTCAACTACTTTCGGTTGCAAAGAGAAGAGCTTGGGATGACTGCATTGCACACACCATGATGTTTAGCCTGGGATGTTTACTTTGATGTTTTGATTTGGAAACTCTGATAATAATGTTTTGAAATATTTTGACTCTTGTTTTGATGGAATGGTTCGATAGCTATGGTTTTATTTAATAATTAAAAATGAAATTTTTAGTTATGAATTTTTGGGATGTTTCATTAGATATGCATGACATCGGAAATAATCATCATGATGAAGAAAATCATCAGTTCAGTTCGGGTGATTCATAGATTATGCATAATGAGGAAAATCAATAGGAAACCCAAAGTAATTTTGTTACTGATATGTAACATTCGAGATTTTGGTATGTTTCCTTTAACCCTTTATGTAGAAAATTTATCTCATTTTAGTCCTTAGCTCAATACGCAGGGCGTACTCTATGAGTACGCTTAGCGTACTGGCCTGAAGTTGGATCGCGGATGCACCCATGTACGCTGGCATATATTGGAGTACGCTAGGCATACACAATGCAGGGGTAACCCTAATTTTAGGGCTTGTTCCCTATTTAAACAACTTAAGACACCCTTGGACCTCCTAATGAGCAACCTCCATCACTCTATACCCTACGATTGAAACCCAAATTGTCATTTGTGAGATTTGAGCTTGAAAGTGAGTTTGGGTGGTGTTTTTGGAGAATAAGAAGAAGAATACTTAGAGGTTGCTTGGGAGTGACTTGAGCTTGTAGATACAGAGTCTGTTGGGTTTTTATTTAAAAATCAGGTTTCACAACTGGTACAATTGACAACGGAAGCTTTAAAAATGTTGAATAAAACTAAAACTATTTTACCCACCAAGGATCATTTTGCAAGAGTTAGAAAGATTAAAACAACCATAGTAGGGAAAGCATAACAACTGTCACACCCCAAAACCAAGAACGGCGGAAACGTTCTGGGGCGGAGGACGTCATGTACAGTATCAGAACAATGAAAAGTAGTAAACAAGCAACAACATCACCCATTGCATTAATAATATAATTATTATACAAGTGTGTTCTGTCAAATTTTGATAAACACTAAAGCATAAATCAAAATGAAAGATGAGTCTTGAACGAGCTCCATCTTCTCTAAACCTTGCATCGGTACCTGTCTATTGATGACCCGAGGGTTGACTAGCATGTGCCTAAGTGTAGTTGTGTGGTTACAACAAGTCTAAAATCTTACCAATCCTACCACAATGAGAACAGTGGAACATAACATTAAACTTAAAATACTATAGGAATATTTGGTGTTACTATAAGTGCTTTATACTTGAGAACTAAAACGGGATCTTCATTACTAAGTTGATAGTTGCTAAGTGGATACACTAAGACTATATGTAATTAGGATGTTATAGACTTAGAATCTGTGAAAATTTTACTTTACCCCTATTCTGTGTGAATTTGGAGTTAAGGTCACTTATTCGAAGGCCTATCCTGTTTCGATTACATATAATTGGTATGCACTTCACAAATAGTGATGTAACTAATGAAGATTTTCTAAATAATTATCTAGATAGTTCGTCTAATAATTATTTTCTTACCCCAATTCTCTCATAGATAACATGGTTGGACTCCATCCCCACGACAACCAGTATCTTCCGAATGAGGTCATTGCTGGATGGTTTGGAGAAGAACCAGAGAATGATCATCATATCCCTGTGAATGATCACCATGATGAAAACCTTCCGGGCGATGCTAAATCCGAACCAGAGGTTGAGAACCTACCCCAAGCAGCTCCCTTTCCAATTCCTAACCCCCGTCCGACTTTTCATGGCCCGACGCCTGAGTGGGTGGAATGCTTGGGAACCTGGAGCCAAGGACAAGATCTGCCCATGCCATTGGATGGTGACCGAAGCTTTTATGACCTAAGCAATGGGGGCTCAGCAGACAGAACCTTGCCAATCTTGGTCCGCAGAGTGGCCCGAAACGAGATTCAAGGCAGGACAGCCCTACATCAGATTACCGAAGTTATCGCCGATGCAAGAATGCATAACCTCCACACCATTCATCTAGAGGATGCTCGCGAGAGATCTGATAGAAACCATGAAACCCTGCTGCAAGCACTGGCTGAATCACGAGCCGAAGTCATAGAGCTCCGAGTATGCCAGAGGGTGTACGAAAGACACCTACTTGATGTGGAACGTCAATTGGCTGAACTGACAGTCACCAGAGGGATGACCGTCACCAGTAGTAGACGCTTTACTTTATTTTCCTTATTAAAAGGAATCGTTTTTCTGTCGATGCCCGATGTGACATTTTCTATGAAATTATCTTGTACCGTAAGTACTTTTGGTTAGGTCTTTATGCTGTCAGGAACTATCTTCTCTGGATATGATGTAAGATTTTTACAAGGTCATTTTCTCAAATCTTTACGTCGTGAATATCAAAGACATTGACAGCCGGCTAATTTCTGTGTCATTCTTCATTCAAGTACTCTTATCATACTTTCATTGGAGTCTATCTGAATCATGCTTTAGTCAAGTCATTGGACTATTGTAATTTACCTCCGGAGACATTTTCAAGTCTCTTTCAGTGGTTGGATCATGTTATTCACCAACCAACGATATCTCGGCTTGAACGACAAACATCTTGAGACCATTCTACAAACACACTTCCATTCCGTGCTAGGACTGCATCATAGGGATGTAGGTCAAACTTTCGAGAACATACTCTTATTCTTTTCTTGAGCAATCGAAGTACATCTAGGGTCAACCAGAATTGCTCACAAAATCCTTATTTTTCGTGTTACAGAATAATGTCGTCATCCGGAAGCAATCAGTCGAACAACGAAACCTACGCCTTTCCTATGGACGCCACTACCTTTCAAACCACAGTTACAACTACCATGATGGCTGCCATGACAGCTGTCCTTGCGCACCGTAGCACTATTAGCACAATTAATGCTGATGATGGGATTGAAGTTTCCAATTCGTGGTATCCATCTAGGAAGTCGCCAAACAGTAACAGTCACAGACTCGCAAATCCGAAAGACAGAGAACAAGAAACGAAGGCGTCAAGCCCAGAAAGAACTTAAGAAATCCCAAAAACTTGCCATGCAACAACAGCAAGTGCAAAACCTCTGCCATCCCCGAACCGAGCAGACCATATAAAGGAACACTCCCGAAGTGCGACCGGTGCAACTACCACCACAAGGGAATTTGCCGAGCCTGGCAATGCGATAATTGCAACAAGATGGGGCACATTGCTCGTTTCTGTAGAACTACCTCCACCACTGGAGCAACCCTAGTTTGCTATAGTTGTGGTGAGGCAGGGTACTATTACAGAAATTGCCCAAAAGAGAAGATCAACGAAAGCAGCCGTGTCCCCATGACTCCTACTCGACACTTCACTTCCACCACCAATGTTGGTGCTGTCCAGACATGTCACCAATGCGGTGAAATTGGACACCTCAAGAAGGATTGCCCGATAGCGAAGAACTCGGGTGCAGATGGGAAAATTCTCAGGATCACAGCTGCGGGAGAACCTGCTCCGGAACCCTCGTCAATGTAATTTAGGCATTTCGTTGTAACAGACTTATAAACCATCCCAATCTAGTTCAACTATAGTCTTACCTTTTGCGAGATCCTGTCTGTATAGGGATGCTCGTGCTGTGTATACTTGTCTTTTGTAGTATACCCTATTCGCAGCAATAGTCTTGTAGAAAATCTAAAGTACTGTAACTCTGTTCATGGTTGCACGGTTGTGTTTTGTCTGTAAACGTCTTATGTTCAAATCTAATGTCTTTAAGTTTTCGTATGATTCCGACATTATCATACAACTAGATTCAATTTGATCCACACCATACCAGCTTCATACGTACATCTCTTTCTTCGAAATCGCCCTTCCAGCAAAGCCGTCATATCAGAACACCGAAGTACTCAGGCATGGAGTACCTCATATTTCTTTCCTTTCCGAAGGAATCCCCGAAGTACCACCCATGCAGTACGTCAAGTTCAACCCAAAGATTCATACGGTTGATCTATCACCAAGGAATGTATACATAAGAGTGATATATAATCAAGGTTCTACAGGTTTAGAATTGATGATTCCACTTTAACTTCTTTTTCCTCGATGGGATGTAAGCTTAAAGAAGAATCAATTATTCGACTATCTTTTCAATCTTAATTATATACGACTCGTATACACGAGATGGTGATCGTTGAACCAAGTATGGATTCTAAAATGAACTTCAGGACGGAGACTGCCCAAGTCTACGAGTAATCGCATCCTCATGTAAACAAACTTAAAACCCAGTAAGACTTTTGTAAACAGATTTCCCTTCAGTCTAAACACCTACGGAGATACAAGAACAGTCCGGACAACTTAGCAAACTACACATAAATAGAATTAGAAGATTAGGCTTCTCACCTTGGAGAACTCTGGTCTTATTCTTCCAGAGATCGACGGATTACATCGTATGTACCTCGGATATCGAGGACTCCGTCAAGATTTTTCGTTAGAAATCGTTATCTCTGCCTCGCATAAATGATTTGGTTGAGCAAACGCAAGGAAAGAATTATTTTCAGAAATGGACCTGAGATCCGAATATCACCAGTTCGAGTGTTAGGGAAGGATGTCCGGAAGACTATCTTCCGAACTCGATGTGGACACTTCGAGTCCGTAGTGATACCCTTCGGATAGGACCAATACGCCCATAGTATTCATGAGCAAAATGATTAGGGTACGTCTTTCTTACTTGGATCAGTACGTCATTTCTCAATGTAATGACTTACTTATCTACCCTCGGAGTAAGAAGGAAACCGCGGAAACATTACTCTCGGAGGAACTTTCACGAAGTTCTCTAAGCACGAGTTTTGAAATTGAGGAGTCAAATTCCTATGACACACTACTAGTGAAGTGGGAAATTTCGAGTACTCTTACAATTTGTCAAAACCGTTGAGAATTTGGCAACACCAGAGACGCCGACAGACATTCGCCAAATTCTAGGTCTTACAGACCTACTGTCATAGTTCATCCAGAACTCCTCATAAATCACAGAAACCCGTACAACTTTGACCTAGTAGGGGGTGGCCCTTGACTGGGATGTTAAACAAGAAAAAGAAACCTTGGAGATTCCAAGTGAGAGACCAAGTTCTTTAGGAAAACTCACTTTGGGAATGGCTTAATGCGCTTCACTTCGTGTGGAAAGCTAAACCCAAGTTAGTCAGGATCCCCGAGATTCTTACCAGAATCGGTCCTGTACCTCACGGACTAAGCCTACTCCACGAGCTCGGTAACGTACATTTTACCCTTCGCATCCTGATCTTGAAACCGTAACTTTCCGTTAGGACTCTTGTAAGTCCACTCGTCGAGATCCTCGCCTTCGTTTTAGAACCGTAGTGACCCTCGACAGAGAGGTCAAGCGGACGAAGCAACGTTGTCGCCATTTAGTGAAGGTTTGTTGGGATACCAACCGAGGACCCGATTTCACTTAGGTGCGCTAGAACCAATCGATTAGTAAGTTTCCTCCTCTCGACTCGATCATTTATACCTACTTCCTTATCTAAATTCTAATTTCGGGGCGAAATTCCCTTTAACAGGGGGATGATGTGACAACCCGAAATTTCCATTCGGTCAAACCCTAAAAGTCAACCACTTCGTATCATAAGTCAATGTCATTATTTCTTATTTTTAAGAAATATAAAGTTCGTTTAATTTTTTAATATTATTTTTAAACGAACGGGTGAAAAAAGTGCCGTCTCGGGTTTTGAATTTTAAAAACCGCAAACACCTCGAGTCTTAGAAATTCCCGACCAAACTTTTATGTTTTGGGTGAAAAATCACCCAAAAACCGTGAACTCATACCTATGTATGAGTTTACTCCCCAAAAGTCTAGTCATTTGTGTTTACTCCCCAAGTTCACAAAAGAGTAAACTCCAAAAACTCTTTCAAGTATCATCCTAGTTTTAATTCCAAATCTTCAATCTTGTAAGTGTTCTAACCATTCCAAGTTAGTAAAACACTTAATCTAGTGTTTATACATCTAATCATCCACTCATATGTGTATTTTGTCTAGATTTCCAAAACACCAAGAACACACAATAAGTGTTCTTGGCCTTTTAGCTCAAATCAAGCCTTCTAATAGTAAGTACTTCCATCCTTGAGTGTTATTAAGCTAGTATTACATTTAAACACCATAAATGGCACCAAAGTGTGCCTAAGCCCCTAATCTAAGTCCTAGTTGATGTGTAAACCATCCTTGACATGTTTAAACCTTTCCTTATTGTGTTTAAGCCTTGAAAAACATCAAAAACCAACAATTATAGGTGTTTACGGTTTGGGGATTTCCCAAAACCGTAAACACCCTAAAGTGTGTTTAAGTTGGTCATTTTCCTTCCTTAGGCTTAGAAACTAGCTTATACACTTACCTAATTGTCTTAAGGACTTGAAAACATGGCAATACCTTTCTCCATGAGGGTTTACGGTAGTAAACCCAAAGGGAAATGTCCATGAGGCCGTAAACTCCTCCAAGGAGTGTTTTTGATGCCCTAGTCCCTTCCAAAGGCCAAATCACTTAGTAGAAATGCTTCAATAGGCTTGTTGAACCACAAAACAACACATGGTCATTAGGACTAGAGTTTACGACCGTAAACTCTAGAGTTTACTACCGTAAACTCCCTAGGTCATGACCATCAAAACCGTAAAATCCAAGGGAGTTTACCCTTGGACTCTAAACACACTAGTTTTGCCCTACCAACACTTGGATGAAATCCTTGTGATCTTTAACACTTGAAACAAAGTGTTTTCATGTTCTAGAGTGTCCCAACTTATTTTATTAGTTGTAATTTGGCTAATTAGTTATATATATGTTCATTATATGATAACTAGGCTCGTGCGTGTGTACAAGTCTTCATTTGTCACCTAGCACCGTACCCGACATTTCCATCCAATCCACTCACCACAAGTGAGTTCATACCCCTTAATCAGTGTTTTAACTATTTTTAAATGTTTTATGGGGGGGATACAAGTAGAATCATGCTAATTATTATATCAATCACTTGTGATTAATAAACAGCATGCAAATGATTTACTATTCATTAGCCGTTTTACCAAACAGTTTCCTTCAAATGTTTATCGTAAACACTTATTATGTTTAAAACTCCTTATTAAACTGTACATTTTACTCTATATGTTTCTATTCAAACTCATTTACAATTGTGTTTCAAACAAATGTTTCCTTATACTTAAACTGTTTATTCAAACCCATGCCTTCAAACCGTTTTATAGATTGACATCAAGTCGATCTTTTCTTAGATAATAATTATGTTCAAAGGTTTTACAAAACTTATTTTATGCTTTTATATTATAAATTGCATGCCAATATATGTATAGTTATATAAGCAATGTTGAAAGGACTTAGGAAGGCTATCCACCCTATTTCCTTTTCCTCGATTTGGATGTGGTCTGGTGGGATATCGGGTACCCGTCCGAAGGTCGTTTAAATATTAATTATATATCATGTGTACATATATAGCCATAAAGGTCCTTCCAGTTCATCCAATGTCCTTGGGTAGCAAGGGTATACATCCATGTCCATACGTACCAGTTAGATTACTAGTAAACTACCATATGGGTAGTTTAGGAAGATACTAGAACTATTACTAGAACACGATATCATCCAATAAGTCAGTTCATTCATGAGTCAATACTTTCTAGAACATTACAGTACATTACTATACTTGCTAGATAGAGAGAACATACATTACAGCTAGAACATTACAGTACATTACTATACTATTACATAGATATGTTTACATGATCACACTTACATGAGTATAATTACATGATCACACTTACGTGAGTACAGCTACATGATCACTTACATGATCACACTTACATATACATAGGACAGACGTCACTAGGTGCTATAGCATGGAACCAGTTCAGGATCTAACTATACCGATGAATCACAATGAAATTGTGATAGTTATATCGGGTATACATGATCATAGTAATGTGGATGCTCACGGCTTGCATACATGCAGGGGTCGTGGGTAGGTCCCAAAATCCCTTTGACAGGGGAGCATATAGTTTGGGATCTAGCCATCACATTATACCTTATCCCTTAAATAAGGCAGTTGAGTACTAATGTAGTTATTTATTACAAATGCTACAATACTTAGAAGAATTACCCCTAGACTTAAGGTAATTGGTACGGTTGTAGTTCGACATTACACCATAGTACTATTTCATTTTCCCATTACATTCACTTCGTGAACATTCACACGACGCACGGTAATGTAGAAACTATATTTTTGGTTAATGATAGTAAGACTTGGGATAATACACACTCTTACAAGAGACACACACATACACTAGATGCCTTGGTAGAAGGCTACATATAGATCAGTTAAGTCTTGGTAGAAGACTCCCTGTTATAATAGTAGGAATCATAGGGATTTCTAGAGTTTTTCAAACGTTTACAGTTGTTTTACATACATTTTCAATACTTACAATTCATATACATACAAATTCTTACATACAAATTAAGACACTAAAATACTTATGATCTCACCAGCTTCAAAGCTGATACTCGCTTTCAAAATTACTTGTATCCTTAGGTCATCAATAGACAGGTACCGATGCAAGGTTTAGAGAAGATGGAGCTCGTTCAAGACTCATCTTTCATTTTGATTTATGCTTTAGTGTTTATCAAAATTTGACAGAACACACTTGTATAATAATTATATTATTAATTCAATGGATGATGTTGTTGCTTGTTTACTACTTTTCATTGTTGTGATACTGTACATGACGTCCTCCGCCCCATAACGTTTCCACCGTTCTTGGTTTTGGGGTGTGACAACAACCTTTGAAGAGCATGATCCTCATGGGAGATTGGAAGTTGATGAAGTGTGGCATGAAACTCTAAAACAAGAGTTCTTTACAAGTATCCACCAAGCAATAGTAGAATCATCAATACATGCTACTATTCACTTGTAATTTGTTGTTCATAAGCCTTTGAAATATATACCAACTATATGTTCAAAGGTGAAGCAAACAAAGGGACATTCTTTGACATCAAAATGCAAGAGAATGGAGGAGGGAGAAGCCTCAAATCTCGAAAATTTGGCAGCCCTTTGGGATCACTTTGCTCTTGGTTTACATAGCCAAAAAGAAGAAAAAGATCATGCTAGAACTTGCTTGTAAGAACTCTTCTCTAATGCTTCCATACCTTAGACTTTATACTATCCAAAAGCTAATAAAGTACCTTACATAAAGTAAGTCAAAGTATGGCTTAAGGAGACAAGCATGCATGTAGAATAGACAAGGAATGCATGCCTCGTCTCCTTCCATTTTTGGCCTTATGGTTAATTGTTGGAACCAAAGGATGTTCCATTATCATATGACTAGTTTATACACGTGTATATATATATATATATATATATATATATATATATATATATATATATACCACTTTATATAAATGCTATCATTTGTATAAAGTGATTCATATATTCAAACACTATATATATATATATATACATATATATATATACATATATATATATATATATATATATACTTTATATAAAAGGCTATTAGTTGTATAAAGTGATTCATATATTCAAACAACTAGTCATATATATATATATATATATATATATATATATATATATATATATATAAACTAGTTGTTTGAATATATGAATCACTTTATACAAATGAGAGCATGTTATATAAAGTTGGTATATATATATATATATATATATATATATATATATATATATATATATATATATATATATATATATATATACCAACTTTATATAAAATGCTATCATTTGTATAAAGTGATTCATATATTCAAACAACTAGTGTATATATATATATATATATATATATATATATATATATATATATATATATATATATATACCTACTTTATATAAAAGGCTATTATTTGTATAAAGTGATTCATATATTCAAACAACTATATATATATATATATATATATATATATATATATATATATATATATATATATATCTTTTATGTAAAACTACATTTTATATATATAAACTCTAACTAGTTTATTAAGATATAAATATAACTTATAAATAATCATACTTTATGATATATTTCATAAGTTGTTATTTCTCCATTAAATATTATTTCTACAAATAATAAATTCCCAATTAGTAAAATATTATTTCCATGAAATAATAATTTTTCCAATTAAATACAAGTGTTGATATATTTATTAATAATCAAATTATACTAATAATTAATCTATTGACGGTAACTTGCTATATGGTGTGACCCTATAGGATCGTATATTATTAGCAATATCATTCTCTAATGACTCTTGGACATACAAGATCTTTCAATCTCTCACTTGCACGAGACTCATCATAAATTGATATAGACAGTGGTGAACGTCTAGCAAAATTTCACTGCCCCCAATAACATACGACGAAGAATGGCATTCATCAACATCCAATTCCCAAAAGCTCTAAGCTTCAATTGATGTATTAAGGTAAGTTTATCAATTATCCCTTTGTTATAGACATCCTGTTGAACATGAGCCTTGGATCGTAACCAATCCCATTTGTAATTCAACTTTGGTTAATGCACGTTAGATGTCTAACTCTCAACACATAAGAGGAACAAATCCCATCTTGACTAAATAAGCCTCTTGCATAGTTCACACCATACCCGAATATGACTTTATAACTGACCGATCAAGGAACAACATTTGGTCATACCAAAGCATAACACTCCCTACACTTAAGTCCCACTATGTATCTCAAGTGTTCAGGATACAAAGATAGTACGTTTTAATCAAGTAGCACTCATAACTGCGATCTATGAGATGATATTGATGCGGGTCTATTCAGTACTACTTCTCTGACATGTACTTATGAAACTTGGTTACAACTTCTTGCCTACTTTCATCTGGTGAGAGTCAACCAATCCATTTGATATTAGTCTTACATCATAATTGCTCCCACAATCATGACTGACTATGAACCTTTAGAATAATAAGATTATTCATGGATTAAGCATGTTAATATAGAACACAACACGTATTAATGTAATGATCATACCCCTGTATATCAAAACATTATTTAATAGTTGTTGTTACATTGTTCCAATATCCAAATACTAAATTCAAATCAAAATACCATTACTAGAATAATAAAAGTATTATGGCTAAAGTGTGACCACTCATACTTAGTTTAAAAGGAAAGACTTTATTAATGGGTTCGACTAAATTTAATTTGTGTGAATTCTGTGTATATAATCATCTCCATATTTGGCATTACTCTAAGTATAGTTAAATATTTTGGAGAATATAATTGGTGCTCTTATGTGACATAGAGTTTCTTAGCTTGATTAACTACACTCTATTACTCATAAAAGATTTCTAGGTTATCACCGAATGGAAGGATTCAATCTTGTTTTCCAATGATCTAGTTCATCCAATTATATTTGATTTCAACGTCTGAAAAGTAGTGTATTATTATTTAGTAGATTTTGTTATTTTGTTTTGCTTAGACCTCATTCCAATTAAACTTACTCCTCATTCCATAATGAAGTCATAATCCAATTATAATTCATAATTATCTATATTTATTTAGAAATCAAAATCATATGTATCTCTTTACATTAAGATTTTATTCTAAACTAATTATCTCATATACATTCTCTTATCTCTTCTTAAGTACTCTTAGAATGTTCTCACAGTCTGCTAGTGACTTAACCATGTATTCAATTTTTTATCTCATGATATGACATAAATGATGGATTCATTTGCAAAGCAAATAGAATATAAATCATTTCATCTAGCTCAACCTATGTGCTAGGTCCTTTGAGACAGACTCAAGAGGTGTCATGTAACAGTGCAAGAATCTTCCAAAGGAATCTTGTATCTTGACCTCTTTCAAGATATTGTCATTTCATGCAAAAAGAATTTTAAAACATTTAACATTAATATTTATATATCTCTTATAGATTTTACATTCCAAGAATGTATCTTGTCATTCCTAAGTCTTTCATTTTAGAAATATTTTTCGAGTCAAGGTGAAAACCGCCTTGCATAGTTGGAATGTTATTTCAAATGATTAAATATATCTCATTCATACAAGATTGGGAATATCACTATCCTCCCACTAGTTCTTATTAATCACAGACACATTCTTTTCATTTTGATATAAAACCATACCTTGTATCTTTATATTAAAATGACTATTCCAACCTTGAGATGTTTGCTTTATATCCACAAGTGGATATTTAGCCTTACACATTTGGTTAAGATAACATAGATTAAGAAAACCTCCAGGCTAAGCTATATAGATATCTTCTAGTAGATGTCTATTAAGAAAAGCGGTCTTTCTTGAAATCTATTTGCTATATCTCATATTAAGAATATGATGTTATAGTAAATAATATCCTTGTTGAGCTAATCATATCTACTTGTGAAAAGGTTTGATCGTAGTCAATGTCATGAGTATGATAAGGACCATAGTCAATGACATGAGTATGAGAAAATCCTTATATAACAAGTATTACTAAATGTGTATATATATCAATGTATATATTCTTTCTAGAAGAATCTCTTATCCTTCTAGCCATGCTATAGAGAGGAAGATTAATCAAGCCCATACTTGATTATTAAACATGGATTACATCTCAATTTTCATGACTCTAAGTCATTTGTCAGACCCAAGATATGATATAACATTTTGATTATTGATGGTTTAACTAGAAACCATCAAGAACGCATCAATGAGAGATTCCACATTTCTTAAGTCATAGATTATTTCTACCATTATTGTGAACAATTTGTGTTCATGAATAGCTACTATTCATGTTCAACAAAATCTTGTTGAAACTAGTGCCAACAATTGTTATGTTAGGCTATGGTTCTTGAGCTGCCTCAAGTTCCACGTGCCTCCCACTTGCTTTGTCATTAGAAGCTTGCTTTATGCTAACTCAACTTTCAGAGGAATAAATGAACATATTCTTGGTGGGTTTGTATATAGTAATCTAAATGCCCTTTTAGAATATTCTACAATTATGTAATTAGTTGGTGTTTGTATTCTATATACAATTAATAGTGATTGAAGTATAATCTCAAAATGTTTAAAAGGAGGACATTATCGATTAGAAAGTAAACTATATCAAGTAAAGTTTAATTCACCCTTTATCATCACGTAGGCTTTAGATGGTACTACTGGGTTGTATCTTGTTCTTAATCATATACATTCATTAGAAAGGAAGTCATACACCAAAGTTTATAGTTCCTTAATAATTATTTTCTCTACATTTTAGTGAAAATATTATTAGAAATCTTTTATATATAAATAAGATTCACATATGTCAAATATTTGCCTTCAAAGATCCATTTCTTGAAGTTGGAATATGTGGATTTCATTTATACAATAAATATAACAACATCATGGATAAGTTTGATTTAAAACAAGTTTAAGTAAAAAGTGTTTGCATATAGAACTTAATTGTATTTATAGAATGTTGATATTTACTTTGTAATTTTATAAGAGATCTAGTCTCAGAAATATAAGTCAATCATTTTAGAATATGAGTATTATCGTTATGAAAAACGATCTAGTAGATAATCAAACATTTAAATAACTGAGACATAAATATTTAGACATGATAAATTTAAAACATACATTGTTCAAAAACAAACATTGTTTTATATTAGAATTAATTAATGTTTTAACTTTTAAGCATAAATAATAAACAAAACTTTGAGAGTGTAGTTCCAACTTGCTTGTGCTCAGCTAGTTACTCTTATGTAAATATTTGCAATCAAGTTAAAAATATTAGATTAACACTTAAGTACCAAGTACTTGAGTGTTACACGAAACATATGAGTTCTATCCAGTAGATACCTGAAGTACTAGTCTATTTCAGACTTTCTTTCTAGATAAGAGGAGTAGTTCCTCTACCAGTGTCTAGTTTCTTCACAAAAGAAACAAGATCCATCAATGTAGGCCTTATTGGATTTCATGGGCTTAAAGGTGTTTACTCCTAAAAAAACATGGGCCTTTTAGATCACACAAGGTGACTCTTTTAGCCTTGCACTATTCCAACAATGTAATATCCATAAAATTTTGAAAATTTTAAAACTTTTACATCAATCCAAAAACCATCCTTTATTACATATTGTTTTCAAAATGAGTTTCACATCAGAGTTTTTCCTAGAAACCATAACACAAAACATGAGGAAGTGCACGATCAAGCCTTCGACTTCCCACGATCATTTGAAGTACCTGAAACATAACGAAAAATTCTAAGCCCAAATCTTAGTGAGTTCTCCCCAAAATACCATCACGTGAACAAAACCAATAACAACATGCATAAGGAGCCTTCAGCCTGACTGGACTGCCTCACAGGGGCTTCAGCCTATTTGGACCACTCCCGAGCCTTCGGCATGACTGGACCGCCTCGTAGGGCCTACATCCTATCCGGACTGCTCGTTAGGCCTTCGACCTGACTGGACCACCTTGCAGGGCCTACAGTCTATCTGAACCGCCCTGGGTCTATTGGCCAACAACACAAAGTAGGACCGCCTCAACCCAACCACACACACATACATACATACATATATATATATATATATATATATATATATATATATATATATATATATATATATATATATATATATATAACAATTAAACACATAAACAATCTATAGACAAACCGATAAATCTCAGATCACTAAGCATGACATCATCCTATCTATCATGATACAGATCTAATAGATCATAGCAGCATAGATACATTCTACTAGGATAACCATACAACAAGGGCCAACATTGGTGCCTTCGACCCATAAGTACAGTGACAAAAACTCACCTCACACTGACGTATCAAATAGAACCTCCAGCCGCTGGCTCACGAAGACCTTGAACCATCATCATAAATAAATCTCCAATTAATAAATGGGTTATAACCTCAAATCTCTTAACTCATAATTTTCCATTAACTCTTCCTTAACTGGGTCAAAGCCCAAGTCCAGCCTTGATCCTAAAAGGTTCAAAATATATAAGGCCCATAATTGGCCTAATTTTCCAAATTGGGCCTAACTCCCTAATAGGCTTCATCCAAAGGCCCAATTCCCTTAACTGACCCATAATACTTCTACTCAGAAAGTCCATTAAGGACCCAAGCCCAAACTAGCCTAATGATGACCCAAAACGAAGCCCAACTTGCAAAACCCAACAGAGAGTGTATGTTAGGCGTACTCCGAGGCTACGTGGGGAGTACACGAGCCTCGCATTGATTGCAAACGGGGGAGTTGACTGTGATGCGGGGCGTACTCTATTTACTTGGGGCGTACCCTCATAGAGTTTAAAACTCGAATGAGCGCTTAATGGCTTAAGCACTTAAGCCTAAATTCCAGATCCATCGACCAAATGTACCTCATAACCATAAAGTCTCAAACTTTAAGACTTTGGATGTCCAAAAAGTCCTTAATGCATGGTCTTAATCCATTAAGACCTCCTATAAGCAACTTGAAGCCAAACTAGCCAAAGAGACCTCATTTTTATATCTTAGAACCCTTCCTAGGGTTTGAAAGGACAATTCAAAACATCCAAGACAACTCATGCACAATATTGGGACTTTTGGGACCAAAAGAGTACCAAAAAGCTAATAAAAAACGATCTACACAATACAAGCACCAAGGCAGAAGCTTTTTTACCTCTGGAGCTTCTAAATGACATGATGACCTTAGATCTACAAGCTTGGTTCACTCTCCAAACACCTTGATGCAACTTCTTCTTCTTCAATGACACAAGAAACACACTCTTAGCTCTCTCACACACACACACAAAGGAGAAGCTAGGGTTGCCAAGAAACGATCTTAGGACTTGGAGGATCAAAGGATGGGGGTAAAGGGTCCATAATGGGGTTTAAATACACAACAAACCATAAACGTTAAGGTTGCACTCGGACATACGTACGCCCTACGTACTGGGGCTTACCCTAGTACACATAGCATACTCATTTGTACGCCTAGCGTACTCACCCAACGACCAAAATTACCAATTTGCCCATCGGGCCTCTTCAGCCTAAATTCCACCAATATTCGAAGACCAATATGAGATTTTAATTTACCGAAGGAAGGATTAGAAAATGCCTGGAAACACGTCATGTTACAAACAAAATGTAACATCCCAAAATATGGTCCAAAAATTTTGTTTTTAATTAATCATAAAACCATGAATACCATCCATCATCTCATAAAAACATAAGTAATGTATCATAAATCATCATAATAATATAGTGTATCAAAACCATGTGTCAAAATATCAGTGTCTAAAACATCCCAGGCTGAACGAATGGTGTGTGCACTGCAATCATCCCGAGCTCTTCCCTTCGCTACTAGAATTACCTGAAACGAAAATTGAAAACTGTTAGCACGAAGCTTAGTGAGTCCCCTAAACTACCCCATACCATACACATAACATATAACATGCAGCTAGGAGATACGGGCCTCGTCCACACTCAAGGAGATATGAGCCCCGCCCACACTCGGCTAACTATGAGATACGGGTCTCGCCCACACTAAACTATCTTAGAGATACGGGCCTCGCCCACACTGTACTAACTAAGAGATACGGGCCTCGCCTACACTCAACTGGCTAGGAGCTACGGGCCTCACCCACGCTCCGCTATCCGAGCGATACGGCCCCCCGCCCACACTCCGCTAACTAAACATACATACGAGTATCACGCAAACAAAAAGTATAACATAATCTAGCAGTTCATAAACGTACTCAGGTAATACTAAGATACGGTCCCTGCCCACACTTAGTTACTAATCATAAAAAAGTCTAAGATACGGGCCCAACCCACACTTAGCTACTCTACATGGGCCGACATTGGTGCCTTCGACCGGTCCCTACTAAAGGAAACTCACCTCGTATGCTAACAGTGAAATATCGTGTGAGGAATCTCTGACTGCTACTCCAACGATTCCCCGAATATCATTATCACAATAACCAATTAGTCCAAAAACTTAGAATCCTTCTAAGGGTAAAATGACCATTTAACCCCTGGTCAAAGTCAACATTCTGGGTTGACCCAACTCGCCGAGTTGACCTATCAATTCTCTGAGTTCTATAACTCAAAAATCCTAAATCGCGATCCAACTCGCCGAGTTCCTTAGCTACTCATAGTCGTGATTTGGTGAATCAACTCGTCAAGTCCCTATGTAGACTCGCCAAGTCCTACCTTGTACAAAAATCAGGACAACACGACTCAACTCATCGATTCCCTCTCTAGACTCGCTGAGTTCCTCGGTCTGTTTGGGCCATCTTAAAGGATTAAGTCTCTACTCTCCAGATCCAAACCCCATACTTCATCTACATACTGGAAAGGCCCTTTTAAGGGTAAAGTTTCCAACTTTACCTGTTAATAGTCCTTCTTAATGGGTTAGCTCAAACCCTAGCTCTTTAGGACATAGATCTTTGTCTAAATGCCTTATCACTCCAAACCAAAGCATGAAAATCGAGATCTAGGTCCTAGACACCAAATGAACACGTAAAGCCTTAGACTTTCCTTCCATGCATGGCATTTGAGGGCTTAAAAGGCCATAATAACACCCTAAGGCTTGCATGGGGCTTCCATGGTCATAAAGTTTTCACCTTTATGCCATGAAACCCCTTCTAGATCCCAGATCTGAAAGGTAAGTCACTTGGGACGTCCATTTCCTAAGGATTAAGCTTCTTGGACCAAAACCCTCATAAAATGGAAATAAGGAGATCTAGTGAACTAATAGACAAGTTAGAGACTTGATTACCGGAAAATGATGAGGATAAAAGGAAGTCTTTGGATCTACTATCGTCCCCTTGAACCTTCTAGCTCCTTCTTCTTCTTTAAGCTTCAAGATCACACAAAGATCATTCAAAATAGCTCACAAGCTCACACAAAGCTCTAAGGTTTCGTGGATTAGGGTTTGGGACTTGGAGGTTGGAATAGGGTGCAAAACCCCAAAATTAGGGTTTCACTATGGAAGACCTACTTGCCGTTTATGTTAGTGTGCGCGACCCCATCATGCCTGCCACCTCGGTGTGGAAGGCACTCATTCTCTCATCCAAAAGCTCCAAAATACCCTCCTTGATCGTGCCGAAGATCACATGAGTATGATCTAGAATACTGCGCATGATCTTAGAGAAAATGAACTCCCTCGTCTGGTCGTCTAGCTGCCCGGCTCCAGAGCCCGAGCCTGATCTCTCACAAGCGCCTGAACTGCCGACTGGTCTAGTGCGTAATACCATAATTCTGTAAACGCATCATAACAAACATCAAAATACTAATTATATCTCGAGGGATCACCTATACTACAAGTTACTTGGATTCGTCTCACCCTTCCTTGATTCGAGTATGGATCCTCTGCTTTCAGTAGTACAGGACCATACTACCTTCCAAATCTATCCGTACTTTCCTCAAGAACTGCCTTGACTTCACCAAGTCCCTTTTACTACTACTGCTTCATGCGATACTCTCATCCTAGGCTTGCCCTAGGGTAATCACCATCCCACTCTCTACTATTAGCTACATAAGAAGTCCCTGCTATCTCCCTCTAACTAGCTCACAAATACCATTACATGTCACTAAGACTAGATAATTGTTCGAATGAGAGATCCTACCCTACAACGGTGGGACTCAAACAAGAGCTGCAAAATAAAGCTATACCTAACCTTCTGAAATTATTTAGTCCTTGTAATATGTAACTTAACATATTTGTTTACTAGTTATTAAAAGATAACTAGAACTCCTAAAAGCACAAAGAAAGCTGCATTCGAGCATTGAGTAAACATAATCAAGCCTATCCTAATCATGCCATCATATCACTGACTAATATGTACTAGCATGCACTTCATAAAGCTGATACACGTATAACAGGCACATAATGCATCATTCCTAGATCCTTAGTACTAATCTAGCATGCAATTCTCATAAGAATATGATAACATAAACTTGTATAGGGAATTTAGGAGTACTTGCTTGAGCTTCGCTGATTGCATGCACCACACCCTTTTGTTTTTTCAAAATTCCTTTCTCTTTTCAAAGTTATGGTGTGTGCACTGCAATCATCCCGAACTCTTCCCTTTGCTACCGGAAGTACCTGAAACCAAAACTGAAAATTATAAAAACTGTAAGCACGAAGCTTAGTGAGTCCCCTAAACTACCCCATACCATACACATAACATATAACATGCAGCTAGGAGATATGAGCCTCGCCCACACTCGGCTAACTATGAGATACGGGCCTCGCCCACACTTAGCCATCTCAGAGATACATGCTTCACCCACACTCTACTAACTAAGAGATACGGGGCTCACCAACACTCAGCTAGCTAGGAAGTACAGGCCTCGCCCACGCTCCGCTATCCGGGAGATACGAGCCCCCGCCCACATTCCGCTGACTCAACATACATATAAGTATCACACAAGCAACAAGTATAACGTAATCTACCAGTTCATAAACATACTCATGTAATACTAAGATACGGGCCCTATCCACGCTTAGATACTAATCATATACAAGTCTAAGGTACAAGCCCAACCCACACTTAGCTACTCTACACGGGTCGGCATTGGTGCCTTGACCCATTCCTACTGAAGGAAACTCACCTCGTATGCTAACTGTGAAATCTCATGTGAGGAATCTCCTACTACTGCTCCAACGACTCTCTGACTATCATTATCACAACAATCACTTAGTCAAAAACTTAGAATCCTTCTAAGGGTAAAATGACCATTTTACCCCTGTTTAAAGTCAACATTCTGGGTTGACCCAAGTCGTCGAGTTGACCTATCAACTCACCAAGTTCTATAACTCAAAAATCCTGAAATTACGATCTAACTCGCCGAGTCACCCCTGACTAGCCGAGTTCCATGGCTACTCATAGTCGCGATTTGGCGAATCAATTCGTCAAGTTCCTACGCAGACTCGCCGAGTCCTACCTTGTACAAAATCAGGACAACACAACTCAACTCGTCAAGTCCCTCTCTGGACTCGCCGAGTTCCTCAGTCTGTTTGGGCCATCTTAAAGGATTAAGTCCCTACTCTCCAGATCCAAACCCCATACATCATCTACATACTGGAAAGGCCCTTTTAAGGGTAAAGTTTTCCAACTTTACCTGTCAATAGTCCTTCTTAATGGGTTTAGCTCAAACCATAGCTCTTTAGGACATAAATATTTGTCCAAAAGCCTTATCATTCCAAACCAAAGCATGAAAACCGAGATCTAGGTCCTAGACACCAAATGAACATGTAAAGACTCATAATTTCCTTCCATGCATGGCCTTTTGAGGCTTAAAAGTCCATAATAACACCCTAAAGCTTGCACGGGGCTTCCAAGGTCATAAAGTTTTCACCTTTATGCCATGAAACCCCTTCCAGATCCTAGATTTGAAAGGTAAGTCACTTGGGACGTCCATTTCCCAAGGATTAAGCTTCTTGGTCCAAAACCCTCATAAATTGGAAATAAGGAGATCTAATGAACTAATAGCCAAGTTAGAGACTTGATTACTAGAAAATGATGAGGATGGAAGAAATTCTTTGGTTATACTATCTTCTCCTTGAATCTTCTAACTCCTTCTTCTTCTTCAAGCTTCAAGAACACACAAAGATCATTCAAAATAGCTCACAAGCTCACATAAAGTTATAGGATTTCATGGATTAGGGTTTGGGACTTGGAGGCTGGAAATGAGGCCATAAGGTGGGGATTAAGATGTTTAAATAGGGTGCAGAACCCCGAAAATAGGGTTTCACTATGGCAGACCTACTCGCCGAGTTGAGGGCTCTCAACTTGTCAAGTAGATTGCTTAAAACCCCGCGTCCAATCTCGTTTCTACTTGACGAGTCTGGGGCTCCTAACTCATTGAGTAGCTCTACTAAAATGAATAAATTATAAATGAATGTGTACCAGGAATCAGGCGTTACACAAAATATCACTATATTTATTGGAATATTTCTTAAACTGTTATATTATATATATATATATATATATATATATATATATATATATATATATATATATATATATATATATATATTATCCAAAACTTCCTAGAAGTCATGAATAATTGTTCCCAATATGATGTTAGGTATCTTTTATCCTACTAGTGCATATAAGAGACGTGCGAGTGTTCTTTAAAAAAGATTGCATATATTTGAGGTTAGTAAGGGGTCTTTGATGTTTTTATAATTCTAGTTTAAAAACATATTATATCATGGTTTGCATGCATTCAATAAACCGTGGTACACTTTAAAAAGACTTATTTCATGTTAAAATCACATTTTTAACAATGTTCTATATATAAAACCCGGTTTTATATAATTGACATCATCAAAGTTTTAAATTAATAACTAATATTAAGTGATATCGTTTGAGCGCTTTAGAACATTTGGAAAGCTTTTAATAAAACTTCATTTTATAAAATAAGGTTTGGAGTTTGATAAGTTTACAAATCTCTATTTTAAAATTATACAATTTTAATCCCGAAATTTTACCGGTTACTAGTTTTAACGATAAAATTTGTTTTATTGTAAAACTAATTTTAGCATCTTATATTAAAAGGTAAACTTCATTAAAACCAAAGTCCTTGTGATGTTTATTTATGTTCAAATATTATTTTGCATTTGAAAAACTAATTTATCAACCATGACATAATAATAATAACATAAACATAAAGCTGCACAAGCATGCATAACAATTATAACATATGTGCATAAACCAAACCATTAACTAGTAATAATTTTGGGAGTCATCACAAAATTATCAAGTCCATTCCTAAAGGGACATAAGGAACCTTTATCTTGTAAAGTCTTAATGTGCTCCCACTTGCTTCAACACCTTGTAGCAAGTTTATAAATATAATTTTATAAAGTTTTAGAAACTTTAATAAAATCAAGTTTATAACCTTTTGATCTTCAATATGGCCACCATCTTCATTATTGTTACATTTCTATAAAAATAAACTATTTCTAAAACTAATCTATTACTTACAAAAATTAACATGTGAAAACTATCTATTTAATTATTACATGCCATATGGATAACTAAATAATTACAACCATTTTAAATAAATCAACACATTCAACAACACAAATGTCCATGGCTAGTTTATGAACATCATACATACATACATACATACATACATACATACATATACACACACACACTCAAAAAATATATAAAATAACTCTTTGTTTTTCTAAGACAACTTTTATAACCAAAAAGATGCATGTAAACTTTCGGTCAAAAATAATAACTATAAACATTTTAAAGTTGTCATAGAAAATATATATGGATTTTTCTTGCAAAAAAAAACCATCCATGTTTTTCGAAAACAAAGATTCATCAACTAAATAAATAATCTAACTAATCTTTCAAAAATGGCTCTAATACCAATTGTTGGGTTTTTATTCAAAAATCCGGTTTCACAACTAGTAAAATTGACACGGGGGCTTTAAAAATGTTGAATAAAACTAAAACTATTTTACCCACCACGGATAATTTTGCAAGAGTTAGAAAGATTAAAACAACCATAATAGGGAATTCATAACCTTTGAAGACTTTGATCCTCATGGGAGGTTGGAAGTTGATGAAGTGTGACATTACACTCTAAAACAAGAGTTCTCTATAAGTATCCACCAACCAAGAGTAGAACCATCAAAAAAATTCTAGTATTCACTTGTAATTTGTTGTTCATAATCATTTGAAATATATACCAAATATACGTTCAAAGGTGAAGCAAAAAAGGGACATTTTTTGACATCAAAATGCAATAGAATGGAGGAGGGAGAAGCCTTCAAATCTCGAAAATTTGATAGCCCTTTAGGAGCACTTTGCTCTCGATTTACATAGCCGAAAAGAAGAAAAAGATCACGCTAGAACTTGCTTGTAATAACTCTTTTCTAATGCTTCCATACCTTAGCTTTTATACTAGCCAAAAGCTAATAAAGTACCTTACATAAAGTAAGTCAAAGTATGGCTTATGGAGACAAGCATTCATGTAGAATAGATAAGGCATGCCTTGCCTCCTTCCATTTTCGGCCTTATGGTTAATGGATGGAACCAAAGGATGTTCCATTATCATATGACTAGTTTATATATATATATATATATATATATATATATATATATATATATATATATATATATATATACCAACTTTATATAAAAGGCTATCATTTGTATAAAGTGATTCATATATTCAAACTATATATATATATATATATATATATATATATATATATATATATATATATATATATATATATATAGAAACTCTAACTAGTTTATTAAGATATAAATATAAATTATAAATAATCATGCTTTATGATATATTTCATAACTTGTTATTTCTCCAACACAAATAATAAATTATCAATTAGTAAAATATTATTTCCATGAAATAATAATTTTCCAATTAAATACAAGTGTTGATATATTTATTGATAATCAAATTATACTAATAAATAATCAATTGACGGTAACTTGCTATATGGTGTAACCCTATAGTATTATATATTATTTGCAATATTATTCTATAATGGCTCTTAGGCATACAAGATCTTTCAGAATCATCTTCATCTTAGCAATCCATTTGAGGTAAGAAGCTCTCATCTTGATGGTTCTTTATGCTAGATCTAACTTAGGGTGTTATTTATGTATTTTTGGTTCTTTTAAGCCATATTTGAGATTATATCTACTGTAGAAGCCATGGATGTTAGAACTTATCAACATTGGAATCCCTTGTCCATAAAAATGCAACCTTTATGAGTTCTTTTGGTCAATGCATGTGTGAGGATCCTTAATATGGTTCTTTTTGAGTTTTGGGTCCCATTAAGTCATGCATGGGAGTAAACTTGCCAACTTTACGTGTTAAGTCACCATTTAGGATCAGATATGAGAGTTTGGATTGATGGCTTAACCTATTAAGTGCTTAATGGGTTGTTTTGGTTGTGTGCGGAGTACGCACGACATACCCAGCTCGTACATTGCGCGTACTGGCCCCAGAAGGAGTACACTAAGTGCAAGTCTGAGTATGCCCAACGTACTCAATAGTTTGACCATCGATTGACTTTCATTGGTTTGGGTCATATGTTGGAGTTTTAGGGTTTGGTCCTTGTTGAGCCATTGGATTTCTAACTTTGGGGCATGGATAGAGTATGGGCTTCCTTGGAGTTAGGTCCATGTTGTTTTTTAGGCCCAATTAGGAAGTTGGGCCATATTGGGCCTTAGAATGCCATTTAGGAAATTGGGCTTTTTGAGTAAATGGGTTGGGCCTTGGTTGTGGGCCAAGTAAGAAAAGGTTAATATGGACTTTAACCCTGGATGTTGGACAAGTAATTTTGATTCTTGAATATGGGTCGAGACCCAATTATTAATTGTATATTATTTGATGGTGTTAGTGCGGGAATTTTTCGGATTAGCAGACCGAGATTTTATTTAAGAGATTCAGCAGCTTAAGGTGAGTTTCATCATTGTGTATAGCGGGTCGAAGGCACCAATTATGGCCCATGGTTTATTAAAATTAAGATGCTAGTTGTTTGCGTGACTTTGCATGTATGTTTTCTGTTATGTTTACCGGACAGGGCCCGATACCGGGTGGGCCTAATGATTATATTGTATGCTATTTATCTTTGTGATTCTTACATGTGTTTATGTGTTTGCATGTATAACAGGCGAGACCCGAGGCCAGGCGGGGCCTATGATTGGCAGATCTGTTCCGAGTGGGGCTTGATGTTGGGCAAGGCCTATTATATGTTTGATATGTATTGTATGTGGTATTTTGGGGAACTCACTAAGCTTTGTGCTTACGTTTTTCAATTTATGTTTCAAGTACTACTGGTTCGAAGGGGAAGAGCTCGGGATGACTACATTGCACACTCACCACATCATTTTGTATTTTATATGACTCTGATGTACTAGGATGTTTATTGATACACTCTGATTCACTATGGTTTTATGATGTTGTTTTGAGATAATGGTTTTATTAATATAAAAATCTAAATGTTTAGTCTTAATTTTTGGGATGTTACAAGTTGGTATCAGAGTCTTAGTTTGAGGCACTCAGGCATACTCTCGCGTGTGTCTGAACTCAAATTGAGGGTTTGGAATATTTTTCAAAAATAAATGTTTTATAAAAGGGTTTTCTAATAAAAGAAAAATGGTGTGGTGCATGCAATCGACCGAGCTCAAGTAATTTTTCCCAAAATACACATACATGATGTATTGTATGATTTGATGTGTAAATCTGTGAATCGCATGCTATTTAGGGCTAAGGATCTACTCAGGATTTGCATGATACAATGCTAGGAGAGATGCCTTTATATGACTAATGTATGAGGTTGTAGAATTGCATGCTAGTACTGATCAGTCAATGATAGGATGACCTGGTTTAGTAGTTCTTGACTTCTTGGGAGTCTTAATTAAGCACATTTTCCTATCCAGATTGAATTTTGTCAAGTTTGTGTTGTTCTTGTTCATTTCATGTTGTAGATACTCAATTTAGGACAAAAATGTCCTTGCATTTCATTGTTATTACTACATGTGGAGTTTATGTCGTTCCTGACCTATACATGAATAGTTGAAGACCATGGATTTGTCTTCTTCATAAATCATGCAGGTTTCTTTAATGTTTTAAAAAAACTGAATTTGTTGCCGATGTGGAATGGCTTTGATGCAGCTACCAAACCACTTTTTGCGAAGACTATATTGGAAGAATACAATTGAAGTTTGTTATTTTTTTAACTTTGAGCAAGAAATGAGAGTTCCCGAAGTTCGAAAGATCATAGTCACAAGCCAACTTGTTTAAACCAATATTAAGAGCCACGGAAGCGGTTCAGCCAATGGATCCAGTAAAGGATCCTCTAAGCCACTGACATGGCTTGAATGTCCAAAATTTTGGTAACCTCAAGGAACTCATAAATGATTCCAGGAAAACGGTAAGAAAGACCTAGGAGAAAGGATATTTAGAGAAGCAAACCCAAGTGGAAGAAAAAAAGTTTGTTTGAATCTTTGCATTGAAAGGTTTCAAAACGGCACCAACAGGAAAATCCTCAACCGATTTTAGAGCTTTGATTTTGTTATCGTCGAAGGAGAATGTTTCCTCATAAGATAAGATTTTTTTGATCAATGAAATATTCTTCGGAAACATTGATGATGCTTATGCGAGAGCGGTTTTCTTTCTTTCCCATAATCATAGACGGAGAAAATTAAGGAGAAAAGAACAAGGAGAGTACATACATAGATACTCGATAGTGTCTGGAAAAGAGCTGAAACATTAAGGGGGAATCAAGAACCTAAATACCGTATTTATGCGAGGATCACAGAACATAATAAGGATGATTTGAAAGATAATCATATCTATATCAACGGCTAGAATTCCATCCGTTGGTATTCAAGTTTCCCTATCCGTTAAAATTTCAAAATCCTTACTCTTTTTTATTTAAATTATACACTTTCAAATATTTAGGGATTAACTTACATATTGCACACCTAGAAATTGAGGTCAGTTTTTCGGGCCAATATCCTCAACCCTATTCAGGATCCCGGATCTTCAAGAACTTTTAGGATCCCAAACATATCTCAAGATCATGACCATTATCATTACTACTATTTCCTAACATTTCTAACGTATATATTTCTAGTCTTTTTCTCACATGTACAGAATTAGTGAACATAAGAATCACTCTTAACAAAGAAACATTTTCACCAACTAGAAGACCCGGAATAGCAAGTCAAGCCTGTTGGATTAGTGTCTAAGTCCATAACTATATTTGGTATGTACTTGACCTGGTTGTGGATGGTCCTTTTGGGTTGCCTTCACTAAAGCAACTTGACTGGAGGAATAATATAGAAAGAGGTGATGATGGTTTATTAATATATTATAAGACTAATATATTAAAAGAGGAATCATATTTGTTTGATTAACATTGGTCAATAACTAATTAAGAATTAGTTATGTGATCGAAAGAAGTAAATTAAACTTAAGGGGTTGAACTGTAATTATGTGATAGTTATAAAGATAGGCAAGGAAACCCTACTAGATAGGGTGTATGAATTCTAGGGATGAAGCCTTAAGAATTCGCCATTCTAGATTTATCTTATGGGCTGCTTGGTGGCTAAGTAACCAGATGAGGATAATGACTGAAACCCTAATTCCTACACCTATGTAAAGGACCCTTGGGCATGGGAATTTCGGCCACTTGAACCCTAGAAGTCCTAGAGCCTAAATTCTCCTCTCCCTTCGTTCTCTTGCTTCCTTTAATTGCTATTGGTGTTTGTGATTCATTAGAGGCACAACACTTGAGGTGCTAAAGTTCACAAGGCTTCAAGATCTTCAATCAACAACAAGGTAATCATCTAGATCTGTTTATTATGTTAATTTCGAATATCATATGCTAGATCTAGGGTTTGAAAGTCTTGGATGAATGCATGTACAATAGAGAAATCTAGATCCAAGCATTAGGGTTTGCATGAGCACATAGGATGTTCTTTTGGCTCAAACGCATCAGTGGTATCAGAGCTTTGTTTGGTTTCTTTTGTATTGATGCCTTGCTTGTTCATCCTCTCTTGAAAATCGAGTTTTTGCTCTGCCTGACGAACTCAACGAGTCCCAATGTGGGCTCGACGAGTAGGATGAACTCGACGAGTCCATGAGGGGACTCGGCGAGTCAGAGCGTCAGACAGAGGGATTTTCGGGATTTCTTGCTATTTTTGCTTAAGGATAATTACCTAAATCGTGTTTTACTAATAAAATCCGAATTTTATTATTGTTATATGTTTATGTTTTCCAAAACAAAAGATAATTTCCATTTATTTGAATAATAAATTCCTTATATGATAATAATTGATTATTGAAATTATTTGTGGAATTATCTTATGAATAAAATTGATTAGGTCAAATTTTGATAATCGTTAAATTTAAATTATTTGCTATTCGATCCTTTGTGTTTTGAAAAAGTTCAAAACTTGCCCTCAAGTTTTGAAATTTAAATTTTTGATGAAAAGTTTAATTTGAACTATTTAAATTTCAAACTCTAGAATTTTACAAGTATAAAATTCAACCTTATACTTTATAATATTACAAGATTAATATATATATATATATATATATATATATATATATATATATATATATATATATATGTATATATATATATATATAACTTAAACGCTAGTCTTACCGTTAGTAGGCCTCATTCACAAAGCTGATCTATAAGGGGGTATAAGGTTATGGCCTATAAAATGGACGTTTAATGGGTGTCCATTCTCACCCACCGCTTCCTTGATTGGTGCAGGGTCGTTTGCCGAACGGGTAGGATAGGACAACCCTTTCCTCATTAATAAGTATAATGAATTATAAAAGTAACTAAATTTTTTTCAAAAATTCTCAATCTTAGTTACTTTAGGCAAAAGTGAAATTGATGCAATTCCATGAAATTACACTTTGTACCCTTGCTAAGACGTTAGTGGAGCGTGTGTGGTTAACCGGCACACTAATTGGGTTCTAAGAAAAGGTAGCAAAGGGTGAGTCATTGTTTGTCATAGTTCGATGGAGCGTGTGTGGATAACCGGCACATCGAATAGGTGACTGTAACAATGAGGGCACCATCTACATTTGCATGGTTATTCACACCCACTTTGTGATCCTCGGCATCCCAGTCACAAACTTGAGGGGAATATCGAGATTTAAACATGCCATTGAAATGTTCAATGAATCTCAAAAGATTTAGGAGTTTTCAATACATTTAAAACTTAATCTCTTTTTCATTTTTCATGGTGGAGAATTCGTGAATCGTCATTCACTTACCTTCAAATTATTTTCATGTTAGATTACGTCATCCCTCTTCTAATTTGTAAATTATGTTGTTGGATCCTAGCCGTAGTTTCACATTTGGGTGTTTAATTGGGGATTCATTTCTAATCAAACTTTTCTCTTTTTCCTTTTCAGATGTCGAACAACAACAATGCTTCCGGCTCGAAGTCCTCCGGCTCGTTCTCACTCATGAACTTGTGTGGGAGGGTGATCTTTGACGGGTCCAATTTCAATAATTGGATCCGCAACATCCGAATGGTTACTCATTACGAGGATAAAAAGTATGTCCTTGATGAGAAGCTGAAGGAAATCAACCACAACACTACTACTACCGAAGAGATCGCCTCCTTTAAGGCCCATAAGCGTGATGCCACGAAAGTCCATTGCATCATGCTAGTGACCATGACTGCAGAACTCCAGAAGTCCTATGAGGACATGTATCCCTATGAAATGCATCAAGACTTGCTGGACTGATACTACCAAAGTGCGAGGCAAGAAAGGTATGAGATCATTACTTCAATGATCACTACCCGAATGGGTAATGGAGAGTCCGTTACCGCTCATCTGCAAAAGATGCAGATATATGTTGATCGTCTGCTAAAGTTAAATGTTAACTTTAATGAAGAGCTGGCAATCGACATCATCCTTCACTCCTTGCCTCCCTGCTACAACCAGTTCCGCATGACCTACCACATTAATAAGGAAGAGGTTACTTTGAGCAAGCTTCAAGGCTTGCTAAGGACTTCTAAGAGCACTCTCAAAGATAAGTCGGTTGCATCAACTACAACTCCCATTGTTGCCCCTTTCTTCGCAATAGGGAAAGGGAAGGGTAAGAAGAGGAAGGCTCCCTCAAAGATCCACCACAAGGGAAAGTCCCAAGATGGTACCTCTTCTAGTGGAACCAAGGTTGGTTCTGCTAAACCCAACTCTAACCCAAATGAGGCAGAGTGCCATCACTACCACAAGATAGGGCTAGAATATCTGCAATCTATCAAGGATGGGAAGATCAAGCCGTCCTTCGAAGGTATTTACACTATTAAATATAATGATTCATCTCATGTTATTTCTTGGGTTCTTGATACAGGATGTGGTTTTCATATATGTTCTGATTTGCAGGGACTAAGAAGAAATAGGGATGTAGAGCGTGGAAGGATAAACATAATCATGGGAAACTGAAGATCGTCACCTGTCACCAAGATTGGAGTATATTCCTTAGTGCTTAGTAATGGATTAGGTTTAGATTTAAACAATTGTTGCTATTCTCCAGATATGGCAAGAAATATCATTTCATTTCATGGTTTATATAGACAAGGATTTAGATATTCATTTGATAATGAAAAAGGTTCTATTTATGCTTATCTTAATAGTGTTTTATATTTTGAAGCATTGCCTTGTAATGGAATATATGAAACTGTGATGGTTGTAAATAACTTAGGAAATGATGTGTTGTGTGTTGATTCTTCCAATAGTATGGATAAAGCATGCTTGTGGCATTGTCATCTTAGACATGTCAACAAGAAACGCATAACCCAACTCCAAAAGGATGGAGTGTTGGAGCCATTCGACCTTAGGGACGATGACGTGTGCGAGTCTTGTTTACTTGGAAATATGACCAAGTCACCCTTTACTGGCACTTATGAAAAGGGTGAGGGTTTATTGGATCTCATACATACCGATGTGTGTGGGCCCTTTAGATCCACCACAAAGGATGCGAGCCACTTTTATGTGTGCTGATGATTATAACAGATATGGGTATATCTACTTAATCAAGCACAAATTAGAAACCTTTGAAATTTTCAAAGAGTTTAAACAAGAAGCGGAGAATCAGTTGGGCAGAAAAATCAAGATGCTTCGATCCGATCGAAGTGGAGAGTACCTAAGTCTTGAATTCCACGACTACCTCAAGGAATGCGGAATCAGTTTGCAATTGACGCCACCTAGGACACCGCAGTTGAACGGTATGGCTGAGAGGCGTAATCGAACCTTACTAGACATAGTTCATTCCATGATGAGTGATGCTTCACTACCTATCTCATTCTGGGGGTATGCCTTAGAGACTGCCGCCCATATCCTTAACTTAGTCCCCACAAAGAAGGTTGCTAAAACACCTCACGAGATGTGGACAGGGAAAGCTCCCTCGTTAGCACATATCAAGGTTTGGAGTTGCGAGGCTTTCGTAAGATGAGAGACTCACGACAAGCTCAAACCTCGTAGTGAGCGATGTATTTTAATCGGCTACCCGCAGCAGTCCTTTGGATATCTCTTCTATAGACTGAGTGACAACGTTGTCTTCATGGCAAGGAGAAGGGTTTTCCATGAGTGAGAACTCATAAGCCAAGGGGACAGTGGGAGGCAATTTGATCTTGAGGAGATTCAAGAGTCGAACGATGAAGGAACCTCCAACACTGGCACTCAACCCGAGGAGGAAACTCTGGTTGAACCGATTGATGAGTCCTTACCTCTTAGACGTTCTGAAAGAGTTAGGTTTCAACCCCAGTTATATGGTTTTTCATATTACTACAGAAGGGGATACGTATATTAGTGATAGTACACTAATAAATTTAGACGAACCTAACAGCTATAAGGAAGCTATGGCAGGCCCGGAGTCTGCAAAGTGGAAAAAGGCGATGGACAGCGAGATTCAGTCTATATATGACAATCAAGTTTGGAATTTGGTTGACAATGTACCAGGTCGTAAGACGATCAGGTGCAAATGGATCTTCAAGAAGAATACCGACATGGATGGGAATTTACACACTTATAAGGCACGATTGGTCGCGAAGGGTTTCACTCAAACTCCCGGAGTTGACTATGATGAAACCTTCTCACCAGTTGTGAAGATAAAGTCTATTAGGGTGATGTTGGCCATTGCCGCATTTCATGATTATCAAATATGGAAAATAGATTTCAAAACTGCTTTCCTTAATAGGAAGTTGGTTGAGGATGTTTACATGGCTCAGCCAGAGGGTTTCATCAATGCGAAGCATCCCGATAGAGTGTGTAAGCTTGAGAAGTACATTTATGGACTTAAGCAAGCGTCTCACAAATGGAATCTTTATTTCAATGAGAAAGTCAAAGAGTTTGGTTTTCTACGAAGTGAGGATGAATCATGTGTACATGTCAAAGCCAGTGGGAGTATAGCAATCTTCCTCATATTGCATGTCGACGACATACTACTAATAGGAAATGACATCCTAACACTGTAGGAAGTTAAGTCCTGGCTCGGAAAGTGCATCGCTATGAAGGACCTCGGAGAGGCTTCCTATATTATGGGAATAAGGATAGTGAGAAACGGAAGTAAGAGACTAATAAGACTTAGTCAGAACACTTACTTGGACAAGGTACTAAAACGTTTTAGTATGGAGAATTCAAAGAATGGAGAGTTACCAATCCAAAGTAATGCCAAGTTGAGTAAGACTCAAAGTCCGAGTACCGAAATCGAGATTACAGAAATGAGCCGAGTACCTTACGCTTCCAAAGTTGGCTTGATCATGTACGCTATGACTTGTACTCGCCTTGATGTGGCCTTCGGTTTGAGTATGGTCAGCAAATATCAAGGGAACCCTGGCAAAGCGCATTGGACCGCAGTCAAGAATATTCTTAAGTACCTTCGGAGGACCAAGGAATGGTTTCTAGTCCTTAGTGGGAGTGATGAATTAAAGGTGCGAGGGTATAGTGACGCCAGTTTTTATACCGATAAGGAGAAATATCGTTTGCATTTGGGCTGGGTCTTTACCCTAAATGGAGTAGCAGTGACTTGGAAAAGTTCCAAGAAGGAGACCGTAGCTGATTAAACATGCGAATCAGAGTACATTGCAGTAGTGAAGCGTCAAAGGAGGCAATATGGTTGAAGAACTTCATTGGAGACCTTGGAGTCATGCCGGCCATACAAGAGCCTATGGAAATTTTTTGTGATAATGAAAGAGTTGTTTCCTTGACCAAGGAACCGAGGGATCATGGTAGATCTCGACATATCGATAGAAAATATCACTTTATTCGATATCGGGTAGAAGAAGGACTCCTCGTAGTGAAGAGGGTATCGTCAGATGATAACCCACCAGATCCGCTTACGAAGGGACTGAGCAGGGTTAAGCACTTGCAGCACGCTAGGAGCATTGGGCTGAAGGACGATATTAGTTTAGATTAGATAGTTTAGAAACGTGTAATAGATAAATTGTAATTAACATTTGATGATTAAATAAAAGAGTATTATTTATTAGTAATGTTTATGTCCTATGTTAATTGTTAACCTATTGTTTCATTTTTCATGTTTTGACTTCCTGAATAATAAGATTATTCAAACGGTCCACAATCGTTCATATGTTGGAAGTAAGTATGAATGAAGATTGTCATGAGTTGGTGTGTAGATTGTCTAAAGTGTATTAGACATAGAAAATTTTTTCTACAACGTTCATAAGTGCTTATAAACAATTTTTGAGCATTGGAATAAACCCACGCTTGTTGGAATCACTTCATGGAATTCATCACGAGTGATCGCAAGACGATAATATCATATGGTCTTAAAACCTAGATATATGGTTTATTGTTTGCTAATTGGTTGTGCATTGATAATGCGTAAACGCATCAGTAACTTGATGTTATAAAATGCATTATTGTGAATGATATTACTAGTGGATAGTAAATGCATATAAGTCGAAGTTTATCTGTTCCTTTTATCCTAGGAGGGTAAAAGTGATATCAGGGCCCCACAATGATTTAGTTTGACTTATGTGTCGGGCCCGATCAGGACTGAATTGGTGTGTTCAATTAAGTTCTATGTCAAACGAATCAGAGATCGAAAAACAAACTGTTGGACAATAAGTATGACTATGTTCCATGTAATAGTCCGCACGATATCCAGAACAGAGGATTATATGATCCCTTATCTTAAGGACAGGTTATTGATAAGATCAAGAGTTTTGAGAACTGCGATTGATAATCGGATCTAGAAGTTGCATTTTCATTTATAGTTATTAGACTTATCCATGTGGGAGACTGTTGGATTAGTGTCTAAGTCCATAACTATATTTGGTATGTACTTTACCCGGTTGTGCATGGTCCTTTTAGGTTGCCTTCACTAAAGCAACTTGACTGGAGGAATAATATAGAAAGAGGTGATGATGGTTTATTAATATATTATAAGACTAATATATTAAAAGAGGAATCATATTTGTTTAATTAACATTGTTCAATAACTAATTAAGAATTAGTTATGTGATCGAAAGAACTTAATTAAACTTAAGGGGCTGAACTGTAATTATGTGATAGTTATAAAGTTAGGCAAGGAAACCCTACTAGATAGGGTGGATGAACTCTAGGGATGAAGCCTTAAGAATTCGTCCATGATAGGGATTCTAGATTTATCTTATGGGCTGCTTGGTGGCTAAGTAACCAGATGAGGATAATGACTAAAACCCTAATTCCTACACCTATGTAAAGGACCCTTGGGCATGGGAATTTTGGCCACTTGAACCCTAGAAGTCCTAGAGCCGAAATTCTCTTCTCCTTTCGTTCTCTTGCTTCCTCCAATTGCTATTGGTGTTTGTGATTCATTAGAGACACAACACTTGAGGTGCTAAAGTTCTCAAGGCTTCAAGATCTTCAATCAACAACAAGGTAATCATCTAGATCTATTTATTATGTTAATTTCTAATATCATGTGCTAGATCTAGGATTTGAAAGTCTTGGATGAATGCATGTACAATAAAGAAACCTAGATCCAAGCATTAGGTTTTGCATGAGCACATAGGATGTTCTTTTGGCTCAAACCCATCAAAGCCAACGTGTTCGTCTTTAGTCAAGAGGATCCCAGAAATATCGGACTTATTGGTACTTAGACTAGACTATAAATACACATGCATTTCACACACCATAGACACCCAGAATCACTACAATAGTTGTACTTATTTACTTACTTTCATTTATCTAATCCATCTTTCAGTTAATGCAAATCAATAAGGCGTGTGTTCATTATCACCACCCAAGGTTTTGTGTCAGAGATCCTAGCAAGGATCAAAGGATTTCCTTGTAAATCCCTTGTGCAATCTTATTCTAATCTTCATAATCACTTTACCTACAACATCACATCCTATCATTCAATTTGGTTGATATTCACTCAATTGATTTTTGACCCAAACACTTGGATAATAACATAAATATATGTTAAGGGATTCAAGAAGATGTAGGCCATTAACCTAAGATGTTGTAGGGCCTGTTAAGGCTAGTTTATGCTTATGTTTCTGTAACAGTTATGACATCCCAAGTTTTAATGAAAAACACTTCCTCGTAAATACTTTTATGGTACAAATTATGCATTAATAAAGAATAATATATTTTAAAATAAGTATAAATAAAAGGTACTTTCAAACCAATAAAATTAGGTATGCCACATTGTTTATGACCATTGATATTTACTGGGTTGCACTCCCTGAAAATTAAACTGGCGAGGATGTTAGGATTTACCTTATAGGGATTTTGAAACTACTTCTTTGTGAGGTGGTTTGAATAGGTGGGGGAAGGTTTTGACCGACTAAGATGGATGGAATTATACTAGAAGTAGATTTGACAAAGAAGACATTTTTCGTGCGAAAATGTATACGTGATTAAAAAGAATTGAAAGAAGTCTTTTGAGTAACTTTAAAGAAGAAAATGTAATAACACCACTTGTCCCACGGATGGCACCAGATTGTTTCAGTTAAAATTAACAACCTAATTTCTTAAACAAATTAGTAAGTGTGGTATGTTGTTAATTTTATGATGTTGAGAATTAGAGTGTTAAGGATCTTAAAATATCCTGAAGATCTTGGTAGTGCCCAAGATCCTGGGAAAAGGTAATGATATTCAGAAAACTGTCGAACATAATTGATTCAATTGAAAGTGTAAACAAGTGTATTTCAATTAATTGGGACAAAAATAGTGTTAAGATGATTGTAAAGTGAGTTATATGTAAGAAAGTTATTAAGTATACAAAAATCTATCAAGATACCACAAGATATCATGATATTTTAATGTGTATTTAGAATAACAATCAAATTAGTGTGCGGAAAGTTTTGTGGTCGGTTAAATAATCATAAACAAGTAAAATCAATATAGGAACACTATGATATACGAGGAAAACCCTTAATCCTTTTGGATCTCTAGCATAAAACCCGGGAGGTGATAAACTCACGTGCCTTACAACTTATATTAAATCAATAAAAATAGTTATAGGTGTTAGTTGATCTTAGAGATAATGTGTTTGTGCTCATGTTTTGAGAAAATCAGAGGCAGATGGGATGTGAATGTGTATGTGTGCATGCGATAAACTTGTCTTTTATACATAACGATAATAACTAAAATTCCAAGAATCTTGGGATTTCCCTTGATCTTCGTTAGGTGTTAAGTCCATGTATAAGATTTAACAAGAAAAATGATGGAAATCCAAGATACTGAGTAAATCCAAGATCTTAGGCTTGCCCATAATGTTAGTTCCAATTTAAGATATAAGAATAGTAAGTTGAGAATCTATCCACAACAATCGTACCTAACAAAAATATTAATAATATTTAATATAAAAGCTTTTTTATAAAGTATAAACATAGTAAAATTAAAAGTATTTTACCATCGTACTTATAATTTACTGTTTATTTAAATATTAGTAATATTTAATATAAAAATTTAATTACAAAGTATAAACACTAAAAATATTCCACCAATAATTATATACATACAATTGAAAAATATTAGGAAAGTAAATCAAACCCATATATACAACATAGATTTAGATTATATCCAGTAATTTGTCCCTGTAGTCGCAATGGTACAAGATCGAATGCGAAAACTATCCGTAAAATCATTGAATGATACTTTCAGAAGCCCTCTTGTCAATTTATCGACATATTGATATCTTGAAGGTACATGCGAAACATGAGCTTGTCCACA
Organism: Lactuca sativa; assembly: GCF_002870075.4. NCBI lineage: Eukaryota > Viridiplantae > Streptophyta > Magnoliopsida > Asterales > Asteraceae > Lactuca > Lactuca sativa. The sequence goes on along the minus strand of NC_056627.2, from coordinate 250,710,345 downwards.
TACCACGTTTACTGGATAACTGAATATCTAACTCAATGTCATTTGTCTGTTATGCCAACAGAAGTATGCCACTAAGATACTCGAGCATGCTCACATGCTCAATTCTAATTTGTGTCGGGATTCCGTCGAGAGTGTAACGCCTGTAGATTAGGGCTAGTCAATTTGTAGACGATAAACGTTAAAAATGATTTTTTGATAGAAGATTATTTACGATGAATAATCTTAACTAAGTTTTAGTATATGTTACAAGGATTTCGTACATATAAAGAACGCCAAAATCCGAGTTATAACGAAGAAGTTATGACCTGTCGAAGTTTCGCGACAGAACCGACACGACGCTGAATGATGTAAAAAGTGAATTTACGTTACAGCGATATTTAGCCTTAGTGATCTAAACGTAAAAAGTGAATTTATGTTACAACGATATTTAGCCTTAGTTGTACTAGAACAGGTTTCCCGCTTCCTGATATACCCCAATAATCAAGGACTTCCGAGATACTCCTTACTTTAGGTGAGCAGACAATTATTAGGAGAGAGAATAGACTTAGAATGCATATGTTGTACACCCAGGTTGGATCTCTTCTGTAACGCTCGTAGATCCGAGCTAGTCAATTTAGAGGTAATAGGGGCCGAAAATGAATTTTTGACAAAATATTATTTCGAATAAATAATCTTAACCAAGTGGTAGATTATGTCACAAGGTTTCCTTACATATAAAGAACGCCGAAATCCGAGTTATAACGAAGAAGTTACGGCCCGTCGAAGTTTCGCAATGGAACCGACACGACACCGAGAAACATAAATAGTGAATTTATGATAGAGTGATATTCAACCTTAGCGATCTAAACGAAAGTCGTATAATACGTTAACCGAGAGAGTCCATAAAAAGAATGCCCAAGTCTGACTTAGTATGAGGAAGTTATGATTTTTCGAAGTTTCGGCTTAGCAGTGTACAACCCGAAGTTCGAATATTAGATTGAGCGGTTTTTAGCTGGCACAACCTAAAGGATAATCGAAGATCTCGTTAATATTAGCGTAACAATAAAAAGACAGACAAAAACGGACGTCGGATGAAGAAGTTATGAGATTTTAACAGACCAATCCTGTCCCGGCCTGTTAATAATATAACTTTTAAAATAACTTCAAGATTAGCCGACAGAGTCTAATCGAAAGTTATAGAGTACGTTGATGCCTACGCGTGGATATAAAGAACGTCAAAAACGGAGCTCGTACGTAAAAGTTACGGATTTTTAAAATTTGCACTTGAATTTGCGAAGCTGGTGCAAAGATGATGACGTGGCAGCATCAGGGTCGTCCATCGCTGATCGGAGGATCGCATCGGAGGAGGACACATTGCCCCTCGCTACGCCCTGTGTCCGAGGCCAAGTACGCGCAACGTACTTCGGTTCTTATCCTTTCCAAATGTGAGACAGTTGGATGCGAAGCTAGCACCTTATCCGAAGGTACGCCCAGCGTACCATCGAGGTTCAGTAGCCTATAAATAGTTGCGAGATTTCCCGGAAAATTCACACCAATTCAATTTTCTCTCTAAAATACTTTCTCTCTCTAAGGGTTTTAACCCTCCCTAAAGTCTAAGTGAACCCCTAGCACCCGAAGGAAGCCCCGAGGCTCCCGGAGTCCTGAGAAAAAGGGTCTTTCGGTTTCGAAATGCTGCTCCAAGCAAAGCCCGGTTTTCATTAAAACCCATTGTAAGTGAGCTACGCCTATGCAAATTTTAATATAACTTTCAAATAATTATACTAATGTTATTAAGTCCATAAAATAATTTTTGGGCTATTACTATGAGTTATATAGAGTGTTGATCAACGCTTATATAATAGTAATAATAGTTAGACTATTAATTAGTCGTGGTTATCGTTAGACTAAACCCAAGTGGTATTGATACTAGGTTTTATCGAAGGAAAACTGTTTTGAGAGTATCGAAGCGTTGTCCGAGTGCTGAGTCACCACCTTTCAAGTGAGTGCATAGTTACTTTCATCTTACACATAGATATGAGTTTTTTTTATATATAAATTATGTGCTCTGTGTGCATATTATCTGAATACTTGTTGTCTATGCTGGATGAATGATTTTATACATGTTTTAAATGATTTAAACTGTACATGTATTTTATATCTACGATAATGTTGGGGTAAAACATGGGTAGATATAATAGATGGAGTATGAGTTGGATGATGAGTTGAGAGGTGAAATAGACTGTGAGGTAAGGGTGAGAGGTGGACGATGTGAGAAGCTTTTTTCCCAAACGATGGCTCCGTCATTCAACAGAGTATGGATGACAACCACGGACTATTCTAGACAGTCCAGTGGAACACTAGCAGGTTCGCAACCTGTAGGTGTTGTGAATGACGTGTTCACCCAGTGTATTCTAAACCTTGGTGACCATGCAGACTTGGTGCCTAAACCTTGGTGCTCATGCAGACTTGATGCCTAACCCTTGGTGATCATGTAGACTTGATGCCTAAACCTTGTCGATCATGCAGACTTGATGCCTAAACCCTGGCGACTATCCAGACTTAGTGCCCGTTGTGTAAACCGTGGCAACGATGGACTTCGTGCCGATTCATTAGGATGATCCTTAGGAATGAATGAACGAGGAATAGCTTATTTTTAGGGTAGATCCTTAAGAATAAAGAAGATAATGGGGATGGGTAATTAGGTTGATTGTTTGATTGTTTAAACATAATAATTATACTATTGTGGGTTGAAAACCCTATGTACTCACCAGGTTTCCCAACCTGACCCACTCAGTTTATTTATATCACAGGTGTCGATATGAAGTTACATTACACTGAGAGATTAAGCAGATATAAATCACTAGTGATAACGAATGTAAGTTCTGTTTATGCTTATGTTTCTGTATTGACAATGACATCCCAAATATTTTAAAAGGAATAAAAATACTTTTCTTCGGAAATGCTTTGATAACGTATTTATCATCTTTTACTAGGAACAAATTCTGCAAACTTTTTATTAAAAGAGATACTCTGATTTTAATAAAGCATAAACAAAAATCAGTCTTTTCTGGCCGTGAAAATGGGGATGTCACATCTTCCAATCACGCAGAGGGTGAAACATATGACTAACTAGAATTTCAGAGGGATTGAGAAGTAGAAGGTTGCATATGCTGTGTACCAGGTCGGATTATTAATCACGCAAAGGAGACAACATATGGCTAACAGACATAAAGAATAGCATAGATAGAAGATGCAGGAAAGAGAGAAAATAACTTTCTACAGACCTAATTTATCGGAATTCCTCAGTTGCCCCGTCAATATCGGAATTAAGGAAAAAATCCGTACATTAAGGAAAAGTTAAACCAAAGTTCTAGATACAGGTTCTCTTAATGTGACCGGTAGATTCTCATGTATATCTCCCTGCTCAACCTACCCAAGCGTCATATTGTCAGGCTAAATGGAACTATCTAGGTCAAGATTTATCAAGTCTCTAGATTCCTTAAGTTCATCTGTACCTAGCCAATTCCATTAATTTTTTTGTGCCTACCAGCGCATCGAACATAGAGCCTAGACAATTTAGCTTCGGTACCTTACACAGATTCAGATTGCCTGTTATTACTTGTTGATATCACTTCCCAATAATACCTACTAACGAAAAACTATAAGAAAATAAAAGATTGACTTCAAAATGAATCAGTGTAAAATAAACTCAGGAGTATCGAGAAGAAAAAAAAATCAAACCGTAATTCACCGATTGAATTTGCATCCAGAAGGTCTGAGAACAACATACATAATCTCAGAACATATTTGAAAATTCTTCATGTCATTAAGCACTAACCCCATGTGTGATCTCTTCCTTTCTTCCTTTCCCACAAAGGACACATACTCTCAAACAAAGTTCTGAATGTTGTACAGTTGAGAGATGCCTAATATCAAGTACCTGGAACAACCACTATCAACAAACCGAAGTCTGATGATATGCCTCCATAACTATTTTTGACATCGAGCGGGATCAGTTGGTCTTTGGAACCCAGTCCATTTTGAAACTGGGTTGACCTTTGTCATCTTTGCAAGGAACTCTCTCCCACGACATATCCTACATATCACAAATAGAAGATGACGAAATATTATAATCGTTAGAAGATTTGGGAGATTGAACCTTTGGTACCCATCTGTAGTTGGGTTTGACCCATTTTTTGATCGAGCGGATGGGTGCCTCGACACTTGATTTTGAACTTGAAGTCGTCCTTTGAGATGACTTTGACCTAGCCGGTCTTTGCTTCACTGGAACATCTCTTGGATTAGGCTTCTTGCCTGACATTTCCTTCTTGACCTTGGGATTTTGATTCTTGGCCTTGGGAGTTGAATTCTTGCTCGTCTACGCATTCCAGTCACCATTTTCTAAACGTGACCTTGAGGGATTTCTTTTGGAAGGTCTCCCTCTTGGCACATTCTGCCATCCTTGTGCGTAGTAGGGAACGTATGAGCGATTTGGACAGTTTCGGGCTATGTAACCAGGTGTTCCACAGTGAAAACATGTCTTTTTCTTCACTGGGAAGTTGTTTCTTCCTGCCCCTGGTGGCGTGTCCATGCCTTGTCTCAGGGTGTTCCCACATGCACACTTGCAACAAGCCGTCGGTTTCACTTGTTTTGGTGGCTTGTATTTCTCAACAGCAGGTTCATCAGAAGCAACTGAGTTTGAAGCAACAGATTCAGAGTTCAAGGAGTCATTGGATTGTTCAATTGTTTTCTCCTTGTTCTCATCTTCTGCTACTTTACCTGCAAATGTAACAGAATCATTATAAACGTTCACCTTAGCCTTTTCTGGCACAACCATAGCAGGTTTCCCATATTGAAGATGTGCCTCCCTATCAACTTCTTCCTGTGTCATAAGGATGGATATATAGTTATGATTGAAAGGGGGAGGAACACTATCATACCCTAGACCCTTGTTTTCATTATCTTTGAATTTTAATTGGTTTTCAAATAAGGACTTGACCGTCTTACTTGACGCAATATAATTTTTGAAACTAACATCTGTTTTTCCACACTTAATTTTCAAAGTGTCAAGTTCTTCAGTTACAGCAACAAGTTTTTTCTCACTTGTTGCTGCAATCTTCTTGTAATTTCCTAAAGTCCTTAGTCTTGGCCTCTAATTGAGCTTTTAGAGGTTTCTGACCTTTCCTTAGAGTATAGCATTCGTATTTGAGGTCCTCATTTTCTTTTTTTAATAAATCGATTTGATCTCGGAGAAATTTAATAGTAGTTTCACAACATGGAGTACATGAAACTTCATTTATCGGAATTGATGCGGAACTCTTTTTTTTTATAATATATTTTTTTTAAAATTGCCCTTTGACTTAAAAACCAAGAAAGTCAACCTTCAAATTCAAATTTAAAAAGTCAAACTTAAAAAGTCAAACTTGAAGAGTCAAACTTAAAAGTCAAACCGAAAGGCTAAATTTGAAATTTTAAAAGGTAAACAAAAAAATCAAACTTTAAAGTCAAAGGTCAAACTTGAAAGTCAAAATTAAAATTTTAAGGTCAAAAGTCAAAAATTAAAAATTAAAAACTAAAATTTTGGGTTGAAAAAAGAATTTAAAAATAAAAGAAATTTAATTTTGGGATGAAATTGACAAAAATGCAAAAGTTTGGAAGAAACAGCGATGCCTTAAGATTTAAATTGGGGATTGTATCAACTTGCAGCCTAGAAGAGTTGGAAGGGGCGCTGGTTGAGTTGAGCCTGGAGTTCGATCCCTGGCACCTCCAAAAATCCGCTCCCTTATTTTAAATGTAAACAATCTTGCTGTGAACACTATATCATTTAAATTTCGAAGGATGGGAGCAAAGACTTGCTAGTCCAACTGGTAAAAGCGCCTTTGATCAACTAGAGGACCCGGATTCGATCCCCGACACCCTCTATTCCGTTTCCTATTTTTTATATGAGGGCGCGTGCGATGTTGCTGCTTGCGAGGACGAGGTTCGAATGCGAGACCGAGGCTGCTGGACGAAGACTCGCTGGCCGCACACCACGGACTTTAAACGCCGACCGAACACGTGCGACTCCGACTGAAACCTGCCGCCAACCGAAATCCCGGACGGAGTTACTCGGATAGAATACCCGCCTGACCGAAAACACTGCTTCAGATCGCGAAAAAAACGACGCTTTTCACCAATTTTGCTCCAAAACTCGATCAAAAACTCGTTTTTATCAATAACGCGAAGAACAAACCCCCCTTATTTTGCCAAGATCTATCCAAAAACGCCAAAATCTCTTCAAAATAAGATCAAATAAGGTTCAGATCTAAAAAAATTGATTGATACAATCCAAGCTCTGATACCACTTATAAGTCCCCAAATCTGCTTGTGTATCAATCATATCCAATTGATGGTGCGGAATCCCAATCAATTGGATGATGTCAGATCAAAATAGAAGAAAAGGAGAAGAAGAAGATGAATCTATGATGTATTCAATGAATATGATTGATGCTCCTTACAATAGATTCACACACACACACACACACTCTTCTTCTCTCTAGTTTCTCTCTCTACAATATGCTCTCATTCTCTAGCCCTTCTCACCATTTCCCCTCCTCACCCTTACTTCTATATATATGAGTTGCAAACTCAAGGCCCAAAGCCAATGCTAGACCGAAAACACATGGGTTTTCGGTCCAAGCTACAAATAATCCAATACTATATTTGGCCAAAATAATAAGAACAATAAATGCTTAGAAAAGCAAAGTATAAACCATATTTATAGACCCAACACCCTAACTTAATTGTCTTGTGGTTCTTTCTTTTACGAACGAAGGTTCGTGGTGAAACTTATTTCATTCCCCTCATTTGATGTCTTTATTGATCCTTGTTTGCTTCCAGGGAATTTCCGAAGCAGCCTCGTCAGTTTGTTGTTCATATCGATTCCTTAGGCTAGATCTCGTAAGATCATTATATAGGGTCAGTATGTGGGGATCGACGGGAAGGGATAGATGGTTTTAGAAATATGATTTATATGTGATAATAATATTAGTGGTTTTGAAGGATCGAGATATACATTATTATCACATTGTTTGAACTAAGAGCTTTCGTACTTTGTGTTCCTTAGGTGATTGGGTTCACCAGGGATATTTGAACTAAGTGTTCTTGGTGTTCTTGAACTAGGTATTCATTAGTTATTGGGAATTGCGCATTCACCAGAGGTAATCTAAGAACCTTGGCAGCACTAAACTTTGTGCCAATTCCTTAGGGCAATCCTTAGGAATGAATGGGAGAAGGGTAATCGGTTCTTAGGGTAAATCTTTATGAAATAAAGGAAGATAATGTGGGTGGGTAATTGGATTGATTGTTTGATAATTAAATATAATAATGATATTATTGTGGGTTGAAAACCCTATATGCTCACCAGAATCCCAAGCCTGACCCACTCAGTTTTCTTTGCATTACAGGTAATGGCACAAGAGTATAAGTTGGTTGACTTGACGAGAGATTTTGGATTATAGGCCAGTAGGTATGAATAACTGTTGTACGGTCTATTTTGTTCTATTTATGCTTTTGGTCTGTATTGAACATGTGAAACGACCCAAAAATACGACCCAAAAATTTCATTTTTTCAATATAACCAAAAACCATAATCTGAGTGTCATATCATAAAAACCATACGTGATGTATCCCAAACATAATAAAAACAACACTGTGCGGAAACTGTATCATATCCATGTCATATAAAAATTACAAACTAAATCAACTCCCAGGATAAAAGCTGAAGCTGTGGTGTGTGCGATGTCATCATCCCGAGCTCTTCCCTCTGCTAGCGGAAGTACCTGAAACCAAAACTAAAACTGTAAGCACGAAGCTTAGTGAGCTCCCCCAAACTACCACATACCATACAATACATATAAAGCACATACTGGGCCTTACCTACTGCATCAGACCGAAGTCTGGAACTAGCTGCATCGGACCGAAGTCCGGAACTGACTGGGACCTTGTCCCCTGCATCGGACCAGAGTCCGGAACTAACTGCATCGGACCGAAGTCCGGAACTAACTGCATCGGACCAAAATCCGGAACTGGCTGCATCGGACCGAAGTCCGGAACTAACTGCATCGGACCGGAGTCCGGAACTGACTGATCATGACATAGCATAACACATAACAACTATTATAATCACACATACTGCATACTGCATCGGACCGAAGTCCGGAACACATAACACAAATATGCTTGAATCACAAAGACATCAAGCACTCTAGCTACTGCATCAGACCAAAGTCCGGAACTACTGATAATTAAACGGTCCGGCATTGTGGCCGTAGACCCGTTCCTACTGAAGGGAAACTCACCTCGTGAACTGGCTGCTGAGTGAATAGCTCTGAGGGCTAACTGTTGTTGCTCCGGTATCTCCCCGACTACAAGTCCATAAGCACACTCAATCAAATACTAAACACTGCACTGGGTAAAATGACTCTTTTACCCTTGGTCAAAGTCAACTGTTGGTCAAGGTCAACTCTCAGTCAAAGTCAACCCACAGTTGACCTGACTCGCCGAGTTGGGCCGCCAACTCGCCGAGTCCCTAATCTCACTCCTCGACCCTGCTCGCTGCTACTCGTCGAGTATGGCATACTCGACGAGTACTCTCCTGATCCAAGAACTCAGACAATCTTCATCCGACTCGCCGAGTCCTATGAACAACTCGACGAGTTGTTCTTGAGTGTAAGAAGATTGCCTTGGACTCGCCGAGTTGTATGAACAACTCGCCGAGTCCCTCCATTACTGAGTCTACCCTCAAACTCGCTGAGTCCACTCCACTACTCACTGGTCCCACTCGACACTGCTCAAATGGAAGAAATCGGGGACTCGCGACTCGACTCGCCGAGTCGTTCTTCCGACTCGCCGAGTCACCGCCATGCAACTATTCTACACTCGATTCTGCTCGAATCCAAAACATACAAATGATAGATCTGAGTCCAATAAGTTGATTTACCACGTAAAGTTTCTAACTTTACGTGTACAAACACATGAACAAGGGAATAAAGGCTAAAAGATGCTTAAAAGGGGTAGATCTAGGGTTAATATGCAAAATAACTCCATAAAGGAAATAGATCTGGGCTCTTCAACTCCTAAATGAACAGATCTAAGGTTATCTCGGCATAAGAGAGCTTCCATATCAACATAAAGCTTTGAGAAAGGAATTAACAAGATCTAGAAAGGGTTTTAAGGCATAACAGAGAAGGAAAACTGAAGAATACCTCAAAGAGCTCTTGCTTTCCCTTGAATCTCTGCTCTACAATCCTTCTCCTTGTTCCTTTCTTCTTCTCCCTCTTCAAGCCTTCACAATAGCACACAAAAATCACTTAGAATCACTCAAGAACGAATTAGGGTTTTCTCACAGATTTTGAGGGTGAAGGAGGCGAGATTGGGGGCTATAAGGTGGCTTAAATAGTGGGCAACCCGGGGATTTAGGGTTTCTCCCAGACGGACAGACTCGCCGAGTCGCCGGCTAACACGTGCTCGAAATCCCGACCCTACTCGGCGAGTCAGGCTATGAACTCGCCGAGTCCCTCCTATAAAACTTAAAAATAAAAACCAAGGAATTATCATACCTGAAACGGGTCGTTACAATTCTCCCCCACTTATCTCAGACTTCGTCCTCGAAGTCTGCTACGGCTGAATCTGCAAATATCTCTGGGTAGTGCTCCCTCATCTCCTCCTAAGCCTCCCACGTCCATTCCGATCCCTTCCGGTGCTGCCACTGCACCTTCACTAACTGAATTACCTTGTTCCTCAAGGTCTTGGTCTTCCGGTCCAGAATCGCGACCGGCCTCTCGATATAATTCGGGCTACTATCAACCTGAATATCCTCTAGGGGAACGACTGCTGACTCATCCACCAAACACTTCCTCAACTGAGACACATGGAAAGTGTTGTGGATCTGACTAAGCTCCTCAGGAAGATCTAACCGATAAGCAACCCGACCCACCCGGGCCAAAACCCTGAAAGGACCAATAAATCTGGGGCCCAATTTGCCCCTCTTCCGGAACCTGATGACACCCTTCCAAGGTGAGACCTTCAGAAGGACCATATCCCCCACCTGGAACTCCACGTCCGAACGCATCCTATCGGCGTAGCTCTTCTGCCGACTCTGAGCAGTCTGCAGTCTACTACAGACCTGCTGGATCAACTCAGTCGTCTTGAGCACCACTTCCGTGCTCCCGATGACCCGCTGACCGACCTCGCCCCAATAAATCGGGGTCCTACACTTCCTCCCATACAGCATCTCAAAGGGAGGTTGATCAATGCTCGCATGATAACTGTTGTTATACGAGAATTCCGCTAACGGAAGATACGTATCCCAACTGCCACCGAAATCTAGGACACATGCCCTAAGCATGTCCTCGAGAGTCTGAATCGTCCTCTCGCTCTGCCCGTCTGTCTGAGGGTGGAAAGCGGTGTTGAAATGGAGACGAGTACCCATCTCGTCGTGGAACCGCTTCCAGAACTTGGATGTGAAACGGACATCTCGGTCTGACACCACCGATACCGGCACTCCATGACGTGCCACAATCTCTCGCACATAGATATCGGCTAACTTCTCCGCCGATATACTCTCCTGGATCGGGATAAAATGAGCACTCTTCGTCAACCTATCCACTACTACCCATATCGAATCCACTCCACGTGCGGTCTGGGGAAGCTTGGTGACAAAATCCATGGTGATGTCCTCCCATTTCCACACGGGAATGTCTAACGGCTGCATCCTGCCATGAGGTCTCTGGTGCTCCGCCTTGACCTTCTGGCAGGTCAGGCATCTCTCGACGTACCAGGCGATGTCCCGCTTCATGCAGGGCCACCAATAATCAGGTCGAAGATCTCGATACATCTTCGTCGCCCCTGGGTGGATAGAAAATCGAGACTTATTAGCCTCATCCATCAACACTTGTCGTACTCCACCCCAGTACGGTACCCACACTCTCCCGTGAAGCATCAGCAAACCACGACTATCATAATCAAACAAGGCTACTCGGCCCACGATCCTCTCACACTTCTATCTCTCCTCCTTGAGGCCCTCCACCTGAGCCTCCTTGATCCGCTCCAACAACGGAGTGATCACTGTCATCCTCAAACATAGATCTCTGATAGGGGCCGCCGATACTTTGCGGCTCAGGGCGTCGGCCACCACGTTGGCCTTCCCTGGGTGGTAAAGGATCTCACAATCATAATCCTTTAGCACATCCAACCACCTCCTCTGCCTCATGTTCAGACTCGGCTGATCCATAAGGTACCTCAAACTCTTGTGATCCGTGTAAATAGTACAACGGACCCCATAAAGGTAATGCCTCCAAATCTTGAGGGCAAACACAACTGCCCCTAGCTCCAAATCATGGGTAGGATAATTAGCCTCGTGAGGCTTCAACTGTCTCGAGGCATAAGCTATCACATGACCTCGCTGCATCAAAACTGCTCCCATACCTGTGATTGAGGCATCACAATAGACTACGAAGTCCTCTACTCCCTCTGGCAAGGTAAGGATCGGAGCCTCGCACAATCTCTGTCTGAGGGTCTCGAACGCTGCCTGCTGCTCAGGCCCCCAAAGAAATACCACCGACTTCTTGGTCAGTCGGGTGAGTGGCACTGCTATCTTGGAGAAATCCTGAATAAATCTCCGATAATACCCTGCCAACCCTAGGAAGCTCCGAATCTCAGATGGAGACTTCGAAACCTCCCACTGCATCACGGCCTCTATCTTGGCCGGATCTACCAAAATACCCTTCTGGTTGACGAGGTGACCAAGGAACTGCACCTCGCGCAACCAGAACTCACATTTGGAGAACTTTGCGAAAAGTCTCTCCCTCCTCAAAGCCTCCAGCACCTCCCGCAAGTGCTCCTCGTGCTGGTCCTGCGTCTTGGAATATACCAAGATATCATCTATGAACACTATCACTGACCGATCCAGCATCGACCTACACACGCGGTTCATGAGATCCATGAACGCGGCTGGAGCATTGGTGAGCCCAAATGGCATCACCACAAACTCATAATGACCATACCTGGTCCTGAAAGCAGTCTTCTGCACATCCTTGTCCCTAACCCGCATCTGATGATACCCGGAGCGTAGATCGATCTTGGAGAACCAAGACGCTCCCTGAAGCTGATCAAACAAATCATCTATCCTCGGAAGTGGGTAACGGTTCTTCACCGTTAACTTATTCAACTCCCGATAATCTATACACATACGATGCGACCCATCCTTCTTCCTCACAAACAGGATCAGCGCTCCCCAAGGCGAACTGCTCGGCCGAATGAAACCCTTGTCTAACAGCTCCTGCAGTTGTGTAGACAACTCCTGCATCTCAGGGGGAGCTAATCGATACGGTGCTTTGGCTATCGGAGCCGCACCAGGAATTAGGTCGATCCTGAACTCGACCTGTCTCTCAGGAGGTATCCCCGGCAAATCCTCGGGAAACACGTCCGGGTAGTCTCGAACAATAGGAACATCATCAACTGTCGTCTTGCCCTTCTCCCGGGCATCCAAAACGTAAGCTACAAAACCGGCGCAACCCTGCTGAACAGAGCGTCTTGCCCTTGCGGCGGAACAAAAGGTCGGTCCCCGCTGTGGCATCTCGCCCTAAATCACTAACTCTCCCCCACTGGGAGTGTGGACCCTCACTAGCTGAAGCTCAAAATCAATCACCGCCCCATTGGGGCTTAGCCAATCCATGCCCACAATAACCTTATTCCCTCGTAGGGGAATAAGTATCAGATCCACTGAAAACTACTCATCAAATAACTGAAGAGAACACCCTCTATGCACTCTGCCGACCCTCACGGTCCTATCATCTGCTATCTCAACCTCTAATGGACAATCCAGCTCCCTAGGAGCTCTACTAAATCTCTTGCTAAGCGCAAGCGATACAAATAATCGGGTAGCCCCCGAATCGAATAATACCATAGCAGAAATGCCGTTCACAGAGAACGACCCTGAATAAAACATACAATCATAAGCAATACTCAAACGATAATAATAAAGAGATGAAGGGAAGATACATACCCGTCACCACATCAGGAGTCGCCCGCGCCTCCTCTGCTGTCATCTGAAACGCCCTGCTCTTCGCCACCGGCGTCTCGGCTCGGCCCTGTCGGCCATCTGTAATCCTCAAGGTAGCAGGGGCAGGTGCAGCCACCTTCCCTGTTGCAGCTAAACTCGGACACTGGGACTTTTTATGTCCCCTCTGGTTGCACTGAAAGCAAATCAGATCTGATGCTGCGACGGCAGTAGCAGGGGCCGTGCAATCCCTACTCAAATGCCCAATCCGACCGCACTTGTAGCAGCCGGAACTCCCTGCCTTGCACGCTCCCTCGTGCAATCTCCCACACTTGCCACATCGACCGTGGCTCTGCTGACTCCTAGATCTGTGATCCGAAACCTTGGGCTTTTTGCCCGAACCGCCTGTACCTGAAACCGCCTCCGGTTTCCTCTTCTTCTTCATCTCGAGATTAATCTTCCTCTCCCGAGCCCTAGCAATCATATCTTCCAGCGTTTTACAGCTGGACCGGCTCACAAACTGGCGGATATCGCTCCGCAACATCTCATGATAACGGGCCTTCTTCATTTCCTCATCAGCTACGTACTGAGGAACGAGAAGAGCCCTCTCCCTGAACTTGGCGGTGATCTCCGCCATTGTCTCTATAGTCTGGGTGAGGTTCTGAAACTCCCTAGCTAGCTGTTGCACCTCAATGACCGGTGCAAACTCCGCCCTGAACCTGGTAGAGAAATCAGCCCAGGTCATGGCGTCCAATGCTGCATCATCCCCAATGGCATGTCCGACCTCCTCCCACCAATCCCGTGCCCTGTCCTTCAGAAGACAGGACGCCAATCTGACCTTGTCCCCCTCGGGACATCTGCTAGTACGGAAAGCGTTGGCCACATATGCCAACCATCTGGTGCTCGCTATGGGGTCTCGCGCCCCATGATAGTCCGGAGCTCCACATGCCCTGAACTCCCTGAAAGTAAGGGTGTGCGACCCCATCATGGCCGCCACCTCGGCACGGAAGGTGCCCAATCTCTCATCCATCAGCTCTAGAATCCCCTCCTTGATCGAACCGAAGATCACAGGAGTCTGCTCTATAATGATGCGCGTAATCTCCGAAGAAAGAAACTCTCGGGTCTGCTCATCGATGCGCTCACCCCCCGAGCCTGAACCTGATCCCTCCCCGGCACCTCCACTGCCGGCTGCTGGTCTCGAACGTAAAACCACCATTCTGAAACATATCACAACTACATCAGAAAACCGAAATATCTCAAGGGATCATTAATTACTACAACTAGCTTCCTGGTCTTGTCTCAGCCTTTCTTGATTCGAGTACGGATCCTCTGCTTTTAGTAGTACGGGCCCATACTACCTTCCACATCTATCCGTACTTTCTTCAATAACTGCCTTGACTCCACCAAGTCACTTTTACTACTACTGATCTCTACTACTCTCATCCTAGGCTTGCCCTAGGGAAACCTCAGACTCAACTCCACTAATCCTCAGCTGCTGAAGGTCTCCTTATAATGCTAGTTAGCCACCACCTGAACACCATCACACGTGACGAGGATCAGATAATCCTTCAAGTAAAAGACCTGTCCCTATAACGGTTGGACTCAAACAAGAGCTGCGCAATAGGGCCAGTTCCAGCACTCTGGAATTATTCAACCCTGATCACATGTGGTGTAACGTGTTCACCTAATGGCTAACTCCCATCACTCAGAACTCCCACAAAGCACGAAGCAAGCAGCATTCGGATAAAGGAAACATACTCATGCAAAACTATTCTTATAACGAGAAACTGTACTAGCATACAATGCTAAGCTCATACTATAAGGCATAACCTAAACAGGCTATCCTACTGCTGTCTACTCGATACTAGCATGCAATACTCATAAAGTTGTAACACATAAAGCAGGCACATAAGGCATCCTCCTAGATCCTTAGTTCTATACTAGCATGTTGTTCTACTGAAACTGAACAAATAACTTGTATGGGTAATTTGGGAGTACTTACTTGAGCTCGGCTGATCGCATGCACCACACCCTTATCTTGATTAAAAATTTCTTTCTTTCTAAGTGCTTTCAAAATTCTTTTAGAAAACATTTTCCTTTTTAGAAAAAAACCTTTTTATTTCCCCTTAGTTTGAGTTCAGATACACCCGGAAGTGCATCCGAATCCCTCAAACCGGGGCTCTGATACCAACTTGAAACGACCCAAAAATATGACCCAAAAATTTCATTTTTTCAATATAACCAAAAACCATAATCTGAGTGTCATATCATAAAAACCATACGTGATGTATCCCAAACATAATAAAAACAACACTGTGCGGAAACTGTATCATATCCATGTCATATAAAAATCACAAACTAAATCAACTCCCAGGATAAAAGCTGAAGCTGTGGTGTGTGCGATGCCATCATCCCGAGCTCTTCCCTCTGCTAGCGGAAGTACCTGAAACCAAAACTAAAACTGTAAGCACGAAGCTTAGTGAGCTCCCCCAAACTACCACATACCATACAATACATATAAAGCACATACTGGGCCTTGCCCACTGCATCAGACCGAAGTCTGGAACTAGCTGCATCGGACCGAAGTCCGGAACTGACTGGGACCTTGTCCTCTACATCGGACCAGAGTCCGGAACTAACTGCATCGGACCGAAGTCCGGAACTAACTGCATCGGACCAAAATCCGGAACTGGCTGCATTGGACCGAAGTCCGGAACTAACTGCATCGGACCGGAGTCCGGAACTGACTGATCATGACATAGCATAACACATAACAACTATTATAATCACACATACTGCATACTGCATCGGACCGAAGTCCGGAACACATAACACAAATATGCTTGAATCACAAAGACATCAAGCACTCTAGCTACTGCATCAGACCAAAGTCCGGAACTACTGATAATTAAACAGGTCGGCATTGTGGCCGTAGACCCGTTCCTACTGAAGGGAAACTCACCTCGTGAACTGGCTGCTGAGTGAATAGCTCTGAGGGCTAACTGTTGCAGCTCCGGTATCTCCCCGACTACAAGTCCATAAACACACTCAATCAAATACTAAACACTGCACTGGGTAAAATGACTCTTTTACCCTTGGTCAAAGTCAACAGTTGGTCAAGGTCAACTCTCAGTCAAAGTCAACCCACAGTTGACCTGACTCGCCGAGTTGGGCCGCCAACTCGCCGAGTCCCTAATCTCACTCCTCGACCCTACTCGCTGCTACTCGTCGAGTATGGCATACTCGACGAGTACTCTCCCGATCCAAGAACTCAGACAATCTTCATCCGACTCGCCGAGTCCTATGAACAACTCGATGAGTTGTTCTTGAGTGTAAGAAGATTGCCTTGGACTCGCCGAGTTGTATGAACAACTCGCCGAGTCCCTCCATTACTGAGTCTACCCTCAAACTCGCTGAGTCCACTCCACTACTCACTGGTCCCACTCGACACTGCTCAAATGGAAGAAATCGGGGACTCGCGACTCGACTCGCCGAGTCGTTCTTCCGACTCGCCGAGTCACCGCCATGCAACTATTCTACACTCGATTCTGCTCGAATCCAAAACATACAAATGATAGATCTGAGTCCAATAAGCTGATTTACCACGTAAAGTTTCTAACTTTACGTGTACAAACACATGAACAAGGGAATAAAGGCTAAAAGATGCTTAAAAGGGGTAGATCTAGGGTTAATATGCAAAATAACTCCATAAAGGCAATAGATTTGGGCTCTTCAACTCCTAAATGAACAGATCTAAGGTTATCTCGGCATAAGAGAGCTTCCATATCAACATAAAGCTTTGAGAAAGGCATTAACAAGATCTAGAAAGGGTTTTAAGGCATAACAGAGAAGGAAAACTGAAGAATACCTCAAAGAGCTCTTGCTTTACCTTGAATCTCTGCTCTACAGTCCTTCTCCTTGTTCCTTTCTTCTTCTCCCTCTTCAAGCCTTCACAATAGCACACAAAAATCACTTAGAATCACTCAAGAACGAATTAGGGTTTTCTCACTGCTTTTGAGGGTGAAGGAGGCGAGATTGGGGGCTATAAGGTGGCTTAAATAGTGGGCAACCCGGGGATTTAGGGTTTCTCCCAGACGGACAGACTCGCCGAGTCCAGAATATGGACTCGCCGAGTCGCCAGCTAACACGTGCTCGAAATCCCGACCCTACTCGGCGAGTCAGGCTATGAACTCACCGAGTCCCTCCTATAAAACTTAAAAATAAAAACCAAGGAATTATCATACTGGAAACGGGTCGTTACAACATGACATCCCGAGATTTTGTTATTTAATGAAAATACATTTCTTTAAAGAAATGCTTTGATAATTTTTATCATATTTTGTTTTGGGAACAAATTCTGAAACTGTTTTCTTTAAAAGATTACTCTGATTTTAAAAAACAAAGCATAAACATATCGGTCTTTTCTGGCCTTGAAATTGGGGATGTCACAGAGAGCATCCACAAACATGATGTAATGTCCCAAGTTTCAAACAGAATTTTCATTTAAAATATAGGTCAAGCATTTAAAACCTTTACATGAAAACAAAAGGTAACATTTAGTTGTTTGAAAGCCATAAGGTTAAGCAGAGTTAAGTTTCAAAATAGTAGAATCCAAGCAGCATCGATGCGAGTATATAGTCATGTCACACCTTTCCCACGAACAACCTGAAAAAAATTAAATTCTCAAATATAAGCATAAAGCTTAGTGAGTTGCATAGTATACCACATATTCCACCATACATACAATATATATAACAAAGTTCTCGGCTCTAGTGCCGACCCACCAACTCTCCTATAAATATACATAAAAAATACATTATAATCATGCATATCATCCCTTGGAAATCTGCCACCATACAACTACTGGCTCTCAGCCAATAATACCATCGACTCTCATTCGGCATGCAACCATCGGTTTATAGCCCTGCAATATCCATACATAGGCAAACGTTAATACTAACAACCACCACATGGATACGTAGTCATATGTAGTTGGGAGTCGGATAGAAAGTAAAACAGCTGATCCTACTCAAAAACAATAAATAAAACAAGAACCACATAATAAGGCTTTAGACCAAGAGTTCTTAGGCTATCCAACTTAAAATACATACAAACCCTAGGCTATCCACTCAACGATTAGCCAATACTATGATTACCCTAACCAATCATGACATCTAATAGTATAATACAATAAACAAGCAAGACCTTAGCGGTCTAGCATACCTTGACATCAAGTGTCCTATAGCTACATACACACAACAAGGAATATCCTAGTCAACTGGCATACTTATACTCTAACAATATCTATATTTTACCATACAAAGGATATAAAATGTCACACGAGGTATAATAAGAAGACTCACTAGAATCGAAAAACCAGAGAAATACAACTACTCCCTCAACTCCTTGCACTGATCAGACATGCGAATTGTATAACACCAAATAAAGGTCAAACCTCAATGTACAACCCAAAATCTTCAAGCTTGACCCAAGGTCAAACTAGTCAAAAAGTTAACGGTCAACGGTAAACCAAGTCAACATCCATCGTGCAGTGGTAAGTCCTTGGATGCGTCGCGGCCCAGGCAAGACAAAACAAAAGCGATGCAATGCATAACCGCGTCATGCTTTTGTTCAGAATTATTTTTCTTCATTAAGGATTTAATCCTTACATATCAAGGCTCACAGCTTCATATATGAATCACTTAGGGGACTTAATGGATAAAGTTTCCAACTTTACCCAATTAGGCATTTCCACAATGCAAGATCTTAAACCTAATTCCATAAAGCTCTCTAAAGGCTAAATCAATGTTTATAGACTCATGAAAATCCTATCATGGTCCTTTTCTCACTTAAAATAAATCTAATAACCATAAAAGGCCCATAACAAGCTCTAGAGTTCCTCAAACTCCAAAAGTTCCCATAAAAGGGACCAAAAACACATAACCAAGTAAATAACAAAGAAAGAAAGCATCATGGTTAGGACTTTATAGCTCATCCCATTCCAAAAGCACAGTAGAGGCTAGATCTAAGCTGAATCAACACTCTATGCACCAAGAATCACCTTCTCTGTCTTCAAGAGTGCACTAAAAGCTTCAAAATTGGAAGGGAATGGATAGGGAACAATATCGAGTCTAGGGTTTGCTCCTAAGGAACTCTTTGATGTGATGGAGGCTGCAAGTGACCTAAAACATGGACGTAATGCCCTTAAATATGAAGGAAAACCTAACCCTTATGGGTTTGGGTTGCAACGCTCACCGTGTCGTGGTAACCTATCCACCACGCCGTGGCGGGCCTGAACCAACAAGCTCATAATTCGATTTTGTCCAACTACTATAAGGTCCAAACGTAATCCTTTGAGACCTGAGACCTTTGCTTGATCAAATTATGGTACAATCATCCTAAATAAGAAATACCTCTAAATGGGATATTACACATCACTAGTCTAAGCCTCTTGTCTCCTATCCCATGATATACAAGATCCTTGCATGTACGTCAATACCTCACGTTCAACCGAACAAGCATTTAATTTGCTGCTTATTAGATTCATCATTATATGAATGATCGCCAAGAGCTACACCTTAATGCATTAAAACACATATTGCAGTATTTACAAGGCACCATTGATCACACTCTTCAACTTCATGCCTCTACTTCCGAATTTTGATTGTAAATTGTTGTCCTTATGATATTATCTCTGATAAATTGTTGTTATTTTGATTAGGAAAAATAGTAAAGCATATTATAGTATTTGTATGACATGAAACAAAAGTGAGACAAAATCAATTAAAAAAATTCATGTTTGCATTAGAAAAATTAAAAAGGCTGTGGTTTTGACATGATATTGTTGCATTTGATTATTAATATTTTTGCATTTTGTAATTAAAAGTATAAAGAGGTGTTGCAATAGATGATCAAAAGTGTTCATATATAAATCAACAACAACAAAATAGTAATTACGGGGCAAAAAGTTATCACAGTTTGGTTATCCAAATCAAAGTGTTTCATTTGCGTTTAAACTGGTGCTTTTAAGAAGGTTGGATTTATAAAATGCATCATGTTGAATATTCTAACAAAAGTGTCATATTTGTTGGGCATAAGGCTAGGTGAACTAAGATAACACTTGGTGTAAAGATTGCATTAGTTATAATGCAACCCTTATTGACAACATCGCACCATGTTATCTAGAGTTACAGCTCAACTAATATGACAGTAATGATAACTGTTCTTTTCTAACTACCAAAGGCCGTTTAGTCATTTTCTACTTTGAGACTGTTAGAGTTAGTTAGATGCTTTTATTTTGTAAAGTTATTTCCTCCTGTAGATATATGTAATAAATTAGAGAGTTCAGACAATAACATTCATCTTTTTCTTTTAAATCCCTCTATGTTAACACACCCACGTCATTTTTTTGTAATGAAGTTTTTTGTTACTTCAAGATGAAAATTCATAAAATCTTGTCATCTTTTTGTTCAATATAAGAGGTTTTTTTTAATATATAATCAGAATACCACCTTTTATATTTGTAATGAAAACTAAAAGAAAATCTATTTAAGTTAGATGGCGTGTTTATTAGATTTTTTGTTAGCTTCACGACTAAGGGAGCCCAATAGTGCAGTATGCGGTATTGAGAACTAATTAAAAAAACAAGAATAATCCAAAAGAAAATTTTCACAAAAAGAACGGCTGGCCTTTTATATTAAGATAAAGTTACAACGTGGTCCAAATAAATTGTTTTTAGTCCAATAATATGAGGTCATGTTTTCATTTTTACGTTGATAATTCAAATTTTGTGTCAGAAATAGGTGGAATTAATACTAATTTAGAAATAGCTTAGATTTGGTTTTGAAAAAACAAACAAACAAACAAAGTCCTTATGATATAAATAAAAATTACAATTTTTCTTTTTATAAGCTTTTCTTTGGTTACATCATTGCTTGTTACTATGGCTTGACTTTCTTGTAAGTTAGGATTTTTATCAACAAATAGGAAATAGTTGTGTTAACTCTGCTCAGTTAACTACAACTACAAGGGGGGCCCTCTTTCTCATTCTTGTTATAATTGTCATGGAAGGCTTAAATGTTGTCATGCGTTCAGCGCACGATAATTCTATCTTTCATGGAGTTGTAATGCCTAACAGAGGCCCTACGATACCACACTTGTTTTATGTAGATGACATAACGTTTGTTGGGGATTGGACAAGCTCTAATTTCACTAACTTGGCAAGAATTTTGAGGTATTTTCATGCATCTTCGGGGCTCATAGTCAACTTCCACAAGTCCAAAGTCTATGGAATTGGACTTTCTGATAATGAAATTGATAGTTGTGCTAGAATTCTCGATTGTGAGGCTGCTTCCCTTCCTTTTAAATACTTTGGTGTTCCGCTCAGAGCCAATATGTCTCTAAAAAAAGAATTGGCAGCCCGTAATTGAGCGTATGTAAAATAAACTTTCATCGTGGAAAGCTAAGACTTTATTCTTTGGTGGCCGTTTAACTTTGGTTAAGGCAGTGTCGGGTAGTCTTACGCTTTATTATTTTTCCATTTTTAAAGCACATATCTCCATTGTTGACAACCTTGAGAAACTGAGAAGACGGTTCTTATGGGGAGGAAGTAATGAAAAAAAAATCAATTGGGTTACTTGGAAGGTGGTTTTTGTTCCAAAATCAGTCGGGGGTC
The DNA here is from genome assembly GCF_002870075.4 of Lactuca sativa. Taxonomy (NCBI): domain Eukaryota; kingdom Viridiplantae; phylum Streptophyta; class Magnoliopsida; order Asterales; family Asteraceae; genus Lactuca; species Lactuca sativa. Next base: position 250,688,653 of record NC_056627.2, on the reverse strand, counting down.
TTGGTGTTGGCTCTCTTGCTTCGCGTAACTGGGCTCTCCGGACGAAATGGTTGTGGAGGTTTAAAAAAGAAAAAGACTCCCTCTAGAGACAAGTGGTTTGTAGTATTCATAATTGTAAAAGGAAACCTGTCGAATCTTGGCCTAAAAAATCCTTTCCGGGCTCATGGAGTAGTATTGTGAATGCCATCTCAACACTTATAGATATAAAATTGTCAAATATTTGTTCTTTTCGAGTGGGGGATGGAATACTCATTTTATTTTGGCTCAATGATTGTCTTGGGATTGGATCTTTGGCATCGAAAATTTTCATCCTTATGAGCGCTAGACAGGAGGAAAGTGTGCTATTTAATTGACAGATGGGTCGATGGCACATACTCGTGGGCTTGGAAGCGGCATCCCAAAAATCCATAGGTTGGATTTGGATTCTATTGTTAGTCTTACTAGCCAAGTTATTCGTTCCAACGGTCTAGACGTGTGGAGGTCGAGATTAGCGGTGGATAGCATCTTTCGTGTGAGTGATCTTCGAGCAGTCATCGACAGTAAGCTGACTGTTCCAGTGAATAACCCCACGAGTTGGCTTCATTTAGTTCCTATCAAGTGTATTAGTTTTGTCTGTTGGGCATGTATGGGGCGGCGTATTCCTACGGCGATGGCTCTTTCCATGAGAGGTATCAACATTCCATCTATCTCGTGTCAAATATGTTTCAATAGTATGGATATTGCGGATCATATTCTCTTGGAATCTCGTGTTGCGGTTGATTCTCTAGTTTGGATTTTCAATTGGTGTGACATCCCCTTCTAATGGTTTCATTTGATTTCTGATTTCGTTAATTTCGCAGCGGCATGGGGAAACTGTCCAAAAAAGAGGAAAATACTTATTAGAATTTGTTATGGCTTTTTATGGTGTATGTGGAAGACAAGGAATGACGTTTGGTTTAAAGGTGCGGGAGTGGACTCTCTAAAGTTGGTGGATAATGTACTTTCAGTGGTCTTTAGTTGGATAAAACGTAAGGGTAATTTTGGAAATTATAAATGAAATTTTGGATATGTTCCCTATTGAAATTTTGCAAGTTGTTTTGTTGTACCTTTGTCCGTTCTTTTTTCTTTTAGGCCGTGGTTTCAATAATACCTGTCTGTTCCAAGAAAAAAAACAATTCTAGTTGTCTATAAACGTGGAATATATGATGGATTGGTTATGTTGATAGCACGTTATGACTTGTGACTGAATTAAACAAATTTAAATAAAGTAAACATTTTTTCATCTTTTAAAAAGATGCACGTTAAGTTTCTTTCAATTTCAAAGATTGAAAAAAAAGGATGCCTACTTGGAAAGGAAACTCTTTGAGAGTCCAAACTCTTGAAAGAGTCCAATAAATTAAGGGATGGGAGTCAATCCTCAGACCGACTGACATTTGGATTTTTGGATAGGTCGGAGGGAAACACGTATGTGTTGATCTTATAGGGGTATCCCCTCTAGTGGGCCTAAGGTATGGGGGTTTCACGGCGGGACATGCTGCTTTAAAAGCAGCTGCAGGCAAAGTCACTAAACATGAGAAATCGTGCATGGAAAATCAACACATGTTCATACCATTTGCATTTGATACGTTTGGTTTCCTCGTACCGGATGCGATAGAGTTTCTTAAAAGAGTATAACGAATCATACATAGTAATGTTATATCCCCTACATCTTCGGATGTAGTCTTTAAAAGAATTAATTTTACCATTCAAAAAGGCTTAGCGGCACAGCTTGTTGCCCGTTTGTCATCTCACTCATTATACGATGACAATTAAAATTTTATTTAATTAATATTTGTATTCATTTAATAAAATCATATTTTTACTTTTTTTCGTAAATATTTATAAATATGATTTAATAAAATTGAATAGTACTTATATTTATAGTTAGGATTCCCTCTTTTATATATATATATATATATATATATATATATATATATATATATATATATATATATATATATATATATATATATATATATATATATATATGCTTAGGTTATTATATTCTAACTAATTATTGTGTGAATATAGTAATAATTGTGGACCAATCATTTTAGTTATTTTAAAAAAGACTTTTATCCCTATTATTAAATTTAAAAAAATAGAATAATACCATTTAATTAAAAGAAGGGTAAACATGTACATTGTTATTACTTTCAAATTAGGTAACACAAATTTAGAAAGGAATTTTTCAGATTTTAAGGGATTTTTTTTAATATCTTAATTTTGAATTCTAATTTTTTTTAATTCTGTCAGAATGTTATTCTTATAGAATGATGTTCGATGATATTGTTTTGTTAGAATGTTATTCTATTACAATACTAATGAAGAATAAAAAATTCTTGAACCTCAATCTTTTAATATATTCATGCACATCTGAACTTAAAAACAAAATCATAAACATTCTTACAGACTAATACATTTTAATATAATTGTACATATTCTAACAAAATGTCATCAAAATGAATAAAATTCTTAAGAATAACATTCTCAAATATACAATTATTGAACAAATACAATTAATCTTCTTCAATTGTCCAAATTATCAACTTGTTAACATTTAATCTTCTTCAATGTAACTTGTTATTGAACTTAATTCCAAGTCTTTCTCTTGTATGATCAATCATTGATTCATTCTTCAAGCCATTAGAAAGAATAATTCATTACCAAATGAAAAAGAAAAAACTAAAGTCCTTTTTACAAATCTGCAGACTTGTAAATTGCACAAAACTCATAACCAAAAATTGTATAAATTGCATAAATCACAGACGATATATGAGATCCATTCCGACATAATTGAAATTCAAGATTCAATTTTGTCATAATGACTTTACGTGAGAATGTACCTGGAGGTAAGAAACACATGCAAGAGAAAAAAAAAACACATGATTTTTTTTGGTCGAGACGATAGAACGAACACAAGGAGATGCTTTAATAAATATATTCAAAAATTCGTTTATATAACCACTGTGTAGAACTAATGCAAAAATTTATCAATACCAAATTTAATAAATTCGAAACTAAGGACTTCTAATGCTACAATAACTTTTTTTCCACAAACTAACTTGGTTATATTATTATTATAATTTTGTAAAAGCTATGCACACAAGAAAGAGTAAAAGATAGTTTTTTCTTTCTCTAATACTTGAAAGAATGAAAGAAATTATTGGTAACAAGATTTTTATTTTCCAATAATCGCACAAATTGGTCAAAGAATTCTTGTTTCTTTTATGTTTTCATTAAATCTTTAATACATCATAGAAAATAGAAAATAGAAAACAAAATGCAGTAAAATTTCTTTCTTAGCTTATTTTGATAAAACACCTGGATTCAAAGGTAAAGTACAACAAAACAACTGAAATTAATTATTTCCTATTTGCCGACTGAGCCACCATTATTGGAGGCAGTAAATTACGACGACGATGGTGGTGTAATTGTGTTGTTATAGGATCTATGAATACAAATAACCTAAATTATTAGGGTTAGTAATTGAGTTAATTTTTTACTATAATTAAGTATTGATAAATTTACTATTACACCCTTAGATACATATTTGGGACATAAATATAGGAATTGTTGTGCTTTGACATGGTTTAACGTTATTAAGTAAAAGACAATTATAAGTGTCATCGTTGGGTACGACATGAACTACATGACGGGCATATGTAGTCAATATGAGATTTGTTCCTCTTATTCGTTGAGAATTAGAGATCTAAGGCCTTATTAAAAGTTGAACACCACATGATATTGATCGTGATATGTATCTCATGTTCAACATGATGTTTAAGACAAAGGAATAACTGATACCACACCTTTAGTAACATATATATAACTTTAAGCTCCTTGAATTGGTTGTTTATGAGATGAAACCCTTTATGCGTTGTTAGGGAAGTAGCTCATTGCTAGATGCTAGCCATTTTTTATGTCAATCTGTAATGAATCTTGTGCAAGTGGGAGATTGTTGGATCTATAAGCTCAAGAATCATTATTGAATGATACCGCTAATAACATATGATTCTATAGGGCCACACCTCTATCAAGTTGGCACATTTTGAATGTTTATTATTAATATGGTTATTAATAAATATTATCAACTCGTGTATTTAATTAGAGAATAATTATTGTTTTGTAAAAATAATAATTAAAGAGAGTATAACTGTTTATCATATCATATAGTATGATTTGATAAGTCATGTACAAAGTTTTGGACAGATTGGTTAACTTTAGACTTACTAGTTAGTTACATATATTTGGATAGAGTAACAACATCATGGTTTTTTTTCTCTTTTTTCATGCATGGTCGAAACTTTCAAGACCATGAGAGCTTACTTGTTAACCTCCCTTGTTTTGTTCCTTCTTCTAAAGTCTAGTGATTACTTTATATTATTATATGGGGTAGCTTTTGACTTGCATGAAATTATAAAAGAAGTGCATGGGATATGTATTTTAGGCTAATCTTTTACTCTCTTGCTTCTCCCTATCCAAAACCATGGTATGCTTACTACTCTTCATCTTGTTCTCTTTTGAAGACTAGATGCAAGTATTGGTGTTCATAGGTGTTTCTCCTTTAGTGCTTATTTGAGATAAGCACTTAAAGGCTTAGGAAACCAATCTATACAAGATGAGAAGTAGCATTCCATGCGACTTACTCTTGATGGTGGATACATTGCAGACATTCTTTCTTGAATTTTTGCTATCTTCATCAACTCCCTAATTCTATGTGGGATCAAAGCCTTCAACGGTTATCTCCTTAACTTTTTATGGTTGTTATTATCTTTCTATTTCATGAATTTGCATCCTCTTGGTAGTTTTGTTAAAATCATATAAAAATAAACTAGTTATTTTTAAAGTCTTTTGTTTGTCGTTGTTTAAAATGTTATATAAAAAAGATCGTTTTTAGTTATCAAACCCCATTAATAGTACTCGAGCATGTTATACATGTTTTGAAAGATCTATTTAAGTGTTTTATAACCTTTGGTTTTGGAAAATATGTTTGGTATTTCTTTTGGCAAGGAAATCACCAAATATATTTTCTATGAAAACTTGTCTTTTGTAATTGTTATTTTTATGCAACCAAATTTTCATGGATTTAATTGCATAAAGTTAATGTGATATGACAACTTGTTTTTTGTAAGTGTTTTATAACCTTTGGTTTTGGAAAACAAGGTGTTTGTTTGTATAGTTAATATGTTAATGTGATATACAAACAATCCATTAGAATCATTGTTTTATGCTAGTTGATTACTTATTTATTCATAAGATGTAATAGATAAGTATGTATTTTTTTCATTTGTTTATTTGTTGTAATAAATCAGTTAGACTAGTTGCATTTTTTTTCCAAATTTAACAAGTTAAATAAATGACCATTACCTTGAAGATTTAAAGATCTTAACGAGTTTTGACTATAATCCAAATGTAGAGTTTCTACTCTTGTATTTTGGCTTAATTATAGTCTAAATGGTTTAAGCGCCATCACACATGGAGCTTTGAAGTTCTTTTTGCGAGCAAGAGTTTTCTTGTCAATTTGGAGCTAGAAAACCCTTTATAAGTGCCCCGTATGTCCCTTAAGAATGCCGTAAAAATTTTGTGTTGGCTCACAACAATTATTACTAGTTATGTGTTGGTTTATACATATTTTGATGCATTTTTGTGATGTTTATTTTATATTTGGTGTATGTTATATTTTGCAATGCCCGCAAATCGGGCTAAGCATTTAAGACATATTAAATAATCTTAGTTAAAGATGTAGTAGTCAGAATGAATATCTTTAGGATATAAGGAGTGCTTAAATCCGACTTCATATGAAGAAATTATGCTTCTACGAAGTTCCATGATAGGTTGCTTATTAGCCTAAGTAATCTAAACAAAATTCATAGTAATTGTAAAAGCAAGAGCATTAACATAAAGAATTTCTAAATCTTACTTCGTAGGAGGAAGTTATGATTTTTTGAAGTTTCAGTATAGCATTATGTAACACAGAAATTGAAATTTAGATCGGTTAAGTGTTAGCCAAAACAATCTAACCGAGAAAAGATCTCGTAAATACCTATCCGATGATATAAAGCTAGTCGATAACATATATCGTATGTGAGAGTTGTGATTTTTGTATCGACTTAAAAATTCTATGCCTATAAAATATAACTTTAAAAAATAAAGTGAGAATTAGCCGACAAAGTCTAAAAAAAGTTGCAGTACTCGTTGATAGCAACGCGTGGATATAAAGAACGTCAAAAATGGAGCTCGTATGAGAAAGATATGAATTTTTGAGAAAAAAACTTAAAGTTTCGCATGCACCAAGAGCGTACACTGTGGGCACTGACAAGCAGATGTAGCCCACCCAGTTTGCAACACGTGACAGCTTATGACTGGAGCCACATCAATGACAAGGACAGGAGGCATGGTGCACCCCAGACAATGAGTGTGGTGCGCCCTTATTTTTGCCATATAAATATGTTTCATTTTCAGCCTATTTTTTTACCCCTTTTCATCCCAAATCCTCTTGAATCTCTTCCACCCCTAATCCCTATACTCTCTAGTTCCCGACTACTTTAGCGAGGCTCTGGAGCAACTAAGAGACAAAGCTTGGGGATTCGGAATTCTGCCTGTGACTTTCCCAGTTTTCGCTAAAATTTTTGTAAGTTAAGCTACACTTATTTTATTACAAGTGTAACTTATATTTATGTTCATAGTCGTTATTATGAACCTATACATAAGATTTATCAGTAATTCAAAGTCATAATATTGATTGATCTACTTACGGGAATGATTTCTAGGCTAGATTTAATGAGGTGTTTAAAGTGAGATTTCCAAACAGTATACTTTGTATACCACAAAGGCACACACACCATACCTACGATATGATCTTACATCGTTGTTCCTTATCAGCTATAGATAAGTATTCATTGGGATTGTTGAGGAATCTAGACTATCGTCATTATAGTCATGAGGAATATAAGACTAAGACTTAGTAATGATTTTACCTAGGTCTTTTGAAAAGAAAAGCTAAAGTGCTAGGCGAAGCGCTTCCCAAATCACAAGTCATTCGCTTTTAACTTGTAAGTGCATAGTTAATTTCATCTTACACATAGATATAAAGTATTTCGATAATTAAACGTTATATGTGCTTATTATATGCAATTAAGATACTAGGCTATCCTCATAGGGTCATGGAGTGAGAAAAACAGGAATAGGTAATCGAGTTATTTGTTTGATTTGAAATACATATATAACTAAAACAAAGTAATTATAAAATTGTAGTTTGAAAACTCTATGTGCTCACCAGGCTCCCAAGCCTGACCCACTCGGTTTCTTTGTATCACAAGTAGCGATGCAAAGGTATATGGATAAGTGATGTTTGGATCTGATGAGAGATTCAAGGATATGTAGGCTATTAGTATAATAAGATGTTGTAAGGCCTGTAATGACTATGTTTATGCTTGTGTTTGTTGTATCAGTTATGACATCAAAAGTTTTTAATAATCAATGAAAAACATTTCTTCGAAAATACTATTAACATGACAAATTCCTCATTTACAAAGAATACTCTGTTTTAAAATAAGCATAAACAAAAAGGTCTTTTCAGACCGTGAAAAATGGGGATGTCACAGTTGGTATAAAAGCATTAGTTTAAGTGAACTAAATATTTGAGGATTTCTAGACTTAAAATCAGAATGCTAGGACATGTTCGTGAGATGTGTGTTTTTTATATTTTAGGTAGCATACATGAATTGATACAAGCACCAACTTACTTTAGGAAAAGATTCCTAATTTTTTGTTATGTGCTAAATGATTTATAGCATACCTTAGGTTGCCTACCTAAATTGCTAACCTAAGGTATGCTATTACTTGACTAGATTTAAGGTCTATTGTCGACCTTGATTTGGAGAAGGAAATTTTATGTGTTCAGGCTTCTAAACATTTAATTACTATATTAAACCTAGCATATAACTTTTCGGAGTGATAAGGAGAATTATGAATCTAAACATAACTAAAAACCTTCCTTATCATAATATATCGCAATTTATGTACCATGAACGATTGTTCTGGTGTACAAAACGCCATGTTGAGGACCCGTAGCAGACTAGGAATTGGCAACGGAAAGCAACATCCTGATCCTGAGCATGTGATTGGTCGTGCACCAGTTGTCGCACCTGCACCCAACCCTATCATAATGGCATGAGTGCAAGAAATGATGCAAGCCATGTTATACCATCAAATGGAGGAGACAAGGTGAATACTTCAGGACAATAGGGATGAATCTACTGAACCAGTTGTGCAACCTGAGCTGAATGAAGTTCAGTCTGAAGAAGGAATCTATAGTAGGATTGTGGACCAAGCTGGACCACATAAGGTTAGGAGGAACAACCCTGACGAAGGAATTCAAATAGATGGATGCAAGTACAAGGAATTCATAACTTCCAAACCACCAAGACTTTCGATAAGTCTAACACCAGTGGAAGTTATGGACTAGATCTCTAAGATAGAGATGGTGTTTGAAAGTTATGATCACAGCAACCAATAGAAGATCGTCCTCGCGGTTAGATAACTAAAGACTAATGTGTTATGTTGGTTGATTCCATGCCATAGGAAGAAAAAATATATATATGTTTTGGGAGAACTTCCATGAGGATTTAAAGATGCAATATTGCTTTGAACAAGATCTTTTGGAGATCAACAATGAATTCTAGAATCTAAAGAAGGGCAAGATGAGTTTCAGTGAGTATGCTGCAACATCACTGAGAAGATGGAGCTAGTTCCTAACTTGGTTCCTACCAAACTTTCCAAGGTAATTAAGTTTACTATGGGACTACATGCGGATTTTGGTCCAACAATGAAGCTAGCAACTATTCTGAAAGACGCCATCTGGGCGACTAGGAATGTGGAGACCAAGATAAGGGGGGAGGGTCTGGAGAGAGCTAATACAAGAAAGAAAAGGAAATTCGAAGGATCTCCAAGGTCTGATAAGAAAAGTAGGTTTTCAAAGTTCGGCCCCAACAACAAGATGTTTGGGGATAACAATGAGGCGAAATGGTGTGAGAAGTGTAAGAAGAAACACTTTAGGAGATGCAACAACGATGTGAGTTGCTTCAACTGTGGAAAGACTGGTCACTACGCTAGCAACTTCACCTAAAGTGTATGTTCCAAATATGGAGAAGCATGGCATCTCAGGAGTGACTGCCCAAAAAACGAAGCTGCAAGGCCAAATGTGCCACCTAAACTAAAGGCACGGGCATTTTAGATGACCCTGTAGGCAGCAGAAGATAATGGAGATCAAGAGTAGGAAGCTACTTATCCAGACTTCCAGATATTGAATAGTCATCCCATATAGATAGTATTATGTTGTGTTGCCCAATATAAGAGGCATGGAGTATGGTGAACTGGAATAATATTGTAATCATTTTTAGAAGTTATACAACCCTAATTATTTTATTCAAAATGTTAAGGTGCAAGGATAAGTGATGTTTGGATTTGATGATAGATTCTAAGAGATGTAGGTCATTAGTATAATAAGATGTTGTAAGGCCTATAACCTATGTTTTATGATTGTGTTTGTTGTATTAGTTATGACATCCCGAGTTTTAAATAATTAATGAGAAATATTTATTTGTAAAAACTTTTTATGGGACAAATTCCTCATTTATAAAGAGTATTCTGTTTTAAAATAAGCATAAAGAAAAAGGTTTTTTCTAACCGTGAAAAATGGGGATGTCACATGTTTGATGTATGAAAATGGTTTTTACATGTTAGATAACATATTATCATAAAATAATATCACTTGGAGATTCATAAATAAATATTTAAAAGAAAACATAGGATGTTTATAACGACTATTTATTGAAACGGTTAAAATCAAGATTTTGTTAAAAAGAATTTAGTAAAAATTTTAAATAGTCAACTTTAAAATATTTAAAATGGTTTTAAATGTGTTTAAACTTTATCTAAACTTCATATCTTTCATAATAAATAATATTTTTATTAAAAAGACTAAAATTCGATTTATAGCGTTATAACATCAAAATATAATATTAGTTATTATTTCTACGTCAAAACTAGATATACGATATTAATTTTTTAAAACCTAACGCAAAATGTTGATATTACATTTTATGCATTCTAAATGAGATTTAAAACATTATTATCATCATATAGTTTTGGTTTCTCAAAATATGACATTTAATCATAAGATGTATAAAATGAGTTTATTAAGTAAAATGAGTTTTATTCTGTAAATTCAAAATATCAAAGATTTTGATTATTAAAAGTAGATCTAAAATTATGGTTTTATAACTCATGCAAAACTCCAAGCATTAAGTATAAAATGAAATTTTATTAAAAGACTATAACCGGTTTTTAAAGCGCTCGACGACTAAATTTAGATATCCGATTTTAGTTTATAATTGATCATGACTAACGGTTAATAAAATAAAGTTTTATTTGGAACCTAAATAACCATAAAACAAGAGATTATTTTTACAAAATGGTACATGAATTGTTGGATGTATGCAATATTCACGAGACCATGTTTTTATAACTATGTTTTTTTGTAAAACATATATAAAACATTTTCTTAAAAATGCAGGTCAATGTCGTCCTTTTGAAGAACACTCATGTGTCGTTTGTACGATCTTGGTGGTACAAAGTCACCTGCGCATTTGGGTCTTTCTTATGATGTTCGAGGTGGATTTGTTCTTTCTAGTGCCACACGGGTCACCTAGTTACTAGTTAGTTACAATACTACAAGTTGTTTCAAATAGAATGAATTGATCGGGAATCTTCTGTGATAAAGGTCACCTAAGCATGAGAAGCCCAATCCATAGATGGGATCAAACATACCAAGTTAAACAATAGTTGTTTAGGATCCATCTATTTAGGAATTACATGTTTTATGTAATTGATAATCTCTACGTACTGAGTTGGATTAAGTGGATGAGATAAAGCTCGCCTAACAATTTACTTGTTTCATTAATTTGATCCTAGACTTTAATAAACTAATGTTTTAGAAATAATAAAAATGTACAAATTTTTAAAGACTTAATATTGAAAATAGTAAATGAAATTTTGTTAAATTCTGTAAATAACTGTTAATATTTTACGCTCTATAAAATCTTTCTCTTGTTGACTTTCAAAAGATAGTAACATTTTATGGTTATAATTTCTTTAACTGGTATAATACCTTGAGGTTCTTCCTCAAGGATAAACAAAAATTATATAAACTGAAAGATCTTGTTCTTGAACAACCTTTGCAAATCAGTCAGTGTGATCTTGAATCTTTGATGGAAGCATTATTGTGATGATATTGATGTGTCTCACATCATACTGGAATAATTTCCCTTGACTCGTAGAAGGTCTTGGATAATTACTAATCATATAAGATATTTCATCAAATAAAGCAGATATTCATTCAGAACACTAGAAAATGCTTCAAACATGTCTAATCATCAAATTAAAGGAAGGTATTAGAGATTGTGTACTCTAATTGACCTATAGTTCAGTTAACAAAAATATAGTATAAACCCAAGAAATAAAGAAAGGAACTAAATGACAAGTATTGTTTCTATTGTGGAGAAATTGGACACTGAAAGAGGAACTGCTCCGCTTATCTCATCGAGCCAAGGAGTATGACATGATCAAGACTTCCAAAGTTTATATGATAGAACTATTTATTTTTCCATAATCACTTGAGTACTTTATACTACATGTGACACTAATACTTGATATTATGTGCATATGATTGGACGAAATAAACAACTACTTACAGTCAATATATACAGAAAGATTTAAAACTATTAACATTCATTTTATCTATCTCTATAGATTTTACATTCCAAGAATGTATCTTGTCCTTCCTAAGTCTTTCATTCTAGAAACACATTTCGAGTCAAGGTGAAAAGGCCTGACATGGCATAGCGGCTCATTCGAGATAGGGTACATCCTATCTGTCACACACCCAAACCGGAATGACGGAAACTATAACACTAGTCAAAATAGGTCAATAACAATCACATGTGATTATACCAATCATGTAATGTGATTTTGTTAAACTAGTAATGTGATAAACTTACTATGTAATTAATGTTAAAGTATGAACTTTCATACATATTTTATGATACAACTCAAAGTATACGTCCACATGATTCCAAAAATATAGAGAACGTCTAAATCTGACTTCGCGTGAAGAAGTTATGATAAACCGAACACTATAAATCTCTATAATAAGAGGAATTTAAAATCGACTTAGCATTATCTATTGGAGTCTAAAAGAGATTTTTAGTTCTTGTAAATACCTATGCGTGGATATAAAGAACGTAAAAAATGGAGTTCGTATGCAAAAGTTATGGCCTTCCGAAGATGTCGCTGTCAAAAACCCTAATCTGACTGGACTCACGACGTGAGCATCAAAACTCATGACGTGAGGAGTCAAAACGCCACATTTCGAAGCTAGAAGTCTACGGAACGATAACCTAAACGCTGACGACGTGAGCAAGGTTTTCTCACGACGTGAGGACGCTGCAGGACACTATTGGAAGCTAGAAAACACGTGTTAAAGCTACAAGGTGACTCTTGCCATAGCTCACGACGTGAATCTATCATTCTCACGTTGTGAGAGGCCAAAAATATTCCTATAAATAGCAAGTTCAACCTCTTCCATTCTTGTACCTGATCTCCTTCCTCCTCTCTCCTTTGCTGAAGTCGTTTTGCTTCCCGAGCCCCGACGACCTCGTATCGCTGACCATTTATGCTTAGATTACATAAAATCACGCTGATAGGGTGAGTTTCACGACCCCACTTTCTAATATTTTCGGGGGAAAACGCATGCTAAATATTGTATATACGTTATTATTATGTCTAAATGATAGTATATTAGTATCAACGTAGATAGTTATAATAACTGGGATATAGTTATTTCGTATCTGAAAATATACAACTATCGTAAAGTTGTTAGCATGTTATTGTTATAGTAGTATACTAATGTAGATCTTGAGTTATACTTAGGATTCTATATATATATATATATATATATATATATATATATATATATATATATATATATATGTTGTGTGTGATATAGTTCAAGAGTTATACTCGGAAGTTCTATATGTTAATTGATAAGTATGTTGTTATTATTGGTTTTATGTCAAGATAAAACCAGGTATATTATATGTTGTTGTTATTGGTTTTATGTCAAGATAAAACTTGGTTTTAATTCTAATTATAATTGTTGTACTACCGCAAGGTGTGATCCTTGTGCTACCGCAAGGTGTGATCCTTGTAACTACCACAAGGTGTGATCCTTGTAATAATAACCAGAGGTATAAAACTAAGTCGTACAGTCGTAGCTACAAACTCATGGTAACATAACTTTAGAAGCATTATACTTTTTCGATATACAAGTATGAATGTTCAGTATAAGTTTCCCAAAGACTTATACTCTAAGTATAAGAATCTAGTAGGTATATTACTTGTATATTAAGTAGACCACTATACCTATCCTACTTACTTGTATATAATTGAAAGAGATTTATACGTAGCAGTTTTACTTGTATAGAATTGAAATAAGATTTATACGTAGCAACTTAGTTTGTATGGAATTACAAACATTTATACTTATAATATATGAGACTTATAGGTATATACTTATTTGGTAAGTAAACCATTATACCTAGGATATATATACTAAACGTTGGAAAGTCAAAATAATACTTTAAAGACTATACTTTTGAACTTGGAAAATGTATTATTTTTATATGGAGTCAAAACCTGTGGACTCACCAACTTTTTGTTGACGTATTTTAAATTGCATGTGTTTTCAGGAAGTTGATCACTATGATACGAGAAATGACGTTACACCGCCCGGTGTTTCCGCTGACGGCCGGGGTGTGACAGAAACGTTCGGGGGTGGAGGACGTCATGTTTAGTATCATAACAATGCACAATAGTAAAACAAGCAACAGCGTCATCCATTACATTAATAGTATAGGTTATACATGTGTGTTTTGAATGTATTTGTAAGACACCAAAAATATATATATCAAAATAAAAGATGAGTCTTGAAAGTACACCGTCTTCTCAAAACATGGCAATCTGTACCTGTCTACTGGTGACCTGAGAATACAAGTTATTTTGAAAGAGTAGATCAGCATTTAAGCTGGTGAGTTCATAAGTATTTTAGTGTCAAATGTTTGTATAAGTTTGATGGAAGTTTCTAAGTGTTTGTTGTAAATGTTTGTAAGTGTGTGATGTAAATGTTTGTTTACTTCCTAGAAAATCCTATATTTTCTACTAAAATGGAAAGTAGTCTTCTACCAAGACCCAGTTGTTCTGTATGTTTGTTCTTTTGTAAGAGTGAGTGTTTTTCCTAAGTATGACTACCTTTACCAGAGAATAGTTTACATTACCTTTTATGTGAGAAGATCACTATATATATGTAACGGGAAAATAAAGATGTACAGTAGTATTATATGTAGTAACTACTGAAGTGCTAACTACCTTAAAACTAATTTGTTTAATTAAGATAAAATGTGATGAGGTTATTGTTGGATTAGTGTCTAAGTCCATAACTATTTTGGTATGTACTTGACCCGATAGTGCATGGTCCTTTTGGGTTGCCTTCACCAAAACAACTTGATAGGATGAATTATGGAGAGAAATGATTAATTATGATTTATTAATATATTATGAGAATAATATATTAAAGGAGAAATCATATTGTTTAATTAATATTAGTCAAGAATTAATAAGAATTAAGTTTGTGGCTAAAAGATATTAATTAAACTTAAGGGACTAGAACTGTCAATTGTCTAATAGTTGAATATTGGGCTAATAGACTCCATATTAGAGGGGTGGACGAATTCTATGGGGAAACCCATTAGAAATCGTCCTAGGCCTCTAAGGAGGGAGTCCATGGGTTGCTTAGGGCCTAAGCATCCAAATTAGGGTTTCCTTGTTAGATACCCCTAATAGCCTCACTATTTAAAGGACCCTTGAGACCCAAAAACGTGGTGAACTTGTTCCTTAGGGTTTCCACACGTTTTGGGCAGCCTCCCCTCTCCTTATTCTTCATCCTCTTGCTCTTGGTGTTTGTGAACCATTAGAGGAGTGACATTTGTGACTCTAAGCTTTCTAAAGTCATTACAAGGAGGATTTGAGATTGTTATTGCTACATAATGTGACAACCAAAGTTATTCCGTTACATTACCCCGTTACCGTTAACGAAATATTCCATTTTATAAAAGTTTCGTTAGCTCGAGGTCGTAAAATAAATAAATGTTTTATTTATTTATAATTTTAATGTCATTAATGTCGTGATAAGATAAATAAAGACTCGTAATATACATTTCCATTAAATTGGAAAAAGTTAGTTTTTATTATTACGACCACTAAATCGGGTGCGACCAAAAGCCCCGTATAACGGCAGTATCGGGTAGAATCCCACTGAGCCCCAACTCGAGCCCCTATATAAGGGGGAGTGGACTTCATTCCACTCTTTTCCCACTGCCATATCACCCACTCTCTATACTCTCTCTCATAAAACTCGTTTTAGCCTCAAATCCGCGAATTCCTGCCTCCAAAACGTAACACTCTTTACCCTAACCTATTCTAAACATCATGACTCGTGTTTATAGCTCAAAATTAGACCATTTAAGCTGTTAAAATGGAGTTTACGGCCTAAGAGCCTCCTTAGGCCGTAAAACCCTTAAAAGTGGCCAAAATGACCCAAACTTGTCCCGTTGAGCCTAGGAACCAATTAAGGAATTTGTCTAGGAGTGTTTAATCATCAAAACACAAGATTTTAGGGCATAAAAGAGAGTTTATGGCCCAAGCACATGCTTAGGCCGTAAACACCTCTTATCCTTGAAAAATTGCCCCCAAAACACTCCCAAACCACCCTTAGGCTTAAGTCATAAATTAGGGGCATGCTATTTAGGGTTTGGAACATTTAAACACAAGGAAATATGGGGTAAAAAGGAGTTTACGGCCCAAGCAAGTGCCTAGGCCGTAAACACCCCCAAACTATGACAAAACATGGTTTTAATCCCCCCAAGTGGCCTCATACTTCATTATAAATCACTAGAATTGAACCAAGGGCCTTAAACTTCAATAAAACTAGGGGAGTAGGAGTTCACGGCCGTGAACTCCCATAGGGGTGGTTCATGGGCCGTAAACTCCCATTTAATGCCCAATTGGTGCCCTAAACTCCCAATTTGACTTGGAAAAATGCTTAGGAATTTACCCTCTACCACTTACGCCCTTAAAACACCAAAGAAAGAGTGTATAGGAGCTTACGGTCGTAAGCTCCCATGCTTAGGACCGTAAACTCCTCAAAGGGTCCATTTGATGCTTTAAACCCATTCACACATTTGATATTTGAGTCTAGCAAAATTCCACGATTGATATGAGACCTTTTAGCACCCTAGAACACCCTCACCATGAGTTTACGACCATAAACTCATGGGGAGTAGTCCCAGGGCCGTAAACACCCTATGGTGAGTTTACTCTTGGAGAGTAAACTCCATTCCTAAGTCATTCAATCCCTTAAATATTACCCGGGACACCCCAAACACTTAACCAAAGTGTTTTCCGCTCTTTAGGGTGCGTATACTTGTTTGATTAGTATTAAATGTACTAATTGTATGTGAACATATGTTATCATATGTTAAATAGGTCACTAAGTGTGTCCAAGTCTTTACTTGACACCGAGCAACCAACCGGCACCTTCGTCGGATCTACTTACACCAGGTGAGTTCATACCCCTGAATGAACCTTTTTATATGTTTTTACATGTTTTATAGGGGGCGGAATACAAGTTAAACATGCCAGTTATCATATCAATCACATGTGATTGATAACCCACATGCATAAAGATTTACCATACTGTACAACTGTTTTACCAAGTAGGATACTATAAATGGCTTTCAAAAAGGTTTTCACTTGTTCAAACTCTTACTTATACTGTTTTATCAAAAGACAATTTAAACTGGTTTATGAAAAGTTTCCAAAGAATTTCTAAAGGTTTTTCAAACTTATTTTACCAAGGGACACCAAGTTGGGATTCTCTCAAGAATAAAGGTTTTCTTCCATGTTTTGATACTCTTTCTTAGTTAAACTCCTACTTTATAATGTTTTCACTTCATGATGCGTTTATACTGGTATTTTGCCTCTATTTCGCTTATATTTGTAGTCGCTTATACCTGTTAGACACTCTTACTTCACTTGTTGTCGCTTCAATTTCATGATACACTTATATTTGATACGCTTATACTTAACCTTTCGGTTATTCCACACTATACGTTTATACATACGATTCGGTTATTCCATACTGTACGTTTATACATACGATTCGGTTATTCCACACTGTACATTTATACATACGATTCGGTTATTCCACACTATACGTTTATACATACGATTCGGTTATTCCACATTGTACGTTTACACACCACGATTCGGTTATACATCACGATATGTTTCCACTTGTTACACACTCAGTCGTAGTTAGATGTATGTCTGTGCTTGTATAGGTGCATATAAACAATGATTGAAGGACTTAGGAAGGCTTGTCCGCCCTATTTCCTTTTCTTCGTTTAGATGTGGTCTGGTGGGATCGGATGGTCGTCCGAAGGTCGTTTGATTCATTAGTTATATGTTATGTATACGAGCATAGACATATAGGTTTACTCTAGTCAGTTCAGATATTAGTCTCTACCTCTAGTTCAGCACTTATATATGAAACCCACTACCCACTCTTTGGGATGCATCTTCGGGACGCGGCCTTCTCCGTCGTCTAGTTGGTAACCAGAGTCTCCTGTAGGGAGAGCGGACATTGTGTGTATAGATCTATACGGGATTGACACCCCTGCACCCTGACTGCTAGCTACAGTCCACGGCCCACCAAGCCAAGGGGTGACAAATGTCATATTTTATAGACGCTTGTAGGGCGTCAGGTACTCTAGTGTCGGTTAGTATGGTTACGAGTATCCCAGGTTACCTTATAATTCATGGCCTTAAGGTAACGGTATTTCACTAGCAATTTACAATGTAT
This sequence comes from Lactuca sativa, assembly GCF_002870075.4. Lineage (NCBI taxonomy): Eukaryota > Viridiplantae > Streptophyta > Magnoliopsida > Asterales > Asteraceae > Lactuca > Lactuca sativa. Next base: position 250,670,595 of record NC_056627.2, on the reverse strand, counting down.
GCTGGAAACCCATTCACAGAGTCACACTGTTTTTGACCTTGCAAGTTGTATCTTTCCTTTGATACTATCTGCGGTTTGTATTCTCTGTTTTTGAACTTGCAAGTTGTATCTTTCATTTGATACTATCTGCGGTCTGTATTCTCTGTTTTAGACCTTACCAGTTGTATCTTTCATTTGGTACCGTCTGGGGCCTGTGTCTCCTTTTGTTAGGCTGAGCCAGGCGTGTCGTTCTTTCGATACTCTCCTGGAGTCTATGATTCCTTTGCCTTAGTCAGTAGTCCTCACTGCTGAGGCATATGTTATTTCCCTGATTTCTCTTGCTTTCTTTAATAATCAAATTCTGTATTTTGATAATGATAGCGATTAAGGGAAAACTACTTTTTACCACATAACTTCGTCCAGTCTAGGTAGAAGACTGCTTTTATTAAAGAAAATATAGGATTTTCTGGAAAGGACACTAATGTAATGGATACTCTAAAACTATCACTTTTACTAAAGTTATTTGATTAAAATGACACTAAATACTTATGAACTCACCAACATTTGTAAAAATGTTGATACTCGCTTTTCAAATAACTTGTATTCTCAGGTCAGCATTAGACAGGTACATCCCCGGAGCTGTTGATGAAGATAGCTTAGTACCATGCTGTTCTTATTATATTTACTTGTATTACTTTGACATATTGTAATGTAAATCATGTAAAGTTATTACTATTAATGCAATGTTTTGTTGTACTTTGATTACTATAATGCATGTATTGTGATACTTGACATGACGTCATCCAACCCAAAACGTTTCCGCCGTTCCGGTTTTGGGGTGTGACAGATTGGTATCAGATCATTGTTTATAGTGAGTTAAGTATATCAATTTATAAAAGATATACATCCTATAAATACTAAGGGATAAAACACTCTGACCAAGAATTATACTTTAAAATATAACCATATTTTACCAAAGTATAAGAACATCCCGAATCTAAACACTCGAACAAAAGTATCACAAGAAGAACAATAATAAAAGCCTTTGGATGTTGAGCATTGCCGTCAAACCTGGGCATTTATGCAATCGTAAGCTAGAATAAATGTAACCTGATCAACTACATTTATTCGAGATGCGATGAACATGTGCTTGGGAGTGATAGTGGTGTGCAACAGGTCTGAAACTTACCAACTAGGAATGCTAGAGCCAAACCTGAAGTCAAAATACTATAGGAGTATTTTGGAACACTAAAAGATTCACACTAATCCCAGAACTACATTCAGAAGATAAGAAAACCAACAAGAAATTTAAAATACCATAGGGGTATTTTAGGATACATAGATAACCTTATGTGAAGAACTAAAAAGATCCTTATTGATATACCTACAGTTACAGAGAGTATACTCCCAAGGTTATATAATAAGGATCCCATAGGCTAAGAATGTGTGGTTTCGCTCTACTTCCTTTTCCTTGTTTGGATGTGGATACCGAGTAGTATCACATATTCGAAGGCCTATCGGATCTAAGTTATATATGAATTGTATACCCTATGTAATTGTAGCAGGACTCGATATGGATCACTCAGTGAAATGTTAATAATCTCTTAGGATCCTTTAGACATTTCCATTCTCGCACGAACCCTGTAGACAACCCTACCCACTTCAGTGCTTGACAGAAGAGTTGATGCAGACCCAGAAGAGGTTCATTGAGAAGATTTCCTGTTCGGAAATAAATGAACTGGGTCGAGACTATTGAATTCACCAAGTGCCTATATCTTTTAGGGACATCGGTGAGAAACTCGCCCAAACCTCCGAGATTTCTATCTATCCATCATGAAGTGATGACACCCAGAGTCGGAATTCGGAAGTAAGGCGGAGTAGAGATTCAATATGTCCATACGAGGAGAGAACCCTAGGTAACTACCCGAAGGAAACCAACGCCGATTCCAATCAAAGATACGAGGCAGACAGAGGGAGCCAGTACATGGAACCCAAGAAGTGTCTTACCCTCGTGTTCGTCATGCTAATACACCCTTAAAATAAAACAATTTAGTGAGTTAGTGGTTACACTACTCACGCTATGTGTTAGGAAAAATCTTCGTTTCCCGTTGCCAGTAACACGATTAGAGCGGATCCCTGCACCTCTATTGAGAATATTAAGCCATAAGCCTTCATAAGCCTCTCTTTCCGCGGTTTTGTTCCGAACTGTTCTCAAATCTCTCCAGGCCAGAGAGTGAAACATTTCCCAGTATAAAAGGTAACTTAGTAGGAACGACTCGCATCTTATGGCCTTTTTCCGATATTCATATTCCTACCTTGTACACCAGGACTACATCATAGGGATGTAGGTCGGCACTCAGACAACCAGTACCCGAGGCACGGGAAAAAGTTATGCATAATACAGTCAGGACAGATATGTCCAGGGTTAGCCTTCATCCCTCATTATCTTATATTCCTTTCCGTGTAGGAAAAACCATGCCTACAAAGAAACGCAACCAGTCCACAAGCCAGAAACCTACTCTCCTATTCGATGAAGCTACGTTCCAAGCTGCAGTCTCGGCAGCCGTAGCAGCTGTCATGGCTAACCTGAATGCTAACAATGCCAATGTTAGCAAGGGCCTTATCGGGATTTCCGATCCTAGTAGTGGACAGCAACAACCAACCTCTACATACCCAGCCGCTCAAGAACCTCACTCAAATCCACTGAAGAGAAAGATCAAGATTGAGGAGTGAAGTACCTCAGCTCAAGGACCCTCTGAAGGGCAACGAGCTGAGATGGTCAAATTCCCTACCAACCCTCCCATCCCTACACCTAGGAGACCATACTTAGGAAACCTTCCCCATTGCAACAAGTGCAGCTACCATCATCATGGTGTCTTCCGGAAGCTCTATTGTGATAGGTACCACATGTTTGGGCATACTGCTCGTGTCTGCAGAACCCCGGTTGAGTTCATTACATCAACCACCAATGTGGCGACCTGTACAGTTTGCCACCTATGTGGTGAAGTGGGACACTTCAAGAAGGACTGCCCAACCGAAGGAAAGGACAAAGACACAGGAGGAGTCTAACCCTAATGCTTAGGGAGAAGCATCAAGGAACCTGGTAGATTTTGGTACGTCTCTCGATTCCAGATAACTAACCGAGACCATAAAAAGACTAATTCTAAATGTAAATACTTCCCCATTAAGGCAAAAGTCGCAGCACTGTTATAAAATTTAAAATTCATCAGGTAAAACTATAATGGCTTAACATATACGTTACGGCCACGTATAGTTAAGATGGATAGACCTAGAGTGAGTGAATGTCGCCTCATTTCCTGTTCCTCGTTTGGTTGTGGATTTAGGGTGGAGTCGCTCAGTTAACAGTCCTCCCCACCCTAATTATACATGACTAGTATATATTAGGCAATTATAGAAATGCCTCGTGAAAATCCATTCATGAAAAAGGTACTCTATTCAGAACACTTAGGACTCTCTATAGTTTCGCGTCGACTCTATCGGTCCAAGTATCCGCGGCAGTGATACAAAGGAAGAAAACCCGAGACGCCTAGAATTTGTGTGCCTGCTCGGCGCATGACTCTATCGACCCTCATTTTATATCATGTCGAAGTGTTCCAACTCCGAAGACTCTATCGATCATGGTTTGACTTCATTTAGCCATGTGTAAATCCTTAGTGGGGTGTAAAAAGAACTTTCTCCATAAGCCATTTTGGCAAATAAAGGTTCTTCCGAACCTAAACATAATACAAATAATCAAACCTAATACGATCCGTCAGTCGTCCCTCTTATCTCAAACCTTCCAAAGTACCCAGGAGAGGGGTACCGCGTGCTGTTAACCAACCCTTCTTAGACATATAAGAACCGAAGCGAAAGGCACTTCATGCATTCCAGAAGACGATAACCACCCGAAGCATACCTAGTAGATTCCCTAGAAAGACCCTTCATCCTATCCCATGGAACGGGAGCTAGAGTCAAGGAAACCTCTACAGGCTAAGCTACTAAAATGACCACAAATCCGAAGTTGTTGTCATTCTGCTTGAGCCAACATAGTAGCTAACACCCTTGGATGGTACGGAAATCCGAGTTGTAAGAGTTAAGAACATTGACTACGACCATCCATTCACGCTTAATCCCCCGAATTAAGCATCACAGCGGATATCCCAGAAATCCGAAAGCTGCGATGGGTTAAACTCTGAGAAGAATAGATGAGGAAATTAAAATTCCGAGTGATGAAACCCTATGCTCACTAGATTTGACCTAGACCGAGAAAACTCAGAACCTTCGGAAGAGTAGTTGCAGTAGATGTTCGCACTACTCAGGCACTTCGTCCACCCCGTTACCGATGAGTAGTGCCTAGGATCCTCCGCTCTCTCGCATGGAGGAAGTCACTGTCGCCCTGTAGACGATAGACTGCATTCTCCGAAGTGAACACTAGAATACCGAGAACCACAGGATAACCTCCGCAGCCAAGAATACTTGATCACAGTGCGAAAGTAGTTGCGTTAAGCCTCATGACCCAGATCCCGAAGAGATTATAGACTTAACACCAGCCTTGGTGTTAGTCGAGGAGTTATGCAGGAGCATGCGCTTTCCACACTAGAATAAACCAAAGTCTTAGAGATTCATTGGACTATTAGGTGTTCCACGAATACTATCTCACGCAGAAATAGTAGAGCCACCTCCCGAGATAGTCCAACACTCGTCTGGTGAAAACCCTATCTCCCCGACCCGGAGGGTTTCCGTATCTCAAGATTCATTCGTGCAGGTTCACTTTGCACAAGATTGAGATAGCCACTCTACCACAAAAAGATACCGTAGACACACAACCCATCCAATGATCTAGAAAGCCTCTACAAGCCAATTGACAGGAAACACGAAACCAAAGACAACCCGAGCTTCCTAAGAACCAACCTGAAGGACTACACTACCAATATGAGAGAGAACGTTAGGAACTTCGGAATGGCGATCACGCCAGTGGTGATCTTGCCATAGAAGTACGCTATGCTCTAAGTACTGAAAAGCTTTACCCTTCCGAGAGCTTAGGACCATCTGAGAGTCCTCAAGGAGATTTGGTCCAACCCTCGTCAGACCACTACTACTTTTGGATCTTCCACAAGTTTCACACCCGATCGATCCACTTCTTAGACTTGATATGCGTTTACCCGACATCACTCTTCGTATCCCACTCATCTTGATAGAGACCATTGAGAACCCTAACCTCGTAGATACACCAGTCGAACTCCCAAACTACATGAGACGGAATCCGCATCCCGTAGGTGAAGGTTTGTTGGAATGACAAACAAAGACCAGAGTCACTTGGGATTGCGAGGACAAACCGAATAGGAAGTACCCTCCTGCCTCTATCATTCATACCTACTTCCTTGCCTAGACCTGAATTTTGGGACAAAATTCCCTCTAACGGGGGGATGATGTGACAACCCAAAGTTATTCCGTTACATTACCTCGTTACCGTTAACGAAATATTCCATTTTATAAAAGTTCCGTTAGCTCGAGGTCGTAAAATAAATAAATGTTTTATTTATTTATAATTTTAATGTCATTAATGTCGTGATAAGATAAATAAAGACTCGTAATATACATTTCCATTAAATTGGAAAAAGTTAGTTTTTATTATTACGACCACTAAATCGGGTGCGACTAAAAGCCCCGTATAACGGCAGTATCGGGTAGAATCCCACTGAGCCCCAACTCGAGCCCCTATATAAGGGGGAGTGGACTTCATTCCACTCTTTTCCCACTCCTATATCACCCTCTCTCTATACTCTCTCTCATAAAACTCGTTTTAGCCTCAAATCCGCGAATTCCCGCCTCCAAAACGTAACACTCTTTACCCTAACCTATTCTAAACATCATGACTCGTGTTTATAGCTCAAAATTAGACCATTTAAGCTGTTAAAATGGAGTTTACGGCCTAAGAGCCTCCTTAGGCCTAAGAGCCTCCTTAGGCTCTAAAACCCTTAAAAGTGGCCAAAATGACCCAAACTTGTCCCGTTGAGCCTAGGAACCAATTAAGGAATTTGTCTAGGAGTGTTTAATCATCAAAACACAAGATTTTAGGGCATAAAAGAGAGTTTATGGCCCAAGCACATGCTTAGGCCGTAAACACCTCTTATCCTTGAAAAAATGCCCCCAAAACACTCCCAAACCACCCTTAGGCTTAAGTCATAAATTAGGGGCATGCTATTTAGGGTTTGGAACATTTAAACACAAGGAAATATGGGGTAAAAAGGAGTTTACGGCCCAAGCAAGTGCCTAGGCCGTAAACACCCCCAAACTATGACAAAACATGGTTTTAATCCCCCCAAGTGGCCTCATACTTCATTATAAATCACTAGAATTGAACCAAGGGCCTTAAACTTCAATAAAACTAGGGGAGTAGGAGTTCACGGCCGTGAACTCCCATAGGGGTGGTTCATGGGCCATAAACTCCCATTTAATGCCCAATTGGTGCCCTAAACTCCCCATTTGACTTGGAAAAATGCTTAGGAATTTACCATCTACCACTTACGCCCTTAAAACACCAAAGAAAGAGTGTATAGGAGCTTACGGTCGTAAGCTCCCATGCTTAGGGCTGTAAACTCCTCAAAGGGTCCATTTGATGCTTTAAACCCATTCACACATTTGATATTTGAGTCTAGCAAAATTCCACGATTGATATGAGACTTTTAGCACCCTAGAACACCCTCACCATGAGTTTACGGCCATAAACTCATGGGGAGTAGTCCCAGGGCCGTAAACACCCTATGGTGAGTTTACTCTTGGAGAGTAAACTCCATTCCTAAGTCATTCAATCCCTTAAATATTACCCGGGACACCCCAAACACTTAACCAAAGTGTTTTCCGCTCTTTAGGGTGCGTATACTTGTTTGATTAATATTAAATGTACTAATTGTATGTGAACATATGTCATCATATGTTAAATAGGTCACTAAGTTTGTCCAAGTCTTTACTTGACACCGAGCAACCAACCGGCACCTTCGTCGGATCTACTTACACCAGGTGAGTTCATACCCCTGAATGAACCTTTTTATATGTTTTTACATGTTTTATAGGGGGGGATACAAGTTAAACATGTCAGTTATCATATTAATCACATGTGATTGATAACCCGCATGCATAAAGATTTACCATACTGTACACTGTTTTACCAAGTAGGATACTATAAATGGCTTTCAAAAAGGTTTTCACTTGTTCAAACTCTTACTTATACTGTTTTATCAAAAGACAATTTAAACTGGTTTATGAAAAGTTTCCAAAGAATTTCTAAAGGTTTTTCAAACTTATTTTACCAAGGGACACCAAGTTGGGATTCTCTCAAGAATAAAGGTTTTCTTCCATGTTTTGATACTCTGTCTTAGTTAAACTCCTACTTTATAATGTTTTCACTTCATGATGCGTTTATACTGGTATTTTGCCTCTATTTCGCTTATATTTGTAGTCGCTTATACCTGTTAGAAACTCTTACTTCACTTGTTGTCGCTTCAATTTCATGATACACTTATATTTGATACGCTTATACTTCACCTTTCGGTTATTCCACACTATACGTTTATACAGACGATTTGGTTATTCCACACTGTACGTTTATACATACGATTTGGTTATTCCACACTGTACGTTTATACATACGATTCGGTTATTCCACACTGTATGTTTATACATACGATTCGGTTATTCCACACTGTACGTTTACACACCACGATTCGGTTATACATCACGATACGTTTCCACTTGTTACACACTCAGTCATAGTTAGATGTATGTATCTGCTTGTATAGGTGCATATAAACAATGATTGAAGGATTAGGAAGGCTTGTCCGCCCTATTTCCTTTTCTTCTTTTAGATGTGGTCTGGTGGGATTGGATGGCCGTCCGCAGGTCGTTTATGATTCATTAGTTATATGTTATGTATACGAGCATAGACATATAGGTTTACTCTAGTCAGTTCAGTTATGAGTCTCTACCTCTAGTTCAGCACTTATATATGAAACCCACTACCCAATCTTTAGGATGCATCTTCGGGACGCGGCCTTCTCCGTCGTCTAGTTGGTAACCAGAGTCTCCTGTAGGGAGAGCGGACATTGTGTGTATAGATCTATACGGGATTGACACCCCCGCACCTTGAATGCTAGCTACAGTCTACGGCCCACCAAGCCAAGGGGTGACAAATGTCATATTTTATAGACGCTTGTAGGGCGTCAGGTACTCTAGTGTCGGTTAGTATGGTTACGAGTATCCCAGGTTACCTTATAATTCATGGCCTTAAGGTAACGGTATTTCACCAGTAATTTACACTGTATGCTGGAAACCCATTCACAGAGTCACACTGTTTTTTGACCTTGCAAGTTGTATCTTTCATTTGATACTATCTGCGGTCTATATTCTCTGTTTTTGACCATGCAAGTTGTATCTTTCATTTGATACTATATGCGGTCTGTATTCTCTTTTTTAGACCTTACCAGCTGTATCTTTCATTTGGTACCATCTGGGGTCTGTGTCTCCTTTTGTTAGACTGAGCCAAGCATGTCGTTCTTTCGATACTCTCCTGGAGTCTATGATTCCTTTGCCTTAGTCAGCAGTCCTCACTGCTGAGGGATATGTTATTTCCCTGATTTCTCTTGCTTTCTTTAATAATCAAATTCTGTATTTTGATAATGATAGCGATTAAGGGAAAACTACTTTTTACCACATAACTCCGTCCAGTCTTGGTAGAAGACTGCTTTTATTAAAGAAAATATAGGATTTTATGGAAAGGACACTAATGTAATGGATACTCTAAAACTATCAATTTTATTAAAGTTATTTGATTAAAATGACACTAAATACTTATGAACTCACCAGCATTTGTAAAAATGTTGATACTCGCTTTTCAAATAACTTGTATTCTCAGGTCAGCATTAGACAGGTACATCCCCGGAGCTGTTGATGAAGATAGCTTAGTACCATGTTGTTCTTATTATAATTACTTGTATTACTTTGATATATTGTAATGTAAATCATGTAAAATTATTACTACTAATGCAATGTTTTGTTTTACTTTGATTACTATAATGCATGTGTTGTGATACTTGACATCACATCATCCATCCCGGAACATTTCCGCCGTTCCGGTTTTGGGGTGTGACACATAATAATCAAGGTAAGATCTAAAACCCATTCTTATGTTAATATGATTAATTTTATGTTGGATCTAGGGTTTAAAGTCTTGGATGAATTGCATGTACAATAGAGAAACCTAGATCCAAGCATTAGGGTTTGCATGAGCACATAGGATGTTCTTGTAGCCAAAACCCATCAGTGGTATCAGAGCATTGATTGGTTTCTATTGTATTTGTAACGACCGAAAAATTTCAACCAATTTAAATTTTACAAAAACAATCTGATTTCATTAAAATCATTACAAAAAGGTTTTCAATACAAATTATTTAAAGTATTCCCAGAATCACATCGCGACCAAAAACATGAGGAGCGGTACGATCACGCCTTCTCCTTGCCACGGTCACTTGAAGAACCTAAAAAACATTTAAACCACAACTGTAAGCCTGAAAGCTTAGTGAGATACCCCCAAGATACCAACCACATATACGCCCTTCCAGGCTACGACCTTCCGATCCAGAACATATTGCCTTCCGGCCCATAACATGAATAACACACATAACATAACAAAACATAGAACAACCATGCATATCGGGTCTACTGTGTGACCGGCCCGCCGTATCGGCCTTCAGTCCACCCTCCGTGTCTAGCCATATACATCGAGTCTACAGTGTGATTGGTCCGCCCGCACCGGGCCTTCAATCCACCTGGTCCACTCTCTGAGTCTACAGTGTGATTAGTCCGCCCGCATCGGGCCTTCAGTTTATCTAGTCCACTCTCCGAGCCTCGGCACATCTGGTCTGCCCTCTTGGGGCCTACAGCCTATCCGGACCGCTCGCTGGGCCTTCGGGACAACCGGTCCACCCTGGGTATCTTGGCCTACAGCACAAAGCAGGACCTGCCTCAACCCGTCTCCAGTCCAAACAACCATGTGCACATAATCATACAATAACAGTTCGCAATCAACAAGCCGATCAAACAGATCACATAGCATATCATCATCCTAACCAGGATACCGACCTAACAGGTCACTAGCATAGCATCTCCCTATCTCTCAGAATACCGATCTCAATCAGGTCTCTAACATATACCATCCTAGCTCTCAAGATGCAAACATATCACAGTAACAACATAACAACCACTACCAGGATCTCAATCCGATAAGGGCCGGCCTTGGTGCCTTAGACCCTGTTGATATATTGAGGATAACTCACCTCGCACTACTGAAACTCTGAACTGAAAAAGCAGACTCTCGAACCACCAACTCACCGCAAATCTCGAACTAACCAACATAACAAGCATAAGCATAAGGTCAAACATACTACCACAAATCGGGCCAATACCAAAGTCCAAAACTCACACAAAGTCCAACATTGGCCTAATTTACCAAATTGGGCCCACCTCACCAAATGGACCTAGATCCAATATCCATAATATTAATTGGGCCCACAATACTCTATTCATAGTTTCCAGACTTGGCCCAAACACCAACAACCAACAAATGGCCTAACACAAAAGCCCAAAAGGAAGTCCACAGGAGGAGTACGTTGGGCGTACTCTCCTTGGTACGCTGGGCGTACTGCAATGATCGCCAAAAGAAAACGGGACATTGGCCCGCTACGCGGGGCGTAACTGCGAGATCCATTAAGTCCTTTAACATCTTAATGGCTTAAGCTCTTAAGCCTAAACTCCAGATCCATAGGCCAAATATGATTGGAAATCATAAAGTCTCAGACTTTGTCACTTGGGACGTCCTTAAGCTCCAAATCCAAGGTCTTAATCCATTAAGACCTATATAACTCATACAAGAAACAACTACAGCCCTTGGGACCTTATTTTTATCATTCAAGACCTCTCCAAAGGTCTGAAAGGACAGATAATCTTGACCAAATCGAACTATGCAACAAGATGAGGACTTTTGGGACAAGAATGATAACAAAGCTTCAAAATACAAAGATCTATGCAATATGAAGGTCAAGCAAGAAGCTTTATACCTTAAACCAGCTCCAAAGGGTGATATTACTTCAGATCTACAAGCTCCACACGTTCTTCTTCTTCCTTGACAACTTCCCTTTTCTCCTTCAAGCTTTTCTTTTGCCAACAAGAGCTTCCCAAGATCAAACACTCTCAACTATGGAGGGAATACGAGTTTTAGGGTTCTCTGAGGTTGAAGATGAGTATAAGGAGGATGAGGGTTGAACCAACATGTTCCTTATATAGTGGCTGACCCAAAATTAGGGTTTGGAGTTTCTGAGAGTACGCTGGGCGTACCTCTAGTACATTGGGCGTACTCACTCGGCCAACGCGCATCACTCATACACTTACGCTGGGCGTACCCAGCCACCTTCAAAACCAAAAGCATCCATGCATGCATGCCATGCATGCATGCCATGCATGCATGGGACCATCTCCTTCTCATTACACAAAGGGCTATGAACAACGATCAACTTCAAAACACCTCAACTCCTCTAATCTAAGCCTGCTCCCAAATAACGTTACATTCATGCGAGGGCAACGAGAAGCCCAATACCACTAACACATATACCAGCCCGAAACCTTCTCGGATGAAACTCATTTCTCGCAAAAGGAATAGAATTAACCTTCCTCTAAATTCTCAGGGACTCATAGTCACACACTTAAAGAACGGGGTGTTACAGTATTGATGCCTTGGTTATTTGTTCAAGCTTCAAAAAAATCCTTTTTTAGCTCCCTGCCTGGTGAACTCGGCGAGTTCCAATGTGGACTCGGCGAGTTGCTCCTACTCGGCGAGTCTATAGAGGAACTCGACGAGTTCGATTTTTGCCTATTTTGACATAGGATAACTGCCATAATTGTTAAAAATTAATAAAATTCGAATTTTATTGATTCCTTATGATTATCTTTGTCAAAATAAAAGATTTTGGTCATCTAATTAGATAATTGTTGCCTTATTTGATAAATGTTAAATTATTTGGATTATTTGATCATTATCTTGCATCAAATTGAATTAGATCATAATTAGATAATCATCAATTAATTGTTTAATTGCCTTATTTGTATTTTGATCTAATAGTTTTGAAAGGTTTCAAAGTTTTCCCTCAAGTTTTGGAATTTAAATTTTTGATTAAAAAGGTTTGATTTTGAAATTTTTAAATTCTAAACCCTAATGAATTGAAATGCTTCAAAACTTGCCCTTAAGTTTTGGAATTTAAAAGTTGATTAAAAGTTTAATTTAGAAATGTTAAATTCTAAAACCCTAGTATAGTTTTGAAAAGTTCAAATCGCACCCTTATGGTTTTATTAATTAATTAAGGTGTATAATTAAAAGAGATTTAATAAATCCATAAGTTTTGTTTTACAATTTAATTAAATTAAAAGTATAATTATTAAATTTGACCATCTAGTATTTTAAAAGTGTAAAATACACCCTATACTATATATAACATTAAAAGTCTAACATTATATATATGTATGAGTAAAAAGTCGGTCTTACCGTTAGTAGGCCTCATTCACGAAGCTGGTCTATAAGGGGTGTTTAAGGAAATTGCCTATAAAATGGCGATTGAATGGGTATCCACTCTTAGCACTCTTGACTAGTGGAGGGTCGTTAGCCGAACGGGTAGGATAGGACAGAAACCTTCCATTATAAGTATAATGAAGTACAAAAGTAACTAAATGTTTTCATAAAATTCCCAATCTTGGTTACTTTAGGCAGAAGTGAATTGATGCAATTCCATGAAATTACACTTTGTGCCCTTGCGAAGACGTTAGTGGAGCGTGTGTGGTTAACCGACACACTAAATGGTTCTAAGCAAAGGTAGCAAAGGGTGACTCAATGTTTGTCATAGTTCGGTGGAGCGTGTGTGGTTAACCGGAACATCGAATAGATGATTGTAACATGTGGGGGCACCATGTAAGTTTGCATGGTTATTCACACCCACTTTGTGATCCTCAGTATCCCAGTCACAAACTAGAGGGGCATATCGAGATTTAAACATGCCATTGAAATGTTCAATGAATCTCAAAAGATCTAGGAATTTTCAATAGATTTAAAACTTAAATTTCTTTTTCATTTTTCATGGTGGAAATTGGTAAATCGTCATTTACCAACCTTCAAATATTCTGCAACTAGATTACGGCATCCCTTTTCTAGGTTGTAGTGTATTGTGATGGATCCTTGCCTCGATGTTTCATTTGGGTGTCACATCGAGGATTCTAATCAACTAACTTGAATTTTTTTCTCCCGTTTTATAGATGTCAAAGTATGACAACTATGGTATTCCCAAATCCCGTGGAACAAGGTTTCCACATGAAGATGATATTCCACGATTCGATCGAGGAACAAGAGATCATGCTTCACTTCCTCCACCTCCTCCAATTATTCTCCATAACCCACAAGTTCGAAGGCTTGAAAAGTTCAAGCTCATTCAAGCCCTTTTGGCAAGTAAACATGAAGAAGCAAAGTCGGTGTGTGCACACGTTCTGGAGATGAAGTCACACATTGATAGGTTAAGAATGTTGGGATCCGTTGTCTGTGAGGAGCTGGCTATTGACTCGGTTCTTCAGTCACTTCCTAACTCATATAGTGAGTTCGTAAGAAAGTACTATATGATAAACCACGACGTGACCCTTATAGATCTCACCTACATGCTTATTGCTGCTGAATCAACAATGATTTGGCGCACTGGAAAAGCAAAGTTGATTCGTGAATCTTCCTTCCAGACCTCTATGGATATAGGCAATGGCAACGAAAGACATGCATGATCGAAAAGTTTGATCATAAGAAAAAGGAAAAGTCTGAAGTAGTTCCATGTGCTGTTCCAAAAAGAGTCAATTTGCTTTTATTGCCAAGAGAAGGGGCATTGGAGACGAAGCTGCCATATTTACCTAAGAGATCTAAGAGATGGGAGAGTCAAAACGTATGGCTCTACTTTAGGTAAAATCCATTAACTAACTCTTTTAAGTTCCTATTCTAGATTCTTAATACATAATGTGATAAGATTACAATTGATGTTTTGAAGGATCGAAGAAAAGAGAGGAATCTTAAGGGAAGAAGTGAACAGAATCTAATCGAGAAGAAATGGATTTCGATCGCATTACTTGAAGATTAGATTCTTGAGCTACTACTTAGAATTAGAATAAGATTGCTAAGAAATATGCATTAACATAGTTTTTCGATGAGTTGCATTGTAAGGACAATTTTTTCCGCAATGAAATAAATTTTATTTTATATTATTTATTTATCCTTACAATGACATGTATGAAAAATTGATGTTTGAAAGTTTCTATTATTAGCAATAATGGTTTTGATTCTTAATGTTATTTGTGGAAATGTCGAGAGTTTACCAAATAGGGAGAGTATCTTGGAATCATGCAACTTGGTTGCACGATGAATGAGAAATTTCATATTTGGAAATTAGACTAGTTCGTTGACAAAGTGTCAAGTGAAGGACTAAGAGATCGAGTACACAAAGTTGTGTGTTGATCAAGTACACGACAAGAGTAACGAAGATATTCATCATGATTTACTAAAAGTTTAGTAAATATGATTATACTTATAAGATTAAGTGTAATTGTGAATTGATTGAAAGAGTTTAAATCAATAGCAGAACGAATAAGAAGAATCAAGTAAGCAGAAAGATAAAAGTTTCTCTATTATAAGATGAAGGGAGAGTACCTTTTATTTTGTTTTATGATAAGTCTTAATGATTAAGAACCATATCTCAATTGATCCTCTAAATGAGTCTTAGTACAATTGTATGTCTGAAAAAGAGGAATCAAGAATTAAAGAAATGGTTAAATCAAGAAGTCAATCATACTTCGTTCCAAAACAAGTCTTAGAGTTAAGATTGTGACATTGAATGACAAGTCTTAAGAAGGTTTATAACAATCATCAAATGTGGAAAGTTGTGATGTCTTGGATAAGACAAAGACCAACTAGGACCAATTTTATGAAGTGTTATGTCTTGATAAAAGCTACACTAACTCTTGAATATTTGTTTGTCAAGAAATGTTTATTGACAAGAGAATCTTATATGTCAAAGAGTCAGTGGGAGTCTTAATGGTCTTGAAAGGGTTCAAGAACAAATCAAGAATAAACCTTATCAAACATTACTAGCACAATACTTGAGGTTTACAACCTATCGTGTTGACACTATCTTGTTTCTGTGTCGTTCCAATTGAGTTAATTATGCATGTGTGTTCTATGAGTTCTCATTTGAATGCAAAAAAGGCAAGGACCTTGATCAATGAAAAGTACATTGATAAGAAAGGGTGAGCTACTTAACTACTTGGAAGACATGGTGGGCACTCGTGTTACCATAAGGCAACAAATCAAGATTGAGAAAGTTCGGTCCATATGAGTTTGGATTTGTCGCAAACTTTGGTTTTGACAAATTCACATGGATAGGAACACATACACCATTAAAATCTAAGTGTCATAAGATTCCCTCCTTCATGAAAATGACTGTGAGGAAATGCTTTCACTAAGAGAGATTTTAAGAAGATAGTAATTGTGAAAATTGGATTCTCGAATTCGATTATGGTTACGGTATCCCTTTACATGATTTGAATGGTGAGATTTGGCAATTAGTCTGAATTGTTTAAGACACACATATGAGTTATTTAAGGAAAATGTGTATAAGTTTAAGAAGCTTAGATAAAGGATTATCAAAGCATTAGGTATTAGAAATATGAACTTCAGAAATTCAATAAGTATTGTTTTCTGGAAGTTCAGTTGTTTTCTAAAACATGTCAAAGCTAGTGGGAGCATAAGTGTTATGCTTATATGATAATAATCATCATGATAGTGGGAGCATAAATGTTGTGCTTGTATGATTATTAAGGCAAGTATTGCAAGTTAGCAATATTAATTATAGAAAACAAGAGTTATACTTTGCAAAGTCGTACGGATTGAATAGTTGTTTTGCTATAATTAAGGGAGAGAATATTATGCTTCATTTCAAATCTAAAGGCTTAGGTTGTGAAATGTTAATAGATTTAGTCAAGGATACATAGTGCGTTCTCAAAATTTCGACTATGATTATGGCATCCCTCTTCATAGTTCGAATTGTGAGAATGTGACACATAAAATATTATGGCAAAAGATTTAGAAAGTATCGTATCTTTATGTAAGACATTATGCATCGTATCCCATACGCTTCGGGTAAAGGATCGATTACAAATGCTATAATATTTGACCATTCTAAAATTTTCCAAATGTCTAGCGCATTTAGAAGGAAAAAAAATACAAGAATCGGTTTTGACTAAGATAATTAAACAACTATCAAATGACGATCCAAAGTTCGTCGAGGATTGGTCGCTTGTGAGTAGTTGGAAGTATAGTATTGGATGGACCATATCGACATTATTATGAATAGATAAGATTCTATTAAGAATAAGTTGTCATATGGAAAATATGGAAATGGTTCCATATTAGGAGTTGGATATTGAGAGTTTATGTCTAGATTAGAAAATTTTATGCAAAAGGATGTTCAAGGAATGTACTTTGAGTGAGAGACATCGCGTCTATGGAATTGTATTGTAACAATCTCAGATAGAGGACTTTGTAATTTCATTGGCAATAGTCATTGTGACTTTTTTTACTACGACATTATGAAAGGATCATTGCATAAAATGTTAGAATCTAGCATATTCTATAAGTGGTAGGAATTTGATATTCTTTCACTTGTGAAAATGATTAGGAGTTGTGAAATGAGTATGATTGGAAATGTGTTCATTTGATCTATTTCACAAAGTAAGAAACGTAGGTAAACATTGTGTGCATGCTAAGTGCATGGGACAAGTGTAGTAATAATTCAAGTAAGAAGTTGATTACCCGAAACAACAAATAATGAGTAATCAATATGGTGATAGCTAAAAGGTGTTTTCTTTATACTCAAAAGTTTGGGGCCATATGGGATTAGTATTATTCTTTTGTTTCACTTTGCATGTTTTGACTTCCTGAATAATTTAATTGGTTCAGAACAGTCAAATTATTCGAACGGACCAAAGTCGTTCATATGTAGGAAGTAGGTATGAATGAAGACTGTTGTGAATTGGTGTGTGGATTGTCTAAAGTGTATTAGACATAAGCAATTGTTTGCTGCAACGTTCATGAGTGCTTATGAATATGATTTGAGCATTGGATTAAACCCACGCTCACCTGGATCATTTCATGAATTGTATCACGAGTGATTGGTGAGACGATAACATCTTATATTCTTGAAACCGAGATGTGTGAATTGTATCTTGTGAGTCGGTTGCACATTGATAATATGTAAACGCACCAGTAACTTGGTGTTATAAAACATATTGTTGTGTGTAATTCGGTAAGTGAGTACAAGCGAGCATTGAGTCAAATTTTATCTGTTCCTTTTATCCAAAGTAGGATAAAAGCGATATCTTTGGGCCCCTCGATGATTTAGTGATGGCACCTAAGCGCTTGGCCGAGCCGGGACTAATTTGATGAGATCAATTGTAGTCTGTTGTCAGTCGTCATAAATCGGAAGTCGGGAAATAGTATAGAGAGAATTATTAGAATTCATGTCTTATATCTATACGATATCTAGAATGGAGGAATATATGATCCCTTATCTACAGTACACGTGTATCTGATAAGATCAGAGTTGACAACGGCTTTGGAAAGCTACGATTGCAGATCAGGATCTGAAGTCATACGCAGAATAGTTATTAGACTTATCCAAGTGGGAGACTGTTGGATTAGTGTCTAAGTCCATAACTATTTTGGTATGTACTTGACCCGATAGTGCATGGTCTTTTTGGGTTGCCTTCACCAAAGCAACTTGATAGGAAGAATTATGGAGAGAAATGATTAATTATGATTTATTAATATATTATGAGAATAATATATTAAAGGAGAAATCATATTGTTTAATTAATATTAGTCAAGAATTAATAAGAATTAAGTTTGTGGCTAAAAGACATTAATTAAACTTAAGGGACTAGAACTGTCAATTGTGTGATAGTTGAATATTGGGCTAATAGACTCCATATTAGAGGGGTGGACGAATTCTATGGGGAAACCCATTAGAAATCATCCTAGGCCTCTAAGGAGGGAGTCCATGGGTTGCTTAGGGCCTAAGCATCCAAATTAGGGTTTCCTTGTTAGATAACCCTAATAGCCTCACTATTTAAAGGTCCCTTGAGACCCAAAAACGTGGTGAACTTGTTCCATAGGGTTTCCACACGTTTTGGGCAGCCTCCCCTCTCCTTATTCTTCATCCTCTTGCTCTTGGTGTTTGTGAACCATTAGAGGAGTGACATTTGTGACTCTAAGCTTTCTAAAGTCATTACAAGGAGGATTTGAGATTGTTATTGCTACATAACAATCAAGGTAAGATCTAAAACCCATTCTTATGTTAATAAGATTAATTGTATGCTGGATCTTAGGTTTAAAGTCTTGGATGAATTGCATGTACAATAGAGAAACCTAGATCCAAGCATTAGGGTTTGCATGAGCACATATGATGTTCTTGTGGCCAAAACCCATCAGTGGTATCAGAGCATTGATTGGTTTCTATTGTATAGATGCCTTGGTTATTTGTTCAAGCTTCAAAAAATCATTTTTTTAGCTCCCTGCCTGATGAACTCAGCGAGTTCTAATGTGGACTCGGGGAGTCCATAGAGGAACTCGACGAGTTCGAGCGTCCGAAGGAGGTTGTTTCGGGATTTTTGCCTATTTTCATTTAGGATAACTTCCATAATTGTTTAAAATTAATAAAATTCGAATTTTATTGATTCCTTATGATTATCTTTGTCAAACTAAAAGATTTTGGTCATCTAATTAGATAATTGTTGCCTTATTTGATAAATGTTAAATTATTTGGATTATTTGATCATTATCTTGCATGAAATTGAATTATATCATAATTAGATAATCACCAATTAATTGTTTAATTGCCTTATTTGTCTTTTGATCTAATAGTTTTGAAAGGTTTCAAAAATTGCCCTCAAGTTTTGGAATTTAAATTTTTGTTTAAAAAGGTTTGATTTTGAAATATTTAAATTCTAAACCCTAATGATTTGAAATGTTTCAAAACTTGCCCTTAAGTTTTGGAATTTAAAAGTTGATTAAAAAGTTTAATTTAGAAATGTTAAATCCTAAAATCCTAGTATAGTTTTGAAAAGTGGTGGTTGTCGAGACCAACAAAAATAATAACCCTAAATATTACACACTAAAGTAGTGTATAGTGGTAAAGGGGTCGAATCCACGGAGATTGGTTCAATTTATAACTTTATGAAAATTCTCTTTGTAAAAATACTTGTGAAAGGACAATAAAAATAAAATGGGGGGTTTTGGTGTTTTGAAATACTTGAAACAAACTAGAATTAACTGTGATTTAAATAGACAATTTCAACAAAAATAAGGGTTTGGTGTAAAATCAATAAGGGAGAGATGGTTGACTTAAAGTTTCCTCACTTTGACTTTTGATGAACATATCATTAGAATCCAATGGTGCAATACTTTGATTTAAATCCTTAATTTGGCTATAGTAATCCAAGGAGCTTGAGATTACCTAGACTTTTCTTAATTGTTGAAATGGCTAGAGAAGCTCATAACAATTTCCTTACTCAAAGTCACTAATTCCAAATAACATGTAATTAGTGAAAGTCAACTAGCATTAAGAGCCAAAAAGTCACCAAATCCAAGAGGGGTCAAATGCTTTCACCACCATGTTGGAGGAAATGTTTTTATGATTGTCTGAAGCAAAAACAACACAAAAATCATTTGTTGCTTGCTAATTTGAGGATCCTTTACTTAATCAAGAAATTAGCCAACTAATCACCACAAACACATTTAAACTCATGAACTAAAACATACAAGTAGTGATAAGATGTTAAAACACAAAACATTCCCATAAAGATTTAAGAACATGTTCATGGATTCTTCAACATTCAACAAAAGTTCAAAGGATTAACTAAAAGTCAACCACGATTAGTTTAGCCAAGCATGGCTAAACCCAAAGAAACAAAGTTAGAGAAGATTGTACCAAACATTAAGCAAGAATCAAGAGGTAAAAATATGATGTTCTTCAAGTGTTCTTGGCCTTTAAAAGTCTTCAAAACTCCAGAGAGAATCTCCAAAAATCGGATGTCCAAGAGTCTCCAGAAGATAGGCACCAACCTTCCTCAAATAGCCTTCCAAATGGATTTCCGAAATTACCCCTGCAGAGCCTTGCACGACCCGCGTGCTGCTACGCGGGTGGGTTGCGCGGGTGGTGCCTGACATGGGCTTCTTTGAGATTTTGGGCCTCCAAAGCATATCCCACTAGCCCAGATCGAATCCAATCACCTCCTAGCCCATTTTCTTCAAGTTTTTCTTCATTTTAAGTCCAATTTGGCCTCTCCAAATCCTCCAAACTCGCCCGGTTAATAATCTACACACGCTCAAATAAACTCCCGCATTTTGAAAATTTAAAGTTTATTTCTCTCCAAGCCTTCAAATAGCCATCAAGCTCGCTCCATGCATCATCTCCACAATCACCAAACACAACATTATTTTTGTCTACCAAATCTCATCGCTTCCCATACGTCCCGAACACTCCCGCTCCGCTAGACCCGAAAACCTGCAATTATGCTCACAAGATTCGAAAGTACCCGAAATAGTCATAAAATAACAAAAGGGAAAATATGCATGGAAATTATCTAAATTATGAATGAATATGCTAAAATAAACTATAAAAAGAAGTAAACAAAACTAACTATCAAATCACCCCAAGCTTAAACCTTACTTGTCCTCAAGTAAGACAAGACTAAAATGAACTTGGGATGAACTATCCTAGAGAAAATAAAAAGAATGGATAGAATCGCAAAACCTGATCACCGTTAGTCAACATGGTCAGAATTGATCTTGCTATTACCTCACGAATTTTTCATCCGATGACAATGGTACCATAAACCACAGCCAGGACAACTCCTTTAGGTGAATAAGGAGGGATGAGCAGTCGCAGCCTCAATGGAACATGCATACAATGAAGAATATCTATAGTATGGATAAAGCAGTTGGATGGGCTCGGGTGGAGCTCTTCTTTAAATGTACACTCTGATCTCACGTTTTCCGGTTTCTCTCATGTGTAACTAGGTTTAATCGCTCGGGCACCGTTGTAGGAATTGGCTCACTTGGTGTTGTAGTATATGTTACAAGGATTCCGTACATATAAAGAACGCCGAAATCCGAGTTATAACGAAGAAGTTATGACCTGTCGAAGTTTCGCGACAGAACCGGCATGACACAACGCGACGTAAAAAGTGAATTTACGTTAGAGCGATATTTAGCCTTAGCAATCTAAATGAAAGTCGTAGAATACGTTAAACCGTGAGCGTGCATAAAAAGAACGTCCAAATCTGACTTCGTATGAGGAAGTTATGATTTTTCTAAGTTTTGACTTAGCGTTATGCAGCCCGAATACTCGATTTGAGATCGAGCGGTTTATAGCCGAAACAATCTAAACGAGGATCGAAGATCTCGTTAATTGTAGTGAAACGATGAAAAGATAGGCGAAAACGGACGTCGGATAAAGAAGTTATGATTTTATAACGGAGTTTTTCTGTCCCGGCCTATTAAAATTAAATAATAAAAATAAATTTAAAATTAGCCGACGGAGTCTAAATGAAAGTTGTAGAGCGTAGTCTCACCTTCGCGTGGATATAAAGAACGTCGAAAACGGAGTTCGTATGAAGAAGATATGAATTTCCGAAGTTTATTAAATAATTTGTATTTAAATTTAATTGGAAAATTCGGCATTATCCGAAGAGGAGTCATCGGACTCATCCGAAGTACGCCCCGCGTACACCGAGGAATGTCGACACTCGCACTCGAGCACTTCTGATACGTAAGCAGTGACGATTTCGGACTAGTACTCCCCGCGTACTGCAGTACTCCCCGCGTACTCCGAGGCTCCAGCCTCTTATAAATAGGATGCGAGGGAAGCCGAGTTCTTTTGCTCTTTTCTCTCTTCTCTCTCCCGTTTTGCATCGATTTGCGTGCCAGAAATACCCCGAAGCCCCGGTATTATTCTCGAGCCCCGAAGCAAGTCCCGAGATCCCGAAGATCCCGAGAAGTGCGGTTCCCGAGCTGAAGCTCTGCCCGCGAGAAGTTCGATTTTTGTGGAGATCTTCCAGATCTGCTGAGGATTACTACTTCTACAAGTCGTAGTGCTGTCTGATCATCTTCTGATCAAGTGAGTGTATAGTCACTTTCATCTTACACATAGATATGAAGTATTTTATAAAATACGTGCTATGTGTATATATAAAGTTGTTTATACATGTGAGTGTATACTACCTTTCACAAACACGATAATAATACAAGTATGGTTTGAGTGTATTAAGTATATTGTTGTTTATATGAGTGAGTGTATAGTCACTTTCATCTTACACATAGATATGAAGTATTTTATAAAATACGTGCTATGTGTATATATAAAGCTGTTTATACGTGTGAGTGTATACTACCTTTCACAAACACGATAATAATACAAGTATGGTTTGAGTGTATTAAGTATATTGCTGTTTATACGAGTGAGTGTGTAGTTACTTTCTTCTAACATATAAATATTAAGTATTTTCTATAAAATACGTGCTATGTGTATAATATAAAGTTGTTTATATGTGTGGGTGTATAGTCCCTTTCATAAACACGGGTATAATACAAGTATTGTTTGAATGTATTAAGTATATGTTTGGGAGAGTGTGTGGTTACTTTCTTCTAACACATAATTATGAAGTATTTGTTATAAAATACGTCCTATGTGTTTATATATTGTTGTTTATTTGATA
The DNA here is from genome assembly GCF_002870075.4 of Lactuca sativa. Classification (NCBI taxonomy): domain Eukaryota; kingdom Viridiplantae; phylum Streptophyta; class Magnoliopsida; order Asterales; family Asteraceae; genus Lactuca; species Lactuca sativa. The sequence goes on along the minus strand of NC_056627.2, from coordinate 250,647,720 downwards.
TGATTATGGAAAGAATGTTTTATATAGTTTTTAAATGAGTTAAACTGTATATGTATTTTATATCTACAAATATGTTGGGTAGAACATGGGTAGATGAGATAGTTGGTATGTGATAAAATGATGAGGTATGAAAGATGATTAAGAATGATATTGGTAGATGCACCAATTAGAGAATGTCATAATGCTAGCAGATGCACTCAAGCATAGTATTGGTAGATGCACCAAAGAGAGAGTGACATAATACTAGTAGATGCACTTAAGTATAGTATTGGTAGATGAACCTAAAAGAGCATGCCATAATGCTAGCAGATGCGCTTGAGAATAATATCGGTAGATGCACCAAGTAGTGAATGTCGTGATCTTGGCAGATGCGCCAAATAGAGATTGTCATAATAATAGCAGATGCGCTTATAGGATAATCTTGGAAGATGCGCTTATTAGATAATGTCGGCAGATGCGCCTAAAAGAGAATGTAATAAACCTAACAGTCGCGCCTCATAGTGTATGACGTAATCCTGGCAGAGGCGCTTAAAGGATAATGTTGGCACATGCGCCTTATGTAGCAATGGAAGTTTGTGCTAATTCCTTAGGTTAATCCTTAGGAATGAATGAATGACGGGTAGTTGAATTCCTAGGGTAAAATCCTAAGAAAGATAATAGGGATGGGTAATTGAGTTGATTGTTTGATGGTTGAATATAATAATTATATTATTGTGGGTTGAAAACCCTATATGCTCACCAGACTCCCAAGTCTGACCCACTCAGTTTTCTTTGCATTACAGGTAATGGCACAAGAGTATAAGCTGGTGGACTTGACGAGAGATTTTGGATTATAGGCCAGTAGTTATGAATAACTGTTGTAAGGTCTATTTTGTTCTGTTTATGCTTTTGGTCTGTATTGAACATGACATCCCGAGATTTTGTTATATAATGAAAATACATTTCTTTAAAGAAATGATTTGATAATTCTTATCATATTTTGTTTTGGGAACAAATTCCGCAACTGTTTTCTTTAAAAGATATACTCTGATTTTAAAAACCAAGCATAAACAAATCGGTCTTTTCTGGCCGAGAAATTGGGGATGTCACAGGATTTGAGATTGTTATTGCTACATAACAATCAAGGTAAGATCTAAAACCCATTCTTATGTTAATATGATTAATTGTATGCTGGATCTAGGGTTTAAAGTTTTGGATGAATTGCATGTACAATAGAGAAACCTAGATCCAAGCATTAAGGTTTGCATGAGCACATAGGATGTTCTTGTGGCCAAAACCCATCAGTTATAACCATGCTTGATTGACTAGTATAAAACACGACGTTCCAAAGACATCGAGATGGTATGCATTTGTCACCCGTAGACCTGTAGGTCCCACTGCAGCTAGCAGCAAGGTGTAGGGTGGTCAATCCCGTATAAATCTATACACAAACTCACGCTCTCCTTCCAGGAGACTACGGTTACAAAACGTGACACAGCAGTGTATTGCCATGCCATGAAGTAATGGCTCACATTAATGTTATATTTGTTATTGTATTAGTATGTATGCTCCTTCTTGTTCTAGTTATAGTATGTTCCTTCTTGTTCTAGTTATAGTATATTCATTCTCGTTCTAGTTATAGTATGTTTGAACTGAATCATGTATGAACTGAATCATGTATGAACTGACTCTTGTAAGTTTCACTGTTCTAGAAGTAGTAAGTAGTAATCCTCTAAACTATACCTATTATAGTTTACTAGTATGTTTGTTTGATTGATACTGATGTATAGAAAAGACTCAATTACTTACCAGGCAACTAAGTTAAGTATAATCGGAACTTATGTTTGGCTTGCTCCCCGACCAGATCAGTCCTTGGACTGAATACCATCAAGCCCTCAGTACGATTCTGGTATGCCCTACTCGTCCTTCAGCTCATATCTGGAATGATCATGAGCCCTCAATATGAGTCTGGCATGTCCTACCCGGCCCTCAACTCATATCTGGAATGCTCCAGGGTTTCTTGGCTATCGCACGGAGCAGTACAACCTCAACCCAACCCAACACAATATGTCGACATATACCATAAAATAAACATAAAAATATAATCATGCAATAGATTCATAGGTATTCCTATAGATCTACTAGTCTAGCATATCAACAACTAGCATAAACATGCATACTTATCCCATACTCAGCATATCCGTAAATATCAACCAATGGGTCGGCCTTGGTGCCTTCGACTCGTAAGTATAGTGAGGAAACTCAACTCACAAACTGAACAGAAGCCGATGAGTTCCCTGACTCCGAAAATTAACTCTCTTTAAGTGGCACCTTGAAATGATGGAGAAAAGTGCAAAACTTCCAGATCCAAATTTTGCTTCAAGCTTTCAAGCTTTACCACCACCTTCTTCTTTTTTTAAAGCACTCAAAAACTCGCACTCAACCTTCCAAGGACTCAAATGAGTATAAGGTTATAAAGGAACACATTTTCTGCTAATGGAGGTTAAAAAATAGGGAAGGAATGAGACTTAAGGATGTTTAAATACTAGGCAAACCCTAAAAGTTAGGGTTTCCCTATTTAGGAAGTATGCCCAACATACAATGATGTATGCCCTTCATACTAGGGTGCCCCCTAGTACGCTTAGCGTACATCACGTGTGCATGGTGTACTCCGAAGCCATATTTACCAAAATGCCATTAAGGCCCTTTTGCATATAATTCTTGAACTTTGGGACCAATTGCAATATAAATAAATTAAAAGGTTGAAATTTGAAGTACCTTATCCATAGGATGTCACAACTTTTCTAATAAATGTTATTTTTATAAATTTATATTTCACAAATAAAATGTCACTAAATATTCGATAGAATTAATTAACAAGTAAATAAATAAATAACTTAAAAACTAAAATATAATTAACGGATGGGTTTGGGGCATTTTTCGTCACTTAACTTTTGGTTTTGTACTCATTTGGTCACTTAACTCTTTTAAGTTTTAAAAGGTCATCAAAATTTTGGCTTTGTGCTCATTTAGTCTCTTAACTTTTGGTTTGGTCGTATTTAGTCACCTAACTTTTAAAATTGTACTCATTTAGTCACTAAACTTTAAATTTTTTTCAAATTTTTAGTGACTAAATGAGCACAGTTTTAAAAGTTAGGTGATTAAATGAGCACAAATCTAAAAGTTAAGTAACCAAACCAAAAGTTAAGTGACTAAATGAGCACAAAGTCAAAAGTTTGATGACCTTTTAAAACTTAAAAAGAGTTAAGTGATCAAATGAGCACAAAACCAAAAGTTAAGTGACCAAAAATGACTTAAACCCTTAATGGATAAAATGAAATATGATTAGAAAATAAAGGGGTTAATTGTACAAAATATTAAACTATATTGACCACTCAATATATATTGGATGATCAATAAAAATGATCAAAACAACTATGTACTCCAATGACAATAAGTGCTCAATATAAATAAGTAAATAGTAATAAGCTCTTAAAAAAGCTTCAATCGGAGATGCTTTAAGTTTTTTTACTTTATTTCTCATTTGAGTTTTTTTATTAATACAATGCTTTATTTAATATATTAATAAATGATTTTAAGTTTGTATCGATAACATATTTACAAACCTAATGTATATTGAGAGCCGCAGCCGAAGGAAAACTTAGAATCACCAATTTTTTTATATGCTCGGATACCAAATATATGACAATAGGTACAAAACTCGTTGTAGAATTGGATATGCTTGGACAAAAAATATCTGACAATAGATGCTCTTGTTTAGCTACATGTATCTTTCCTAAGGTTTATACTCAGGTAATAACAATGTACTCTTTTCATCATACCTTATACCACAATGTCATATGATTAGAATATAAAGGGAAAATTGCAACGTACCTATATTTCTTCACCTATAATTGCTACTATTAGTATAAAAGAGCAAGAACATTGCTATTATGGGTAAAAAGTAATTTTGGAAAAAATGCTATCATAGATGTTCATAAAATGTATCTTATTATTTTTGCATGTCAACAACAAGAGATAAAAGCTAGTTATTCTCATGGATGTCATTACGACAGAATTCAATTTCACGACTGTTATTTTCATATAATATTATGATAAAGGCCCTAAATGCAGTAGAGATAAACGGTGCGTGAATGGGAACATGATGTTCAAGGGCTTGTTGGATAATGATGTGTGTGATGTAGATGAACAATGGTCACCAATCTTCAAAAAAGAAAGCAATGTTCATCATCTTATTATTTTTGAATATATCACCAACACATTCTTTTATAATGGATCAAATTTATTCTTTCAGAATGTATCATCGATATATTTTTATTTTTGTCCGTGTATGTTACTTCAAGAAGGTTTTTTTGTATCTCGTTCTTTAAGAATGCAAAATATGAATTGTTATTCTTTTTTGGAATTTTAAATCTTTTGATGTACACTAATTAATAAAATTTAATTATTCGATATATATTAGGTTAAATAATGTTTTTGTGTATTACGCTATGCAAAAAATGGATTTAAAAAATATATTGATTTCATACTCATAAACATATTCTATCATAATTCAGACCTTACTCACAAACATACACTGTTAGAATATCTGAATTAAGAGAATCATTATCCACTATAATCAAATTTATAAAATTAAGAGAATCATTATCCACTATAATCATATTTATAAAATTATGAGAATCAGTTATCCCTAAAATATGAAATTTTTTTTAACTCTAATTTAGTTGACACTTACAATGAAATTAATATGATTGTATGGTACATATTATTCCATTGTAATATCATATACCATCATATCATAACCTTTTTTTCCATCCGTTGGTCTAGAATTAGCCTTATGACCACACAATATATGTTATTCATATTATAACCGAACATATATATATATATATATATATATATATATATATATATATATATATATATATATATATATATATATATATATATATATATATATCAAGGTTGTAAAAATCGTTCGACGTTAGCTAGTCGGTGGACTAGGGTTAAGGGATTAATCGGTTAGGCGGAAATTAATCGGGGACCATCAATTGCTAATTTATTAGATTTTAAAAAAATAAATTGGACTAATATCATATAAAAGTTCATAGATACCATTAATATCATAACAAAATAGGTTAATATGATAAATACAACACTAATCATACCTCAAATAGTTTCTATTGAGATATATCTTCTTCTAAGTGTTAAAATTTCATCGGGTTCTACTGTTTGAGTCATTTTGTATGCATGAATTAATCGTTAGGCGCTCTCTAATCGGTCGAGTAGCGCCTAGGGATTAATCGGGACCTAATCGGGATTTTTACAACATTGATATATATATATATATATATATATATTTCAGACGAGAACATTTCTTAAATTAAGAACAATTAAGAACAAATTTAGACTACTAATTTTAAGTATCACACACTTTTACACACATACTCTCTCTCATCTTAATTTAGATTTAGATCTGGAAAACCATGATAACCACCTGACCACTGGGACAGCCACCTTAGCACCGCCAGAACCACAATGCCATCTCCCTCTGCCGGAACTACCAGAGTATCGCAGGAACCATAGTAGTACCGTCAGAACCACCGTAGTGCCCCCGAAACGTACATAGTTTGTCTCTTTTGCTCATATTCCTTTCTCTATCTGTCTGTCTATATATATATATATATATATATATATATATATATATATATATATATATATATATATATATATATATATATATATATATATATATATATATATATATATATATATCCCTCTCTCTCTCTCTCTCTCTCTCTCTCTTCAGTTCTGCTTGCTTCCGTCACCCTACACCTCTAACCATCAGAAATCACCTCTCATGTCTCTTCACTTACTGTCATCTCCCTCTGTTTGCACCTCCCTCTACCTGGAAAGGAAATGTGAAGATCATGGACTCTACCACCAGGTCGCAACTCACAACCACCAACAACAGTGATAGAATAGTTAAAATTGAATTAGAGATGACATAATGGTTTGGAGTAGTATGTATTTTCTAGTACAAAATGAGTGTAGAGTATTTGAATATGTAGCTTCGCCGGAGAAGAAAGCTTTGCTGGAGAGGGAGTTACCGGAGAGGAAGAAGTAAAATCATTTTATGATTAAAGTCACTAACGATAATCAGATGACTTCTTAACTTACCCAACAATTGTTTTCTTAACATCCATGAATTTGCAACAATCCACCTAGGTCGAACTTCACACCTAATATAATTTCCCCCTACCTGTTCTATGTTCCCGTCTCTATAATCCTGCCGAAGACGCAACCGGTGCCAACGCCATCAGATACACATAAATGCACTTGTTAAACACAACTCCTTACATTTCAATTTCCGATCAAGACAATGGATTACACTTTCTTTCTTTTCCATCACCTATTACACCCAAAACCCTAATTTCTCCATCTCAAAATTATATATCCGGCTGAAAAGGTTAGGCTTTGTTTCTTCAACGAGATAGAGACAAAGAAGAAGAAGAATAAAATGTATATGGGACAAAGGTGCATGTCGACTGAAGGAGAAAAAGAAACGACCATGGCTCCAATTGGATGCAAAAAGGGGATAGCGTATAAATGGGAACTCCAGTTGTTATATCGTCTCATCTCGATACGAAATAACAAAGATTTTATTTTCTCTCTCTTGAGATGAGTAAAACATTCTTTTTGAATATTTAAATGAAGTAAAATCAGATTTTGAAACCATCCCATTGATAATTTTGCACACCAGTAAAATCTTCTTTTTGAATATTTAAATGAAGTAAAATCAGATTTTGAAACCATCCCATTGATAATTTTGCACACCAGTAAAATCTTCTTTTTGAATATTTAAATGAAGTAAAATCAATTTTTAAAACTATCCCATTGATAGTTTTGCACACCGCACATGATTTTTATATTATAAAAACAAAAACTGATATAAATTGCAATAATCTATTAGTATCCACAAACTTCTTGGCCAAGATTTAACCAACGTGTCTATTTTTACTAGTGGTATTACATTGACATATAATAAAAAATATTTTTTTAATAGTTACATTTTATCCTTAATAGAAAATAAATAAATTATGCTAAAATACATCATATATTTTTCTTTATAAAATAAAATCAATATTAAATATACAATAACAACTATTGAATCAAGAACACAAAAGTGAACAACTATTAAATCGAAAACGTGAAAATGAATTGTGTCTACATTAATCAAATATATGTATTTAATCATGTGTAATTTATGCTGACAATATTCATTTTTGTGTTCTCGATGTAATAGTTGTTCTTTGTCCGCTTTAATCATATGTGATTATATATATTTAATCACACGAGATTATATGTATCTAATTTAGAAAAAAAAAAACCTAATATTGTCTATATAAATCATATATGATTAGATACATATAATCACATGTGATTATATACATGAGAACAACTATTGAATCAAGGACGCGAATACAAATTGTGTCCACATAAATCATATGTGATTAAATACATATAATCACATGTGATTAAATACATAAGACCATTTATTGAATCGAAACAGAAAAACTAAATATTATTCACATAAATCATATCCGATTAAATATATATAATCACATGTTATTATAAGTATGCAATCACATATGCTTTATGTGGACACCATTCACTTTCAGATTCTCGATTCACTAAACTTTAATCATATGTGATTAAATATATCTAATCACATATGATTTATATTGAAAAAATGAATTTTTTCCACATAAATCATTTGCGATTAGATGCATCATACATATAATCACATGTAACTATATACACGAGAACAACTATTGAAACAAAAACGTGAAAAAGACCTTTCCACATCATCATTTGTGATTAGATAGATATAATCACATGTGATTAAATACATGATACCAACTAATGAATCGAAAATGCAAAATGAATAGATAAAAGATATAATCACATGTGATTATATGTATCTTATCACATATGATCTATGTGGACAAGATTCACTTTTGTTATTTTCGTGTATTTAATCACATGTGATTATATGACTATAATCACATATGATTTATATGGAAAATATTGTTTTCGTTGTTCTTGTGTATTTAATCACATATGATTTATGTGGACAATATTTATTAGCGTCGTTCTTAAGTATTTAATCACATAAAATTTATATGTACAAGATTTTTTTCGTGTTCTCGATTAAATATTTGTTCTTATGTATTTAATCACATGTCATTATATGCATTTAATTACATATGATTTATGGGCACAATATTTGTTTTTGCGTTCTCGATTGAATAGTTGTTCTTTATCCACAACAACCATATGTGATTAAACACGTATAATAACAGGCGATTAAATTAATGAAAAACAATTATTATATAGAAAACACAAAAATGAATCTTTTTCATATAAATCATATGTGATTAGATGCATCATACACATAATCACATGTGATTATATACACGAGAACAACTATTGAATCAAAAACGCGAAAAAAATATTTTCCACTTACATCATACTATATGACTATATACATATAATCACATGTGATTAAATACATGAGACTAACTAATGAATCAAAAATGTGAAATGAATATTGTCCACAAAAATCATATATGTTATTAAACACATATAATAACATGTAATTAAATTAATGAAAACAATTATTAAATAGAAAACATGTATAATAACATGAGATTAAATTAATGAAAAACAATTATTAAATAGAAAACACAAAAATGAATCTTTTTCATATAAATCATTTGTGATTAGATGCATCATACATATAATCACATGTGATTATATACACGAGAACAACTATTAAATCAAAAATGCAAAAAAAATCTTTTCCATTTACATCATACTATATGACTAGATATATATAATCACATGTGATTAAATACATGTGACTAACTAATGAATCGAAAAAGTGAAATGAATATTGTCCACATAAATCATATATGATTAAATGATATAATCACATGTGATTAAATGAACGAGAACAACTATTAAATCAATAACACAAAAAACAAATGCTAGTGGTGTTGACGGGTAGTGGGTGGGTCAGCGTTGGTGGTGTTAATGGGTAGGTGATATGTGGTGTTTACATGTGATAATGTTGGTGGTGGTAGTGGTAGGTGGTGAGTGGTCATGGTGGTAGGTGGTTACGATGTTGGTAGGTGGTGGTGGGGATCGTGTTGGTAGGTGGGTGGTTGTAGTAGTAAGTGGTAAAAGGTGGTGGTGATATGGGTGGGGGTGGGGGTGAGGGTGGCAGGTAGTGGTGATGGATGGGTGGTGGCGGGTGATGGTGATGGATGGTAGTTGTGGTGGTTGGTGGTGGTGGCGAGTGGTAGGTGGTGGTGAGAATGGGGGTGTATGTGGGTGAGGTGATTGGTGGTAGTAGGTGATGTATATGGTGGTGGTGATGGGTGGTGGAGGCAGGTGATGGTGATTGGTGGTGGTGATAGGTGCGTAATGGTGATGGGGGTGGCGATAGGTGGTAGCGGGTAGTAGAGACGAATGGTAGTGGCGAGTGGTGGTGATGGATGGTGGAGGCAGGTGGTGGTGACGAGTAGTGGTGGCGGGTGGTGGGTGGTGGTGGCGGGGGTGATGGTGGGGGTGTTGGTGATGGGTAGGTGAGTGGTGGTGGGTAGGTGATGGTGGTGGCAGGTGGTGGTGGTGATGGTGGGTGGTAGTGGGGATGGTGGTGGTGGGTGGTAATGGGGGTGGTGGCGGTGGCGGGTGATGGTGGTGGTGGGTTGTGGTGATAGTGGTGGCGGTTGGTGGTGACGGATGGGGGAGGCAGTGGTGGAAGTAGTGGGTATGTTGGTATTGGTGGCGGGGTGGTGGTGGAGGCGGTTAGTGGTTGGTGGTTGGCAGGTGTTGGTGGCGGGTGATGGATGGTGTGGTGGTAGTAGGTTGTTGGTTATGGTGATGGGTGGTTGGTAGTGGTGGTGGTTGGTGGGTTGTATATGGTGGTGAGGGGTGGTAGGTAGTGGTCGTGGGTGGTGAGTGGTGTAGGTTAGTGAGTTTTTTTTAATTGTTTTTAACCATTTTTTGATTTATATGAATATTATTTTATTGTGTTTATTTACTTACAAACGTGTCACCTTGTAAATTAATTAATGATTTTTGTTCTCAAATGTTCTCGTAATAACAAATGTTCTCGATTGAACACTCCTTTATATATATATATATATATATATATATATATATGTCACTGTTGTAAAAATCCCGACTAGGTCCCGATTAATCTCTGATTAATCCTTAGGTGCTACTCGACCGATTAGGGGACGCCTAACGATTAATCTGTGCATACCTAATGAGTGAAACATTATAAAATGATGAAATTTTAATATTTTGAAGAAGTTTTATATCAATAGCAACTATTTTAGGCATGATTAGTGTTGTATTAATCATATGAACCTATTTTGTTATCATATTAGTGGTATTTATGAACTTCGATATGATATTAGTCATATTTAATTTTTTAAAATTCAACAAACTAACAATTAGTGGTCCCAATTTAATCCCGCGATTAATCTCCGTCTAGACGATTAATCCCTTGACACCAGTCCACCGACTAGCTAACGTAGAGCGTTTTTTACAACCTTGATATATATATATATATATATATATATATATATATATATATATATATATATATATATATATATATATATATATATATTAGTTTATAACCCGTGGGAATCACGATTACAAAATTAATTAAAATTTTATAGTAAAAACTTAAAATTATTAATTAATTATTTTAAATAAATTATTAATTAAGAGTTTTTTTAGTTATATAAATTTTAATCATTGATTTAAATAAATATGTGAAATTATATCATTTGTATTATTTTTATTTTAATTTTTATTCTAATGTTATTAATTTAATGTAATTAAAGTGGAAATTTTAAATTTTGAAATTTGAAATGGAGTTGACAAGTGGCATACATTAATTAGGAGAGATAATAAGGTGACACATGGCAAAAGGAGAATAAAACATGCATTAATTAGGAGACCTAATAATATGACACGTGTTAAAAGGAGAATAAAACTATTCTTTTATTAGAATACGGATATATATATATATATATATATATATATATATATATATATATATATATATATATATATATATATATACACACACACACACACACATAGAGAGAGAGGATTTGATGATGACTTGTGAGGACACCTTAAAAAATTGGAAAAAAATAAAAATCATAAAATCGAGCATAGTACTATATCGGAGAGGAAAAAATCGAAATTTTTTTTAGATCATTAAAATTGAAGCATGAATCATTTTTATGATCCATGATTCAATTTTAATGATCAATTATTTTTTCCAATTTTCTCTCCGATATAGTATTATATTCGATTTTATGATTTATATTTTTTTAATAAATTTTTTCAAATTTTTTAAAGTGTTTTCACGAGTAATCACCGAAAAAAGAATCCTCACTGGAACAATACCATATATATATATATATATATATATATATATATATATATATATATATATATATATATATATATATATAGGGTAAAGTGAATATACCTAACAACCTTATATAAGCTTATGTACCTAACTCCATAATACTACATCGATTTGTATCATATTTACATTGTAATTGCCTAAGGTTCTTAAACTTTAAGCCCATAACTTGATTACTTCCAAAATCTTTGGACTTTCACCAATATCTTTCTTTTACATCCCGTCTTATATATATATATATATATATATATATATATATATATATATATATATATATATATATATATATATATATATATATATATATATATATATATATATATATAAAAGATGTTTTTGTCTATCATTTCGGACCATAACCGTAATAAAGTCCAAATTTTGGGACCATTGTTTTTTTTAGAAAAAGTTGAAATAAAACCATAAATTTTTTAACAAATCATAAACAATTTCTTAATTTACTGGGGCATCTTTTATCTTGGTTATTGTTTTTAGAAACAGTGTCCAATGGGCTATGGGGAACTTGGAAACTTAAAGAACAAGTAGAGGTTTTCTAAGTTTTGAGAAATTAAATCCTGCCGATAAGAGCCCAGTAATATAAAAGGAACATGTATCAATGCTCTTTCAAGAAAGTCCAACGGACTACATTACTTATATTGTTCAAAGTGTTGAAAGCCCAAAGAAATGTCAAAGAAAAAAAAAATCGTGCCAACATTCTACACCATAAAACCTAAGCAATCAATTAAAAAACAAGACATGCTAATACATCTTTGACACATGGAAAGTCGATATCTAAACGGATTTTTGGTTAAATCAGAGTGAAAAGGAGTAGAAAATGGAGTATTTTGCAATGGGAGACAAATACACAAAGCAATGTTGGCACTTAAGATAGAAATTATATAAATGAAAAACGGGCATTTTTTATTGTACGGATCTTTAACCATAATAATAATAAAATTTAAATTACGAAACATGTCTTGAACGCATAAATAAGATCTATTAATTCCATTGGATGATTCAAGATTCAAGATACATGTTAAATTAATTTTTTTTTAATGTATTTACGTATTTTTAAATTCTTTGGAAATCGAAAAGTTACCCATGGTTTCCAAAGGGCCAATTGTGTTGTTGTTTTGTCACCCATATATTCTATAATTTTGTTGTTCTAAAAACATATTTTAAATTCATATAATAACATGTTATCATTATCTTGACTTTGAACTTTTATATTCCAAAAATTATCTAATGTTAATGGTTTTATAAATATTCGGTTTAGTGAATTTGTTGTCCAAATAAATATGTTTATTCTATTATGTGTTATAATGTGAATCATTTTATATATTTACAGCTTTTTTCATTAAATTCCTTACACTTATTATATACCCTTTTATAATGAGTTTATGTGCCTTAAGTGTTAGAAATTTTGCAAATAAGTAGATACATGACTTATATATTTTTATTTTAATACATATATTAGTTTGTAAAATCTTAAATTAAACTTTAATCCTAATAGTGGATTACTGATTTAAAACACTTGTCTGATGTTCGATGACTATATAAAACGTAAAATTCACTATGTTTGCGCATACGAATATGACAATTGTTAGTGTATGTTTTTGAAAGAAAATATGAATAAACATTCTAGTTCAAGCAATCAAAATCTTAAATGAAAAGAGTATAGACCTTAATATTAGTGTGCCATATGGAGATTAGAGGTGCCAACCATCACAACAAAAAACCTTCCGTTTAGCGACGACAAATAACGTTGCAATTGATGCCTAAAATCGTCGCTAATACCTTTTGCGACGATATGTTGTCGCTAAAGGGTCACCGCTTTTACCTTGTAGCTAATACTAAAATATCGTCGCATTTAGTTTCGTCCCTCAAAGCACCTGTCATCGCTATTAATGTAGATTCTATTAATTTTCCGGCCAACGCACGAAGTTCTTTTCGGCAAAGCTTCCCGAAAGCATGCATCGTCGCAATTGGTGCATGTCGTCGCAAAATCTGCCGCCGCTAATTTTTTTTTTTTAAACAATTTATATATGATATTAGTTAGTATATATTATAAAATGCAGAATTTATAAAAATGCAAAAATCAATACATACCACATTACATAAAACAATAAATACCACATCATAAAACATCAAATATACCACAGTACATAAACTGTCTAATAAATTCAAAATAAACATCAAATATACCATCCATAAACTATCTAATAAATCCAAAATAATATCATCCATAACATAAAACAAGAAATATTAGACTTCTCCATCTTCTCATCGTTGTCTTCCTCATCGTTGTTGCCTTCATTGTTGACACGGTTTTTAAACGAACATATAATATCTCCAATTGTCGTCACAAACGCCGAGTCTTGTAGAAAAACGTTAACTTCCACATCCTACAAAGTAAGTAGATAAGTTAAAATATCAAACTAAAAAAATATATTACTTAACAATTAAGTCACAAGAACATTAAGTCATTAACAATTTAAGAAACTATCAAACAACCAAATTAATTAAGTCCTTACCAATTTAACAAACTATCAAACTACCAAATCAATTAAGTCTTTAACAATTTAACAAACTACCAAACTACCAAATTCATAACAAATGAATTAACTACTTAATAAATAAGCAAAGTATCAAACTACAAAAAATTACTATAAATGCATCAGGTTCTTAACAATATAGCAAAACTACCAAATTCTTTAAGAGTTTAATAAGTACTTGTGTTGGTTATGGTGTTTGTGACTGTCATTGGGATGGAGCACTTGTACCCATTGCAGAAGGAGGTTTAGGCGCGATGCGCCTCACATGCCCCTTCGAGCACATGACACCTTTTCAAATATTGTTATCCAATCAATGGAGTTTGGATCACCATCGGATTCGGCTATGCGTTGAGTCTGTAAAGCAACCTCACTAACTAAAGCATTTTGTATTTCATGAAGATTGTTAATATACTTCAAAACTAACACAAAAAATCAACAATCTACTTCATTTTTAAGTAATAAAAACTTACATATTAGTCTTCAACTAGCTGATCAATAAATTCCCCTTGTTTATTCACATGTCTACGGTGAAATGCTTTAAGTCTATTCAAATTTTGTTTATGATTAAAAAATATGTTATACTTGAATAAACATTACAAAATATGTTATAACTGAATAAACATTACTTAACTTACGTTCTGAAAACAAAAACTACCATAGTTGCACATCAATCCACGATTCTTAACTACTTGCTTCTTCCGACATTTTTTGTTTTCATTGGATCGTTTGTTATGCTTATCTGTTAAGAAGTGGTCAATAGTATCACTCCAACGATGCGCATCCATACCATCGGGGGCTCGAGCCCTTCCCGCCTCCACATCACCTTGCAAATCAATAAAACGAGTTTTTGCAATATGTTTGCAGCCTCTATACCGCGCACATATGCGATTGTTCAGTAACGCCCAAAAAATGGAAGCATGGGATCATTGGAAATCGCATCAAAATCAAACCATGTCTACAAAGAATAGAGAAGTTAAAAATAAATCAAAATTTAACATATTAAATTTAACTTTATAAAAAATTTACTGAAAGATACCAGAACATGCCATCCCTTTTGGCATCAAAAATTTCTTTCCATGCGTTCTTATCCAAAGTGATGGTGTGCCACCATTAACACATTGTCGCCAACATATTAAGCAAATACAATTTAACTGCTGGTTGCAAAAAAAATGTAGCACATGGAAGCGGGGTCGAATCCTCAGGGACACATCGTAACAGTCAATGCATTTTGCATCAGGCAGATTCTAGTCAATAAAATTGAAATTATAAAAGGAGCTTTTGAATTAAACTAAAAACTAAAAATTGCAGTGAAAATAAATTAGATAAAACTCAGTAATAAAAACGATTTCAGTTCTGCTGCGACTTTCCTAATCATGCAATCAACTCATATCTGGTTATTGAGCATGCGTTCTATATAAGTTGGTACTGAGAAAAACTAACAAGCTCTAGTATAATCTCTTTTACCTAGTTAAATTAACTAAAACAAGCTCTTAAGTTAACACTAACTTTTTATTGACTAATTAAACAAGCTCTTAATTAAGATCAAAAAGGTTGTATTAAGTTTAGTGTAAAATTCCCAACAATACACAATACTTCTCACAAGCTTGGAAGCGTAAAGATATGATTTTTCAGTTTATATCATAGTTAAATCACAACACGGAACCAATCTAATACTTGTTACTTATTACTAGTTGACAAGAACAATTACAACTTCTATTAACTGATTAACATGAATGATAAAACCCTAGCTAGGTGATCAAACTAACAAGAATTAAAAATCAAACATGCATTAAGTTCAAAACTAAAAAATCTAGATAGAATCACATAAAGAAAACCAGATCTGATAACGGATCACATGAAAAGTACTAGTATATGAAGAACTGAAAACTAGGATTTAGCCATACATGGATAAAAACGAATCTAAACTAATAAAAAGAAACATTAACCGATTAATCTTCTAAACTAAGTGTAGAAGATGATTCACAACCTTCAGATCTTCAAAAAGTGCTGAAAAGTGTCAGAAATCACATTCAGAAGTGTTTTTCGTCCTCCGTAATTTTCTCTCCTTCGAATCTGATTATGAGGTTCATATTTATATGCAAGGTAGAAGCTTCCGGAGTAAGATATTAGAAAAGGGAGATGATTCTGCCACAATAAATTTTAATCCATCCACGTATTTTGACAGTAATTTGACAGTTATACCCCTAAATAAATTTAAACATAATGAAGTGAGAGAAAATCAATGTTTCCAAAAGCCACACGCATAGGCGCTGCTTCAGCCGACAATTCTTCTTCGATGCAATTAGTCTTCCTCCCCTAACCCCATTCTTCCTCAAGGACCACACACTATCAGTAACCACCACCAACTACAACCACCTCTGAATCAAAACCCACCGCCACAGCTCCCGAAAGCGCACCAATTCCAGACCCACAAATTAGATTACTCCTCTGAACCGAATAAACCTTATTCTTCAACATGCTCAATTTATAAACAAGCTTATCAATTTCCTACTTTTTCAAATTAAAGCAAGCTTGAATATTAGTTCTGAGAAATTGGTAATCCTTACTTCCTTCTTATATTCATCTACTTAGAAATTGTTTTTCTATTGTTTTTTGATATGGATTGATATGCATTTGATTATGTATTTTTTTTCTTGAATTTGATTTTGGTAGTGTTGGGATTTATCCTTTTGAGGTTTTTCAGTAGCGGTAATTGAAAATTGTTAACTTGGCTATACTCTTAAAATCATTTGATTCGACTCTAGAGATTAGTTGTTGATTCATATTAGTTGATCATCATCCTCGTTCCAGTGGCGTTACTAATACGACATGTAAAAAGAAGGCTGCAGACATTAGTGGTAAGCTTGTTATAATCACCATCGACCCTTTAATGGGTTTAAATTATGCTCCGATCCCGATGACCTTGAGTTTTCTACTGGTTTATGTGTAATATTCTAATTTCTAATCATAAATATAGTAAAGTAGAAAAAGAGCTTTAATCTTTGTTCATTGGCTTATGATATAAGGTGATAATTTGTGTATTAGGTTATGTGAGTTTGGGAATCAATAAACGGATTGATGAAGTTCTTTGTTTATTAACCTTTCTGCTTTATTGTTTTTCTCTAATTTCAGGATATAATCGTGACGAAGATGAATGATGGACTTTGTAAACTATTGATATCCAAATCAAACAATATTATTAGAAATTATTATGAACAATATTGCAACGGAGTTTTGCAAATTCTCAAGGTAGTAGTCATGTCCACCATTAAAAGCATGGAAGACATGAAGAGGTACTAATGTATTGCTGAATTGAAGGAAGGAGGTAAACGTTATGCTTCATGGTAAGTGTTTGGAAACAAAAATATTTCTCTCTCTCTCTCTCTCTCTCTCTCTCTTAAATATTTATAAATTAAAATTAGGGGTATAAATGTCAATATATAATTTTTCAGTGGAAGGATAAAAAGCCTTTAGTGGAAAAATCACCAACCATTAAAAAATATGATTGCAAAATTAGGATATGCGATCACAGATTTATATATATTTTTTCCAGAATTGCCCTTAAATGAAGTACATAGCTATTTTTGAAGTTTCGGGAGGTGCATCACAACAATGAGATTGACGATATGAAAATAAGATCGTTTATTTTGAGATTTTTATTCAGATAACTTTTTTCGACCCTGCAAAACTTCGACTAATTTATGCGATCACAAAAGTCAAAAATGCGATCACATTTTTGGCTTTTTGGCACATTTCGGTCGCAATTCTTCAGTTTAAGTAAAAATGAAAGTCTTCCGAATTTTGTATCGTTTTTAGAAAATTTTGAATCTCATCAATCGGAGTTATGTGTCATATAATATGTTCAAAATACTAATTGGGGGTCAAAGTTGTCAACAACATCCTTTAGGCTTTAGAATGTAGCAATCTATCTTCGTAAAATCAATTCGATCGAATGTTTCTTGACCAAAATATCTTCTCAGCATTCCTTCGAATCATTCAAAAGTTCCAAGCTCTATTTAACTCCAATGCTCCATCAAACGCATCCAAAGCTGCTACCAAAATACTGCTGCACTGTATTTATCTGAAAATGACATAAAAATGCTAACAGTACAAGAATTCTAATATAAATCATGAGAACATTATTTAAATAAATGACATGCAAATGTACAAAATGTGATTCTAAATGATAATGAAAACTACCCTAAAAGATGCATAAAATGGCATCCATCAAATCTCTCCGGCAACGACACCAATTTGTTAACACGCTGTCGCGGACGTATTAAGAAGGGTTGAATCCTCAGGGAGATAGCCTAAAGGTCAATGCCTTTTTGCATCAGGCACATTCTAGTCAATAAAACATAAATTATAAAAAAAGGAACTTTTGATTAAAACTGAAAACTAAAATTACAGTGAAAATAAGCTAAATAAAACTTAGTAATAAAAATCATTTCAGTTTTGCTGCGACTTTCCTAATCATGCAATCAGCCTAGATCTTGTTATTCAAAATGCGTTCTATCTAAGATGATAATGAGAAAAACTAACAAGCTCTATTATAATCTCTTTTACCTAGCGAAATTAAGTATAATAAGCTCTTCAGTTAACCGTAACTTTTTAAGATCAGAAAAGTTGCATTAAGTTCTGTGTAAAATTCCCAACATTACCCGATACTTCTCAAAAGCTCTGAAGCATAAAGGTATGATTTTTCAATTTATATTAGATTTACATCCCTAACACAAAACCAATTTGATACTTATTACTTATTACAAGTTGAGAAGAACAATTACGGATTAGATTAACTGATTAAAAGGAATGATTAAACCCTAGCTAGGCGATCGGACTAACAAGAATTAAAAATCAAACGTTTATTAAGTTCCAAACTAAAAAATCCAGATAGAGTCACATAAAGAAAACCTGATTTGATAACTGATCACATGAAAAGTATTAGTCTATGCAGAACTGAAGACTAGGGTTTATCTAGACATGGCTAAAAACAAATCTAAACCAATAAAAAGAAACATAACTGATTGATCTTCTAAACTAAGTATAGGATACCATTTACAGCCTTCAGATCTTCATAAAGTGTCAGAAAACGCCTTCAGAAACGTTTCTCGTCACTTGGATAAGTCTCTCATTCGAATCTAATTATGAGGGTCGTATTTATATGCAAGACAGAAACTTCTGGAGCAATATATTAGAAAATACGATAGCAAAATCAAGATATGCGATCAAAGATTTGGATATTTTTCCAGAATTTCCCTTAAATAAATTACGATGCTATTTCTGAAGTTTCGGGAGCTGCATCAAATCAATGCAATCGTAGATATGAAAATACGATCACAGTTTTTGATATTTTTCTTCAGATGACTTCCAGATGACTTTTTTCAATCCTGCAAAACTTCGACTCATTTATACAATCGTAGAAGTCAAAAATACGATCACATTTTTGGATTTATGGCACATGTCGGTCGCGATTCTTTAGTTTAAGTAACGACGAAATTCGTCCAAAATTTTGTTTAGTTTTCAGAACATTTTGAATCTCGTCAATTGGAGTTATGAGTCATGAGATATAGTTAAAATACTAACATGGGGTCAAAGCTTCCAACAACATCCTTTAGCCTTTAGAATGTAGTAATCTATCTTCGTAAAATCAATTCGATCGAATGTTTCTTGGCCAAAATAGATTCTAATAATTCCTTAGAATCCTTCATATGTTCCAAGATCCATTTAACTCCAATGCTCCGTCAAACGCATCCAAAGCTGCTCCCAAAATACTATTCCACTCGAATTATCTGAAAACGACATAAAAGTGGTAGCACCATGGGAATTATGATACAAAACATGAGTTGAACATTATTTAATCAAATGACATGCAAATGTACAAATATGATGCTAAATGATATTAAAAATTACCCTAAAAGATGCATAAAATGTCATATATCAAATCTCCCAAAACTTGAACCTTACTTACCCTCTAGTTGTAACACCGTAAATTTCAAAACATTTTTTCACATTTTTAAAAACATATTTTCATTCATAAACATTATAAAATCTCATCATTTCACATGTCAATCCAAATAACACATCCCAAGATCAGAATGTATAAAACTCCTCGTGTATGTACTGATCATGCCGGCGCCTTCCTGCGATCCTCACTGGTACCTGAAACACATAACACCAGACACTGTAAGCATAAATGCTTAGTGAGTTCCCCAAAATACCACATGCAACACATATTAGTCACTCGAGGCTATAACTTTGAATGACCCTCTGGTCAAAGTGTCTTAGTGGGACCCTCCAGTCCCATAACTCTGTGGACCCTCTGGTCCTAACTCTGTGGACCATTTGGTCCTAACTCTGTAAACTCTGAATCACATATAGCACAAAATCACATAGATAACATATAGTATACAATATACTCTATCACATAACTCTAATTACCACTCTAGGTAAAGTATAGTGAGATGACTCACCTCGGGTAACGTGGTAAACCTCGAACTCTGAAATACTGCACTAGCCTCCGCCTAATCACATAAATAATAACTCTAATTAATACAACTTCTTCAGGCTAGGCCAACCCCTCTTTATAAGTTCTCTAAGAAGAGTAAAAGACCATTCTACCCCTCTAATGGCTCATAAGTCCAAACACTGACTAAACCCTAAAAGTTAACCAGAGTCAACAGTCAAACTTTGACCCAACTCGTCGAGTGCACTCGCGTGACTCGGCAAGTACATGTATGTCCTCTTCGCCCCTGGTCCTCACTCGACTCGCTGAGTCAACCCTTTACTCAACAGGTCATCACAGGTCGCGAATCGCGGGGCAACCCGACTCGACTCGTCGAGTCCCTTATGGTCTCGGCAAGTTCCTCCCATGACAACACTCATATGACCTCTTGAGGTATGATCTGCTTCTATAATCTATAGATCTGACTTCCCCACGACGAATAACCACGTAAAGGTCGAATCTTGACCCACATGCAACGTGTACAAGGCTTATCTTGGTGAAATTCCTTCTAACATGGAAACCTAGTCTCCTTTCCTCCATAGACCATCATAAAGTAGAATGGGGAAAGCGCTCTGGACCTCTATGGATCCAGATCTGAAGTCTTATCAAACCCAAAAGGGGCTATAGAAAACCCTAGATCATGTATCTTAGCCCAAAACAGAAAAGGGAGTTCGATTTGATACCTTAAACGTGTAGATCTGAACTTGAAAACCCTGGATCCACAGCTCCCTTGACCTCTTCTTGCTGGAAATGACTTCTCCTTTGCTAAAACACACCAAAATCGATCAATATGGCCTTAAATCACTCTCAACTCGCTTAAGCTCTTAAGGGGCACTCGCTCTAGACAGGTAGCCACACAAGAGGGATATAAGGTCCTTTAAATAGGGATCTGGCCCGGGGAATTAGGGTTTCAGCTTACAGCGCGGACTCATCAAGTCCACCCTTTCCGACTCATCGAGTCCGTTCATTAATCCTGTCAGCATTCATGCTCCTACTCGACGATTCTACGACTCAACTCGTCGAGTCCTTCTCTTTTCTCACAATAAATGAATAATAATAATACATGGAATACCGAATGTTACAATTCTCCCTCACTAGAATCAGACTTCTCCCTCGAAGTCTTACTCCATAAACAACTCTGGATGCTGCTCACACATCTCAAACTCTGGCTCCCACGTCAGCTCAGACCCTCTTCGATGTTGCCACTGGACCTGCACCAGGGGGACCTCCTTGTTCCTTAGAACCTTGATCTTCCGATCCAAAATCGCAATTGGCCTCTCAACATAATTCAGGCTGGCATCCACCTGAATATCCTCCAACGGTACCACTGCCGTCTCGTCGGCTATACACTTCCTCAACTGAGACATGTGGAAGGTATCATGGATTTGAATCAACTCTGCAGGTAGCTCCAGATGATATGCTACTCTGCCTACCCTCGCAGTCACCCTGAACAGACTAATGTACCGGGGCCCTAGCTTGCGCCTCTTCCTGAATCGGATCACTCCTTTCCAAGGAGATACCTTCAGGAGTACGAAATCCCCCACCTGGAACTCAAGCTCGGATCGTCGCCTATCCACATAACTCTTCTGGCGACTTTGGGCTGTCAATAACCCCTGTCTGACCTGCTGAATCTGCTCAGTCGTCTGAAGCACTAAATCAGTGTTGCCCATCACTCGCTGCCCAACCTCTCCCCAGTATATGGGAGTCCGACACCTCCTCTCGCACAACAACTCAAAGGGAGGCATGCCGATACTCGAATGGTGGCTGTTGTTATAAGAAACTCAGCCAACTGCAAATACGTGTCCCAACTTCCTCCGAAGTCCATCACACATGCTCGCAGCATGTCTTCGAGCGTCTGAATCGTCCGCTCACTCTGACCATCCGTCTGTGGGTAGTATGCGGTACTAAAATGCAGCCTTGTACCCAACTCCTCATGGAATTTCTTCCAGAATCTGGAAGTGAAACGCACATCTCGATCTGACACGATCGAGATCGGCACTCCATACCATGATACCACCTCTCTCACATATAACTCTGCCAACCTCTCAGCAGAAAAGCTCTCACTGATATCAAGAAAGTGAGCTCTCTTCGTCAGCCGATCTACAATCACCCAAATTGCATCGACTCCCCTCGCAGTCCTTGGCAGTTTGCTGATAAAATCCATGGAAATCTATTCCCACTTCCACTCGGGAACCTCAAGTGGCTGCAACTTGCCATGCGGGCGCTGGTGCTTGGCCTTCACCCTGCGACAGGTCAAGCACCTCTCTACGAACCACACGACATCCCTCTTCATATAGGGCCACCATACTCCCTCTTCAAGTCCAAATACATCTTAGTGGCCTCGGGATGGATCGAGAACCTCGATCTATGCGCCTCCTGCATTAGAATGGTACGTGCCCCGCCTTCAGACGACACCCAAATCCGACCCTGAAAGGTGATAAGCCCACGATTATCGGCAACAAACTCAGATATCTGTCCGATCACCCACTCTCTTTTGCAGTTCTTCGGTCTCATAGCCTCTACCTAGGCCTCCCGAATGGTGTCCAACAATGGAGTCATCACTGTCAATCTCAAAAAACATCTCGCAATGGAGCACTCTCCGCCCTGCGACTCAGGGCATCGGCTACCACATTAGCCTTGCCCGGGTGGTACAGGATCTCCCACTCATAATCCTTTACCACATCCAGCCATCTCCTCTGGCGCATATTCAGGTTGGGCTGATCCATCAGATACTTCAAGCTCTTGTGATCCGTGTATATGGTACACCGGACCCCATATAAATAGTGATGCCAGATCTTGAGGGCGAACTCCACAGCCCCAACTCCAGAACGTGAGTGGGATATCTCGTCTCAAGAGGCTGCAACTGCCTCGATGCGTATGCTATCACATGACCTCTATGCATCAGCACTGCACCCAATCCTGATATCGACGCGTCACAATACACCACAAAATCCTCCATCCCCTCCGAAAGGGCTAATACCGGGGCTTCGCATAATCTCTGGCGAAGTGTCTCGATTGAGGCCTGCTGCTCTGGGCCCCAACTGAATGCTACGTCCTTCTGGGTCAGCCTGGTGAGAGGAACAACAATCTTGGAGAAATCTCTGATAATAGCCGGCCAACCCCAGAAAACTCCTGGTCTCTGATGGGGCTCCCGACACCTCCCAACTCATCACTGCCTCAATCTTGGCCAGATCGACCAATATCCCATTCTGGTTGATGAGGTGTCCTAAGAACTGGACCTCTCATAACCAGAAATCGCACTTGGAGAATCTGGCGTAAGGCCTCTTCGATCTCAGAACTCCGAGGATCTCTCTCAAATGCTCCTCATGCTGCTCTCTGGATCTCTAATACACCAATATGTCATCGATGAACACGATTGCTGAACGATCCAACATCGGCCTGCACACCTTGTTCATGAGATCCACGAACACCGGCGATGCATTGGTGAGCCCGAAAGGCATCACCACGAACTCGTAATGCCCATAACGAGTCCTAAACGTTGTCTTCCGGATATCCTCCTCACGCACCCTCATATGATGATATATCGAACTCAGATCAATCTTAGAGAGCCAAGACGCTCCCTGCAACTGATCGAATAAATCATCGATCCTCGGTAAGGGGTAACAGTTCTTGACCGTCAGCTTGTTCAACACCCGGTAATCAATGCACATCCGGTGTGAACCATCCTTTTTCTTGACAAAAAGGATCGACGCTCCCCACGGCGAGCTACTCGGCCGTATAAACCCCTTTCCCAGCAGCTCCTGAAGCTGCGAGGATAACTCCTGCATCTCTGGAGGCGCAAGGCGATAGGGCACCTTGGTGATAGGCGCTGCCCCCGGAACCAAATCGATACGGAACTCCACCTGCCTCACGGGAGGCACGCTCGACAACTCCTCGGGGAAAACATCTGGGAACTCACGCACTATCGGGACCTCGTCGACCGATCTCGGTCTCTCTGCATCTACTCTCGTATCCACCACATATGCCACAAACCCACTACAGCCCTGGTGTAGGCTCTGAGTCACTCTAGCGGTCTAACAAAATGCTGACCTGGAACGGGTACCCTCGCCATAAACCGTAATAACTCCCTCACTAGGGTCTCGTATGGTCACCAGCTGCTGCTCGCAGTCGATAACCGCACCAAACCGGCTCAACCAGTCCATGCCCACAATGACGCAGACATCTCCCATCGCAATCGGGACCAAATCAATCGGAAACTCAACGCCGAAGATCTCGAGTACACATTCTCGGATCACATCAGTGGCATACACCGCTCTCTCTTTAGCTATGGAAACTCGCAAAGGTTGACTCAATGCTTCTCGACCAATACTAATATGCTGACTAAAGGCTAACGACACAAAAGACCGACTCGCACCCGAGTCAAACAACACCAAAGCATGTACATAACTCACAAGAAATGTACCTACGCATATCATAATATAAGCATCACACCACAAATTCAAAATAAATAAATAAATGAAAGAATACATACCAGCCACCACATCTGGCATTGTGCGGACCTCCTCCGCTATCAACTGGAAGGCTCTCCCATGAGCCAATGGCGCCTAGGCCTTCACTGGCCGACTCTCGGTAGCTTGAACAACAGCAGGGGCAGATCCCTGCGATGCCCCCCCTGGGATGATCCCTGCAACTGCGGACACTCGGCCTTCCGGTGTCCGGTCTTGTTGCAATGAAAACAAACTGCAAACCCCTTGGGGCAATCCTTGCCGCACTTGCCACAAGTGCAACCCTTTTGGTTCCCTGATCTCGAATCAGCGGGCTTGACCCGCTTGGCTGCCGGCTGGGACTGAGTCGGCCGCCGATCTATAACGCCCGTGTTTCTGGGCTTGCCATTTTTAGCAATGTAATAGTCTAGGTTAACCTTTGTAACCCAAATTTGAAATAATAAGAACGTATTATTTGTGTATTATGTGTTTCGTGCTTAATTGCTTAATTATATGATATGATGAATTAAGAATAAAATGAGCGTCAAAATTTAAGTGTAAAATAAACTTGATATCATTGGATAATGTTGTAGTAATTGAAACGAGTTTTCCGGATATATATAGAACGCCCAAATCTGACTTCGTATGAGGAAGTTATGATTTTCTGAAGTTTCGACTAGGCAGTATGCAGCCCGAATACTCGATTTGAGATCGAGCGGTTTTTAGCCGAAACAATCTAAACGAGAATCGAAGATCTCGTTGTTAGTAGCAAAACGATGAAAAGTTAGGCGAGAACGGACGGCGGACAAAGAAGTTATGAATTTATAACAAAGTTTTCTGTCCCGGCCTACTAAAAATAAATAATAAAAATAAATTCAAAATTAGCCGACGGAGTCTAAATGAAAGTTGTAGAGCGTAGTATCACTTACATGTGGATATAAAGAACGTCGAAAACGGAGTTCGTATGAGGGAGATATGAATTTTCAAAGTTTATTAAATATTAAATATTTAATTTTAATTCAAACTTCCGATATTATCCGAAGAAGAGTTACCGGACTCATCCGAAGTACGCCCAGCGTACTAGTGTACACCCAACGTACTACTCGAGTGCTCCGAGTTCGTAAGCGATGACGTAAAGGAGCCGATGACGCAGGTGATGACGGCTTCTGAGGCAGTACGCCCCGCATACCCCGAAGTTACGCCCAGCGTAACCCCGAGGATCAGCCCTATAAAAGGGGATGCGAAGCCAGCTTCTTTTCTTTTACAATTTCCATCCTTTTCTCTCTAGTTTTTCCTCGTTTAGCGTGCCATTTATACCCCGAAGCCCCGGTAATATTCCCGAGCCCCGAAGCAAGATCCGAAGCCCCGAGGACCCCGAAGAGCGTTATTCCCGAGCCGAAGCTCTGCCCGCGAGGAGCCCGGTTTTTGTGAAGATCTTCCTGATCTACAGAGAAACACTACTTCTGCAAGCCGTAGTGCTGCCCGATCATCTTCTGATCAAGTGAGCGTGTAGTCATTTTCTTCCAACGCAATATTATGAAGTATTTTATATAAAATACGTGCTATGTGTATATATTTTGTTGTTATATGTGTGAATGTATATTCACTTTCTTCTATCTCATAGATCTGATTTATTCTCTATGAAATACGTGTTATGTGTGTATGCCTCATCTGTTATGTGGAATATGTATTGATTACAACATGCTATACAGGTTTTTAAACTATGTATAAAAATGTATATTTTTGTCTACTAATATGTAGGGTAGAACATGGGTAGATAGTTGGTGTGTAATAAACAGATGAGAGGCCTCGGTGTTGTTGGTGTTATTCTTGTCATTCAGCAGAGTATGGATGACGACCACGGACTATTCTAGACTGTCCAGTGGAACACTAGCAGGCTCATAACCTGTAGGTGTTGTGAACGACGTGTTCACCGGTGTACTCTATCCCCCTCATGGTTGCCTTTAGGATATTTATTGCTAAGGAAGCCCCTTTGCAGTAATGTCCGTCCCGATGAAAAATCCTAGATTAGGTCCCTTATAATAGATGTTGTTTTAGGGACATAAAGTGAGGATAACGGGAATGGGTAATCGGGTTTATTGTTGATTGTTAAATTAAATATAATTATTGTGGGTTGAAAACCCTATATGCTCACTAGGCTCCCAAGCCTGACCCACTCAGTTTATTTGTATTACAGGAAGTGGCACAAGAGCTTAAGATGGACGAATCATCAAGTTGTTTTGTTTACAAGTCTGTATATGTATATATTGTTGAATGACTTGTAATATTATCGTTTATGCTTTATGATCTGTATCGGAACATGACACCCCGATTTTTGATTATGAAATGAAATCATATTTCGTTATGAAGTGTTCTGATAAATATCTATTTTATCATGTTGTGTTTTCGGGAACAAATTCCGCATCTCTTTTAAAATTAAAAGGATTTACTCTGAAAATGTTTAAAAAGCATAAATGAAATCGGTCTTTTCTGGCCGAGATTTTGGGGATGTCACAGTTGGTATCAGAGCATTAGTTTAAGCGAACTAGGAATTTGTAGGATTTCTAGACTTAAACTTAGTATGCTAAGTGGAGATTGTGAGATGTGTGTCTGATAAATTTTAGACTCGAGCACTAGTTTATTTTAGGAAAGTTGCCTAAAATGCTTTTATGTGCTAAATGTTATATGTTGTCATATATGATATTACTTGTTTGGATCTACGGTTTGTTGCCAACCGGATCTGAAGGTTTATGTGTTTAGGATTTTAAGCGTATGTATACAATATTAGAACTAGCATGTAATCGTTTGAAGTACTAAGGATAAATTGAAATCTTATCGTGAAAGAGGATCTAATTTCACCTTATTCGGTGTATAGATCAAAAATGGTGAGAACAAGAAGCGGAGTTGGAAATGCCGATGAAAACAGGAATCAATCGCCTGTAATTCAACAAGTACCTGATGTAGCTGCTGCACCTGAGCCGTTGACAATGGCTGGTGTACAAATGATGATTCAAATGATGTTGGATCGTCAGATGGAAGAAACAAGACGCCTGCTTAGGCAAAATCGTGAAGAACCGTCAATTCAAGTAGAAGAGCCCGAGGAGAATGGAGGGCAGTCTGAAGGAGAAAACTTTAGTGGGATCATTGTTCAAGACAACCCACCAGTGGTTAGACGTAATAACCAGTATGGAGGAAATGATGGGCGTGGGTGTAAGTATAAGGATTTCATGGCATCCAAACCACCATGTCTATCCGGAAGCCCGACTCCGGTGCAAGTTATGGACTGGGTCTCCGAAATGGAGACTATGTTTGAAAGTTGCGAATGCAGCAACAAGCAGAAGACCGCTCTTGCGATCCCTCTGCTAAAATCTGGGGTGTTGAGTTGGTGGAAGCTGTTAGCTGACTCTATGCCCAAGGGAGAAGCAAGAAAAATGTCTTGGGAAGACTTTGTGGAACAACTAAAGCTGTAATACTGCTCCGAGTAGGACCTTCTGGAAATCAATAATGAGTTTCAGAATTTGAAGAAAGGGAAATTGAGCGTTACTGAATACGCTGCAAGTTTCACAGAAAAGATGAAGTTTATCCCATATTTGGTACCTAGAGAACTCTCTAAGGTCAACAAGTTTGCCCTTGGACTACCGGTGGACTATGGTCCAATGGTTAAGCAAGCAACCATATTGAAGGCCGCCATCTGGGCTGCTAGAAATGTTGAGACCCAGATCAGGGAAAAAGGTCTGGAAAGGTCAGAGGTGGGTGAAAAGAGGAAAATCGATGGATCTTCAAGGTCCAGCAAGAAAAGTAAGTTCTCGAAATCTGGTTCGAGAGGAAGTGGAGGAAAGGTAGAGGAGAAATGGTGCGACAAGTGCAAGAAGAAGCATCATGGGAAGTGTGGCGGGGAAACCACATGCTTCAAATGTGGAAAGCCAGGACATTATGCCAACGAC
The DNA here is from genome assembly GCF_002870075.4 of Lactuca sativa. NCBI lineage: Eukaryota > Viridiplantae > Streptophyta > Magnoliopsida > Asterales > Asteraceae > Lactuca > Lactuca sativa. The sequence goes on along the minus strand of NC_056627.2, from coordinate 250,618,753 downwards.
TGCACCCTCACCAAGAATGTTTGTTATGGTTACGGTGAGGAGGGGCACATCTCAAGGGATTGTCTGAAGAAGAAAGAGGCATCAAAACCCAACATTCCGCCAAAGCCGAAGGCGAGAGCATTCCAGATGACACTAGAAGCTGCTAAAGATGAAGCTGATGTCGCTTTAGGTACCTTTCTCATTAACAAATTGCCTGCCCAAATTTTATTTGATTATGGAGCCAACTACTCCTTTATATCGCATGAATTTGGTAGAAAACTAGCTTTGCCTGTTGATAGACTAGATAATGCCTTATTAGTCGAAGTTGCTAGTGGCAAGTTTGTACCTGTTAGCCATTGTATGAAAACATCTTAATTGATCTGAATGAGAATAAGTTCCATGAGGAATTATTGCCTATCGAACTTAATGGTTTCGACATCGTTTTGGGAATGGATTGGCTTAGCGCCAATGATGCCGAAATTTTATGCAAGAAGAAAATAGTGAAAGTGAACCCGCCTGGGAAGGAATCATTTATGGTGTATGGAGATAAACGCAGAGTAAATTCTGGAATCATTTCTCTAATGAAAGCCAGAAAGTGTTTGACCAAGGGGTGTACATCATACTTAGCATTCATGATCGATGCTAAGAAGGAAAAGAAGGTGATGCAAAATATTCCTGTTGTGTGTGATTATCCAGAAGTATTTCCCGAAGGTCTTCCTGGATTACCGCCCAATCGGCAAGTAGAATTTCATATCGACTTGTTGCCCGAAACAACGCCAATTGCAAAAGCACCTTATCGATTAGCACCGACGGAGATGAAGGAGCTGATGATGCAACTTCAGGAGTTATTGGACAAGGGTTTCATTAGACCTAGTTCATCACCTTGGGGAGCTCCGGTGTTATTCGTAAAGAAGAAAGATGGAAGCATGAGGATGTGCATTGATTATAGAGAGCCGAATAAGGCAACAATAAAGAATAGATATCCGTTTCCGAGGATTGATGATCTGTTCGATCAACTACAAGGTTCAAGTTATTTTTCAAAGATCGACCTAAGGTCAGGATATCATCAGTTAAAGGTAAAAGAGCGGGATATAGAGAAGACTGCATTCAGAACACGATATGGACACTATGAGTTCTTGGTTATGTCGTTTGGACTGACCAATGCTCCAACAACATTTATGGATTTAATGAACAGAGTTTGTAACCCGTTCCTTGATAAGTCTGTGATAGTGTTTATGGATGACATTCTGATTTACTCAAAGAGCCAAGAGGAGCATGGCAGACACTTGCGAGAAGTTTTGGAAGTCTTGAATAAGGAGAAGCTGTATGCGAAGTTCTCAAAATGTGATTTTTGGATTCATGAAGTCCAATTCTTGGGTCACGTGGTCAACCAAGAAGGGATAATGGTTGATCCAGCGAAGATCGAAGCTGTAATGAAGTGGGAACAACCGAAAAGTCCCACGGAGATCTGAAGCTTTTTAGGATTAGCCGGATATTACCGAAGGTTTATCCAAGGCTTTTCTTCGATCGCTAGTCCATTAACAGCTTTGACCCACAAAGGAGCTACTTATGCTTGGAGTGATAAGCATAAAGAAGCATTCGAGAAGCTAAAGAAGAAACTATGCGAGGCACCAATACTTTCTCTACCCGATGGAGTTGAAGACTTCGTTGTTTATAGCGATGCGTCTGGTGTTGGATTGGGTTGCGTTTTGACCCAAAGAGATAAGATGATCGCGTATGCATCTTGACAGCTAAAAGAGCATGAAAAGAACTACCCGACTCATGATTTGGAGTTGGCAGCGGTAGTTTTCGCTCTGAAAATATGGAGACATTACCTCTATGGCACGAAGTGCAAACTTTTTACTGATCATAAGAGTCACCAATATCTTTTTGGTCAGAAGGAATTGAATATGAGACAACGACGCTGTTTGGAATTACTTAAAGACTACGTCTGTGAGATACTTTACCACCCCGGTAAAGCCAATGTTGTTGCTGATGCTCTCAGTCGGAAAGTCAATCTTGAAAAGAGAAGGCCAAGAGCGTTGAGAATTGAAGTTGTCTTGACTATTTTGGAAAGTATAAAGAAAGCTCAAAGAGAAGCTTCTGAGAAGAATGACCGAAAGGAGGAACGTTTGGGCAAAACGTTGTTGTTCGGTGTAAATAGTCATGGACTGAAGGTGTTCCAAGATCGGATTTGGATACCTAAGACAGGAGGAGTCAGAGATCTTCTGATGGAAGAAGCTCACAAAACCATGTACTCGATTCATCCCGGTAGCACTAAAATGTATAGGGACCTGAAACCCTATTATTGGTGGCCGACGATGAAGCTCGACATTGCGAAGTATGTGGCGGAGTGTGTGACTTGTGCAAGAGTCAAGGCACAACATCAGAAACCATACGGGAGTTTAGAACCATTTCCTGTGCCTATGGGTAAGTGGGATGACATTGCTATGGATTTTGTCACTAAACTACCCATAATAAAAAATGGTCACGACATGATTTGGGTGGTCGTTGATCGATTCACTAAAAGTGCGCATTTCATAGCAGCCAATGAGAAATGGTCTATGGAAAAGCTTGCGAATTCTTACGTGAAGGAAATTGTGAGGCTTCACGGTGTTCCGTTAACGATTGTGTCAGATCGTGACAATCGTTTCACCTCACGATTTTGGAAAAGTCTACAAGAGGAATTGGGTACCAAGTTGTGTTTAAGTACAACTTACCATCCGCAGACTGATGGTCAGAGCGAACGGACGATACAAACACTTGAAGATATGCTGAGAGCATGTACCCTAGAATTCCTAGGTAATTGGGATGAACATTTACCATTGGTAGAATTTTCCTACAATAATAGTTTCCACTCGAGCATTAAGATGGCACCTTATCAAGCTTTGTACGGGCAGAAGTTTCATACGCCGTCTTGTTGGCTTGAGGCTGGGGAAAAGCAGTTTATGGGACCAGAGATAGTACATCAAACTGCTGAAAAGTTGAAAATAATTAGGGAGAGAATGTTAGCAGCTCAGGATCGTCAAAAGAGCTATGCTGACAAAAAGCGAAGGCCGATGACTTTTGAAATTGGAGATTTGGTTTTGCTTAAAGTCTCGCCATGGAAGGGACTTATAAGATTTGATAAAAGTGGAATATTGAGTCCAAGGTTTATTGGACCGTTTAAAGTTCTTCAGAGAATTGGGAACCAAGCTTACAAGCTCGAACTACCAGAGGAACTGAATGGAATTCATAACACTTTTCATGTGTGTTATTTGAGGAAGTTCACGGGAGATGTTCCCGACATAATTCCACTTTCGGAGTTAAGAATCGATGAGAACAAAAGATTGATTGAAGAACCAGAGGCAATCGTTGACCGAAAGACTAAGAAATTGCGACGTAAGATGGTTGAGTTAGTGCTTGTTCGATGGAAACACGCGAATGGGCCAAATCTCACCTGGGAGACGGAGAGTGACATGATGAGTCGCTATCCGCATTTGTTTGTTGATGTGTGATTCCGGGGACAATCATTCTAAGGTAGAGAGAATTGTAACGCCCGTGTTTCTGGGCTTGCCATTTTTAGCAATGTAATAGTCTAGGTTAACCTTTGTAACCCAAATTTGAAATAATAAGAACGTATTATTTGTGTATTATGTGTTTCGTGCTTAATTGCTTAATTATATGATATGATGAATTAAGAATAAAATGAGCGTCAAAATTTAAGTGTAAAATAAACTTGATATCATTGGATAATGTTGTAGTAATTGAAACGAGGTTTCCGAATATATATAGAACGCCTAAATCTGACTTCGTATGAGGAAGTTATGATTTTCTGAAGTTTCGACTGGGCAGTATGCAGCCCGAATACTCGATTTGAGATCGAGCGGTTTTTAGCCGAAACAATCTAAACGAGAATCGAAGATCTCATTGTTAGTAGCGAAACGATGAAAAGTTAGGCGAGAACGGACGTCGGACAAAGAAGTTATGAATTTATAACAAAGTTTTCTGTCCCGGCCTACTAAAAATAAATAATAAAAATAAATTCAAAATTAGCCGACGGAGTCAAAAGGAAAGTTGTAGAGCGTAGTCTCACCTACACGTGGATATAAAGAACGTCGAAAACGGCGTTCGTATGAGGGAGATATGAATTTTCAAAGTTTATTAAATATTAAATATTTAATTTTAATTCAAACTTCCGATATTATCCGAAGAGGAGTTATCGGACTCATCTGAAGTACGCCCAGCGTACCAACGTACTACTCGAGTGCTCTGAGTTTGTAAGCGATGACGTAGGTGATGACGGCTTCCGAGGCAGTACGCCCCGCGTACCCCGAAGTTACGCCCAGCGTAACCCCGAGGATCAGCCCTATAAAAGGGGATGCGAAGCCAGCTTCTTTTCTTTTACAATTTCCATCCTTTTCTCTCTAGTTTTTCCTCGTTTAGCGTGCCATTTATACCCCGAAGCCCCGGTAATATTCCCGAGCCCCGAAGCAAGATTCGAAGCCCCGAGGATCCCGAAGAGCGTTATTCCCGAGCCGAAGCTCTGCCCGCGAGGAGCTTGGTTTTTGTGAAGATCTTCCAGATCTACGGAGAATCACTACTTCTGCAAGTCGTAGTGCTGCCCGATCATCTTCTGATCAAGTGAGTGTGTAGTCATTTTCTTCCAACGCAATATTATGAAGTATTTTATATAAAATACGTGCTATGTGTATATATTTTGTTGTTATATGTGTGAATGTATATTCACTTTCTTCTATCTCATAGATCTGATTTATTCTCTATGAAATACGTGTTATGTGTGTGTGCCTCATCTGTTATGTGGAATATGTATTGATTAAAGCATGCTTTACAGGTTTTTAAACTATGTATAAAAATGTATATTTTTGTCTACTAATATGTTGGGTAGAACATGGGTAGATAGTTGGTGTGTAATAAACAGATGAGAGACCTCGGTGTTGTTGGTGTTATTCTAGTCATTCAGCAGAGTATGGATGACGACCACGGACTATTCTAGACTGTCCTGTGGAACACTAGCAGGCTCATAACCTGTAGGTGTTGTGAACGACGTGTTCACCGGTGTACTCTATCCACCTCATGGTTTCCTTTAGGATATTTATTGCTAAGGAAGCCCCTTTGCAGTAATGTCCGTCCCGATGAAAAATCCTAGATTAGGTCCCTTATAATAGATGTTGTTTTAGGGACGTAAAGTGAGGATAACGTGAATGGGTAATCGGGTTTATTGTTGATTGTTAAATTAAATATAATTATTGTGGGTTGAAAACCCTATATGCTCACCAGGCTCCCAAGCCTGACCCACTCAGTTTATTTGTATTATAGGAAGTGGCGCAAGAGCTTAAGATGGACAAATCATCAAGTTGTTTTGTTTATAAGTCTGTATATGTATATATTGTTGAATGACTTGTAATATTATCGTTTATGCTTTATGATCTGTATCGGAACATGACACCCCGACTTTTGATTATGAAATGAAATCATATTTCTTTATGAAATGTTTTGATAAATATCTATTTTATCATGTTTTTTTTGGGAACAAATTCCGTATCTCTTTTAAAGTTAAAAGGATTTACTCTGAAAATGTTTAAAAAGCATAAATGAAATCAGTCTTTTCTAGCCGAGATTTTGGGGATGTCATACGATCCTTCCCCTGAGACTCCGCCTCCTCTCTAGCTAGAGTCTCCAGCTCTATCTCCCTCTTCCGAGCATTTTCCTGGAGCTCGGCAAATGTCCGGTACGACGAGTTCGCCACAAACTCTCGTATGTCCCTCCTCAGAATACTCAGATACCAACTCATACGTGCCTGCTCGGTAGACACGTGCCCATGGCAGAATATCACCCTCTCATGGAACATCCTGGGGATCACAGTAACAGACTCAGTACCCTGCTTGAGGGTTAGAAACTCTTGGGCCAATCGATCCCTCTCCACGGGGGGAACGTACTCATCACGGAACATGGTGGTGAACATCTCCCAGGTCACCGCGGCAAGATCAGCAGGCGAATAATGCGCTGTAACAAACTTCCACTAGTCCTTCGCTCCCAAGTGAAGCTGGTTCAGCGCGAACCAAACCCTCAGATGCTCCGGGCATGAACACGTATATAAGCATCCCTTAATATCAGAAAACCATCTCATCGCAGCAATCGGATCCTGCGTCCCATTAAATTTTGGTGGCTTCGTGTTGCTGAACTCTCGGAAAAGCAACGCATCACCACCCTGAGGTTTGGCAGCAGCAACAGTTGCGGTAGTTGCAGCGGCTGCAGCCTCAGTAACCGCTGCATATCTCTCATCAAAAGAGTCAATCAGCGTGGTCTTAATAGACCCGAACATCTCTGGAATCTCTGCGCGGATGGCAGCAACCACCTCCTCATGGATAAACCTACGGATCTCCTCGTCACTGACACCACTACTCTCAGGTATGTGGCGTGTCCCAACCATGATGTCTCTCTGAAATACAACACAAAATATCAGAGACTCGCTCGAGCGTACACACACTCGATATCCCATTCCTACTCGATCCCTGGTACCCTAAGGATTCTTACTTGGCCCGCGCATTGATCCGGTGTCTTCAGTAGTACGGGCCCAATACTACCGTCCAAACCGCATCAGTATTCACCCCAAGTCCTCCTCCTTGGATTCTAAATCCCAAGTACTCTACTCTCACTATGTATAGTATACTCTCTAGCAGATCGTTCATAGCTCCTCGTTGCTATCTACTCACTCTCAAGCATCTCCTAGCATCAAAACCCCTAGGCTAAGGCATCACAAATCAGGCCACTCTAGTCCTAATAAGAATACCTAGCCTACTCTAGCATGCATAACACATTAGCTCATATCTCATAACACATAATATAAGGGTATTTTGGGAAAATCACCGTTTGGGCGCTGGCTGATTGTACACACTGCTCTGCTCTACTCTTTTCAAAACTTTTACTCTTTGAAAAAAATTAGTGATTTTATTTGAAATTCTCTCAAATCCTCAGTTTGAATTCAGATACGCCCAAAGGTGCACCCAAATCACTCAAACCAAGGCTCTGATACCACCTTGTAACACCGTAAATTTAAAAACAATTTTTCACATTTTTAAAAACATATTTTCATTTGTAAACGTTATAAAATCTCATCGTTTCACATGTTTATCCAAATAATACATCCCAAGATCATAATGTATAAAACTCCTCGTGTGTGTACTGATCATGCCGGCACCTTCCCGCGATCCTCATTGGTACCTGAAACACATAACACCAGACACTGTAAGCATAAATGCTTAGTGATTTCCCCAAAATACCACATGCAACACATATTAGCCACTCGAGGCTATAACTTTGTGTGACCCTCTGGTCAAAGTGTCTCAGTGGGACCCTCCAGTCCCATAACTCTGTTGACCCTTTGGTCCTAACTCTGTGGACCATTTGGTCCTAACTCTATAAACTCTGAATCACATAGATAACATATAGTATACAATATACTATGTCACATAAATCTAATTACCACTCTAGGTAAAGTATAGTGAGAAGACTCACCTCGGGTAACGTGGTAAACCTCGAACTCTGAAATACTGCACTAGCCTCCGCCTAATCACATAAATAATTACTCTAATTAATACAACTTCTTCAGGCTAGGCCAACCCCTCTCTATAAGTTCTCTAAGAAGGGTAAAAGACCATTCTACCCCTCTAATGGCTCATAAGTCCAAACACTGACTAAACCCTAAAGTCAACTAGAGTCAGCGGTCAAACTTTGACCCGACTCGTCGAGTGCACTCGCGTGACTCGGCAAGTACATGCGTGTACTCTTCGCCCCTGGTCCTCACTCGAATCGCTGAGTCAAACCTTTACTCAACGGGTCATCACAGGTCGCGAATCGCAGGGAAACCCGACTCTACTCGTCGAGTCCTTTATGGGCTCGATGAGTTCCTCACATGAGAACACTCATCTGACCTCTTGAGGTCAGATCTGCTTCTCTAATCTATAGATCTGACTTCCCCACAACCAATAACCACGTAAAGGTCGAATCTTGACCCACATGCAACGTGTACAAGGCTTATCTTGGTGAAATTCCTTCTAACATGGCAACCTAGTCTCCTTTCCTCTATAGACCATCATAAAGCAAAATGGGGAAAGCTCTCTAGACCTCTATGGATCCAGATCTGAAGTTTAACATAACAAGGGACCATAAACTCCACTTATCAAACCCAAAAAGGGCTATAGAAATCCCTAGATCATGGATCTTAGCCCAAAACAGAAAGGGAGTTTGATTTGATACCTCAAATGTATAGATCTGAACTTGAAAACCCTGGATCCACAGCTCCCTTGACCTTTTCTTGCTGGAAATGACTTCTCCTTTGCTAAAACACACCAAAATCAATCAATATGGCCTTAACTCACTCTCAACTCGCTCAAGCTCTTAAGGGGCACTCTCTCTGGATAGGTAGCCGCACAAGAGGGCTATAAGGTCCTTTAAATAGGGCTCAGCCCGGGGAATTAGGGTTTCAGCTTACAGCGTGGACTCGTCGAGTCCACCCTTCCCGACTTGTCAAGTCCGTTCATTAATCCAGTCAACATTCGCAGTCCTACTCGACGAGTCTACGACTCAACTCGTTGAGTCCCTCTCTTTTCTCACAATAAATGAATAATAATAGTAATACCTGGAATACCAGATGTTACACTAGTAATAAAAAGATTAAACATTATAAACAAATGGAGAGATGTACATGACCTAAAAGAACTTAGAATAAATAAAGGAAACTAATAAAACTTGAAATAAAAATACTTCACTCATTTTTTCTTCACATGATCAGATTTCACACCGAGGAAGCTCTAATGAAATCACTACCTAGACGACAGTCTCAATACCTTTATTGTAGATTCAAAATTCATATTTAATAAGTAAAACCAAGTTTGAGTAAATAATTTTTGCACTAAATTAAATTTGTGAAAACAACGTATTTTTAAAAACAATTTCATGAAAATTCGTTTATAAAAACTTAACTTGACCAATCCCTCCTTTTTTTTCCGAACTCGTCCAGTAAACATGGTAAGCTCCATTATGGAAAAAAAATCCTAGCTTACAACTATGATTCCACTAACGAGGGATCTATCTCAGTATACCACACATCTTCTTTTTCTTGATCAACTCTTCAGATTTAAATTTTCCTGCTTCTTGATTTCGACTTGAACTTGACTTGGATCTTTACTTTGAATTTTAGGTTTCTTCAAGTTTCTTGATGTATCATTTCTAACATATATATTGATTGGGCCCAGATTTTACTTTGAGGCCCACCATATCTTCAATCCTTCAAAAATGATAATAAATTATGTAGATATAACAAGAGTTCACTCCTAACCTCCAATGGCACAAAAACTATAGGTTCAGTACTTCAAGGAAAGAAAAAGGTTATTCAATCTATGTTCTTTTTTAGGCATTTAACGGAATTATTCCTAAAACATTGTTTGTTTTCCATCCCACACTTTCATTGCAAAAATTATCCAACTCTTATGTTGGTTCATATTTCGAAAACATTTAAAGCGCTTTATGATATAAAAAGATCTTCATCTCATGTAAAACTTTTATTTTTATTTTTGTTTTTATTCAATTTTTTAATGCAGAAAATAAAAATAAAAATCTTTTTGGGGCTTTTCGAATTTTTCATATTACAGAAAAGCATAAAATAAAAAGTAAAAATATTTTTTGATTTTTTTTAAATGCAAATGCAAATGCAACAAATAAAATGAAATTTTTTTATTAAAAAACAAAAAAAAATTAAAAAATGCAAATTTTTACACTATCTCTTCCCCAAGCTTAAAATGATGTATTGTCGTCAATGCTTAGAGAGGAATGAACAACTCAATAAGATATATATAAAAATAAAAGGTTGCAGCTAGGAAAAAATGTACATAGTAAATTTGTAGAAATCATGGTTTTGACGAATTTGTTGGCGAAAAATTTGAATTTCAGCAACTCTGTCGATCCTCTGATTTCCCCAAGTTTGTTTGGAACTACGACCATCTCTTTATTGAAAGCATAAAAAACTAAAAACTACTCCTTAGGCTGCCTCGGGGAAAGCTGTCCATTTTAAATTCATTGGCTTCACTTTGCCCAACCAGATTTGTTAACTGGTGTAGTTGGGACTTATCTTTAACAAACTGAAAAGACTTCATATTATTATCAGATAAGTCCTACTTCAGATTTCTGATCTTTTTCTTTCTAGAAATCTTCTCATTCTTCTCAGATTTTCTTCTTTGCAGATTCGTAACAGAAATCACCTCTCCCACATTTTCTTGTTCCAAAATAAATTTTATTTTTAGTTTTTTCTCCGATTTCTACTTTGCAGATATCAATTTCCCCTTTACATCCCCAAGCTTATTTCTTATCAGCTCATTCTCTGATGCTTCAAATAACTTCTTTTTAGCAGTTAATTTTACTTGTTTTTCCCCAAGATTTCCCTTTTCCAACTCTTCTTTTGTTTTAGATAAATTCCTATCTACAAATATTCCTTGCATAGAGACATTAGAAAACTTATAGCAGTCCTCAGACAAAGGACTGCTGGTACCCAGATAATTAACAGAAACTTTATCAAATGGAAAATCATCATCATTTATTTTAAAATTAACCACTTCCTCTTCAAACTCCATTGAAATCATTCCATTAAAAACATTTATTTTTGTTTGTGCAGTTTTCATAAATGGTCAGCCTAAAATAATAGAGTCTGTATATGATATGTCTAAATTACCCATGTCCAGAATATAAAAATCAATGGGAAAAATCAAATTATTCACTTGGAAAAATACATACTCTGGTACACCTTTTGGGTGTACTGTTGAGTGATAAACCAACTGGATAATTGCCCTAGTCTTTTTTAAAGTTCATAATTTTAATTTTTCAAAAATAGAAAATGGAAGAACATTAAATGAAGCTCCTAGGTCAAACACGGATTTTGGGAAATTAAGGTTACCCAATTTACAAGGAATCGAGAAAACTCTTGGATCCTTGCACTTTGGAGGTAAACACTTTTGCAAAATAGTTGAAATATTTTCACCAGCTTTTAATGTTTCGTTAGTTTTAAATCTTTTCTTTGAAACACATAATTCCTTTACAAATTGGGCATAACGAGGGATGTGTTTGATAACATCTAAAAGTGTAAGATTTACCTTAACCTTAAGAAAGATCTCCATAATATCTTTATCTTCTCGCTCGCTCTTTGTACTCTTCAGTTGGGATGGGAATGGTACAACTGGCTTGTACTCCTTTAGATTCAGCTTGGCTGGTTATGGAGTTTCTGCTCTTTCATGTTTTTCAACATCTTCCTCAATCAGAACCTCTTCATATTCTTCTTCAGCCTCTTTGTCTTTATCTTTTTCGTCTTCTTCTTCAACCATAACTTCTTCATATTCTTCTTTAGCTTCTTTATCTGGTTCAGATACACTTGAGCCTTAATAACTTTTCTCACTTCTCAAGGAAATAAAAATCACATTGTGCTTTGGATTTGTTGATATAGCGAACTCCAGGCGAATGATGATCTCTTTCACCTAGGAGGGGTTCGTCTTATAGGCGTCTGGGAATTCACTCTTTATGAGAATAACAAAAACTAGGTCAGACAGCCATACCGAGGGTTAGACCCCAATATAGCTCACTGTTGCCTAAGTCAGAATGCGATATGTTGGTATTACTTTTGTGTCAAGGAGTGTGTTTTTTCTTTACATTGTTAGCATCTCCCCTAGGGATAGCTATAGACTATACACGGTTAGTAAAGCCCACTCCTTAGACCAGTCCTCGACCCATTACCCGGTCTGCGATCGGTCTCTCTTTGTGTCCTTTACTTACTTATTTTATTTTCTTTGTACTTTTGGCATATTTCATGGTATACGATTTTGATGCTTGCGTACAGTATGTTGAAATAAATATTTTCTCGAAACAGGTGGAAATGCTTGTAAAGTTGACATGGTAGGTATCGGTTCGATAGCAGGTTTCCTCGGGCTACCGGCTTGGTACCCCATTAAGCCTCTAGTCTGAAGGGTGAAAGAATATTGCCGAAATATTTTCTATTTGTCGAAACATGACCGGTCTCGCCATAATTTTGTAATATCATGTATGTGATACAGACGAGGTCCAATGATAATATTTTCAGCTTCTGCCAACTTTGTGTCAATGGTTGTATCATCCCTTACTTATTCAAACATAGTACTTTCTAATGTTTTTAAAATGCTATATTCCTAGTATTATCTCTCCCTCTATTTTCTACAAGATGTATGATGTGTCTCTATTTTCTTCATTTATTGTGGATGATTTTTCCCATGTTGGACGTAGTTTTTCTTACGACTCTTGCCTACTAGCTTCATTGTTTCGTAAGACCTTGTTGCCTACTTTGAAACCGCGACCCTTGACCCTTTGGTTGTAATATGTATCTAAGTGCTTTTTATAATGTTCATGTTGTATTGCTGCTATCTCTCTTTGCTCCATGGAAATATTCGGTTTGTTCTTATGTTGTTGTCATTACTGTCCACATATATATTTTCAGTTCGATTGGTGAGGGTAATCAATTCTAATAGCAACACTGCTTCCGACCCGTACACTAGACTATAGGGTGATTCTTTTGTTGATGTTAGTGTTGTTGTTCGATATGCCTATAACACGGTTTGGAGTTCATCCACCCATCGTCCTTTGGCCCCGTTTAGTCTTGTCGCCAGGCCATGTATGATTGTCTGATTGGTGACTTCAGTTTGCCCATTTGCTTCCGGATGTGCCACTGAAGTGAATCTTTGGTTTATTCAGGGCTCTTCAGACCATTTCCGAAAGGGTTTGTTCGCAAATCTTGTTCCATTTTCTGAAATTCATGTGTGTGGTACTCTAAATCGGCAGATGATTTGCTTCCAAAAGAACTTGATCATGTTTTGGCCTATAATTGTGGCCAATGGTTCTGCCTCGACCCACTTGGTGAAATAGTCTATTATGAGCACTAAGAAATTGACCTTCCCGGGTGCTTCTGGGAATGGTCCGAAGATGTTTATTCCCCATTAAATGAAAGGCCATGGGATACTAATGTTAATCAATGGGGTTGCCAACCTTCATGGGATTGGTGCATGTGTCTGACATTTTTCACAACTGTATATTACTCCTTCTGTGTCTTGATACATGGTCGGGCAGTAGTACCTTATCCACGATATTTTGTGTACTATTGTTTGTGCTCCATCATGCGCTCCTGCCACTCCCTCATGTAATTCTCGTATGAGGTATTTTGCTTCTTTACCATCTACACATCATAAACGAGGTGTTAAATACCCCCTTTTGTACAATATGCATGATATGTGCATAATTAGTCATATATTTTGTGTTAAATCTTAATACTTTTTGGAGATTTTATTGAAAATTATGAACAAAAGGTACTTAAATATGTTTAAAATGTAATTGTAGCCTAAAATATGAGCTTGGAAGCAAAAGGAAGCGGATTTAGCAATTGGAAGCTTGGATCTTGGATTTTGAAGAAAGAAGGATGTTGCTGGACAGCTTGAACCCTCGTCAGTGTTTTGGCCATGTCTCATGAACCGTAACTCCAATTGACGAGATTCAAAATGTACTGAAAACTAGACACAATTTCGGACGACTTTCATGTTTTGAGAAAATGTTGATTCCAAACGGACTCGATGAGTTGGGTCTCAATTCGACGATTTGATCAGGAAGTTCGCGATTCTCGACGCTGACTTGCCGTACACAGGATTTTAAGTGATGGACTCGTTGAGTAGGTCACTGGACTCGCCCGATTCACCCCTGTTTTCAAAAAATATATATAGAAACGCTTCTCATTCGAACCCTAATGAATAGGGGAACCATTGGGGGTTAATTTGCGACTGGAGGTGCAGCAGGAAGCCCTTGAACTCGTGGAACAACCCTAGCTTTCAAATTTGAGAAGATAAAAGGAAATTTAGGTTTACTCTTTACTTAATCTTTTGTTTGAACTATGTGTGAACTATTAGATTTTGTTTTTGAGCTACTTGTTGCTGTAACCATGAGCTAAAACTCATTTCTTCTGTTTAGGAGTAAATGAATCGACCCTAAACAGAAGTCTTCTCCATTATTGAATTTTGTTGACTTTTTATTTGGTTTAGCTGTTAGTTGCTTAGTTTGCGTGTCATTTGAATGCTTAAGTTTCTAGTCTTGCAAAACTAGAGAAAACCCCCTTTCTATTACTTGTTTTATTTAGATAATATTAGCATTTATTTTAATTGTTTACCGTTCCCTGTGTTTGATACCATACTTGCTTGAACTATATTACTAATCGATAGGTACACTGCCTTTCGTGTGTTTATTTTGTGTCTAAGTTAGTAGGATTAAAACTAGTGCATTTCACACACATCAAGTTTTTGGCGCCGTTGCCGGGAAACGGTTATAAACAGTTCATTTTATTTGCTAATTGTTATCATTTTTTTATTTTATTTATTTATTTTTTATATAGTTTAATTTTTATTTTTATTTATTATGTATTTTCCAAGTCTCGATGCTCTTGATGTTTTTTTTTTTTTTTTTTTTTGATAAAGTAGTACATGAAATTGAGCAAGAAGATGAGGAGTATGACTTGGATGATGATTTGAAGAAATTTGGAAGATGGTTAGATAACATCTTGCCTAATGAACAAGAGAAATCTGAGTTACAAGAGCTAGATTTACAAGATGAAGAGTTTAATCTAGAAAGAGACTTGGAGGAGCTGGAAAGATTGTTGGCAGAAGGGTCAGATGAAGAACAAGAACAAGCTGAATTGCAGGAACCAAGCTATGGTTTAACCATTACCACGACATGGCCCCCCTGTATTTATGGTTTGTGTTTCGAAGCATGGGGTGATGATTCCAACTATGGAGAAAGTTCTGAAGCGCGATCCATTTCTGATTAGTATCCAACCAGTTCCAACCCTTATCAAGATGCTTGGGTTATATGAATTCAAGCTCATTTGGCCAATTGTAAAAGCAAATAGCCAAATTTTATAAATTGGTCCAAAGAAAATATTCAATGCAATGGATGAATTGGCATTGAGTTTATTACCAGTTTATTAAGTTAAGAGTCCAGCTCAAGACTCGCACAAAAAGAAGCGCTTGCAGGAGGCAACCCATCATTAGAGTTTGCTTTTCTTTGTCTTTTTAAACTTCTAGTTTAGCTAGGATTATGTAGGATGTTTTTGTTTTCTATCACTTGTGTTTGCTTTGATCTTTTTAGTTTGAGGCTTAGGATTGCATGTGATGGTATAGAGTCAAGGCTAACCAAGTAAGAAGTCGAGTCTAGGCAAGAGAGGAAACGAAGTTTTGAGTCAAGTTATGAGTACGATTGATAGAAGAATTATAGAATATTTATTTACTGAAAAGAAATGAAGGAAATTATTAGTTTATACTACTCCCATACATCAGATTCGGACCTGGGCAGAATACAATTTTTTTCCCACTAAACGGTCTACTCACCGAGTGCATCTTATGGACTCGACGAGTCCAAGTGAAAATTCACGACTTTTCTGCCAGTCGCGCTACAACTCGTCGAGTTAGCATATCTACTAGACGAGTCACTCATTAATTCTATTTTCAAGTTCACAATATGACCACATTTGATACGGGCATTGGTTCGTTTTTTTGGAAGATCATTTTCCGAGCATTTCCAAGAGTTTTTCTCTTATAATTGGAGCTGTACCACATGATACGAATGGCACCCAAGGCATGGATGAGTTGTTCCCATGTCTAAAGTCAAATGAAGAAGGAGCTTTAAAATGAAGAAGATCAACCTCGCCACTACTATCCCAGGGGAGTTTGTTCCAATTCCCTCTTTATTTTATTATTCTTTATCATGCATAATATGCAATGGGGACATTGCATAAATTAAGTGTGGGGTAGGGGGTTGGTTATATTAGTTAAATGTGTGAAATTAGAATCCTAATTTTTGGTATAATTTTTAAAAATTTTGCATAAAAATTGCTAGGACTAATTTACAAAAACTTGGTAAAGCAATTATGTTTCATGCTAGTATTGTGTTTGATAACTTTATGAAGACCTAAATGTTTAGTTGTGCCTATATACGTTCTAGTGCATTTGTGGCCCCCTTTATTCTAGTGAAATCATGGAACAAAAACACAACTTCGCTTAGTTTATGGGATGAAATATGTTTAGCCTCGTGTACTTGAAATGTATCCAAGAAAACTAATATCTTTAACCAATAAAGGTTGAAGTTGATTGCCCTTGCTTAAGCATGTAGGTTTTGAGTGAAAAAAAAGTGAGTTACATGTGAAAAAAAGAGAGAGATAATTACAAGAAAAGCTGTAAGAATTTTAGAGCAGTCAAAGTATGAAGATCAAAAGATCAAAATTTTGAAGAAATTCAAAACGTTGAAGATACCAAAAATCAAACAACAAGGTAGTGAATTCAAGGAAATCAAGATCAAATTATCAAATAAGTGAAGAAATCCAATAAGCTCTTTAGTGGTATCGAAAAGTTGTAATTTTCTAGATTATGTATGCTTGGGTTGCTGGAAAAAAATACCTTGAGGTTAAGAAGTTTTTTTGTGGATGGATTCGGAGGGATGCATAAAATGAGCATAGTTCAAAAGAAGTGGGCGAGTGTTTATGAGGATTTTTAGTATTTAGAATTGAGGGGGGTCCTTAGGAAAAATTTTAGACATAAATGCATGCGTTGCGGCCTTGGCATAATGGCTGGGTTTGATTGGAATTATTTTATGTGATGCTAGTATGTTTAAAATTCAGTTTTGCTTGGGGGCAAGCAAAAGTCAAGTATGGGGTATTTTGATATGTACATAATTAGTCATATATTTTGTGTTAAATCTTAATACTTTGTTGGCTATTTTATTAAAAATTATGAACAAAAGGTACTTAAATATGTTTAAAATGTATTTGTAGCCTAAAAGATGAGCTCGGAAGCAAAAGGAAGCGGAATTAGCAATTGGAAGCTTGGATCTTGGATTTTGAAGAAATAAGGATGTTGCTGGACAGCTTGGCCCCTCGTCAGTGTTTTGGTCATACCTCATGAACTGTAACTCCGATTGATGAGATTCAAAATGTTCTGAAAACTAGACCCAACTTTCGTGTTTTGAGAAAATGTTGATTCCAAACGGACTCGACGAGTTGGGCCTCAATTCGATGAGTTGATCAGAAAGTTCTCTATTCTCGACGCTGACTTGCCGTAATTAATGGGGGAACCCTTGGGGGTTAATTTGCGACTGGAGGTGCAGCTGGAAGCCCTGGAACTCGTGGAACAACCCTAGATTTCAATTTTGAGAAGATAAAAGGAAATTTAGGTTTAATCTTTACTTAATCTTTTGTTTGAACTATGTGTGAACTATTAGATTTCGTTTTTGAGCTACTTGCTGATGTAATCATGAGCTAAAACTCATATCTTCTATTTAGGAGTAAATGATCGAACCTAAACAGAAGTCTTCTCCATTATTGAATTTAGTTGATTGTATATTTGCTTTAGCTACCAGTTGCTTAGTTTGCGTGTCATTTGATTGCTTAAGTTTCTAGTCTTGCAAAACTAGAGAAAACACCCTTTCTATTACTTGTTTTATTTAGATAATATTAGCATTTATTTTAATTGTTTACCGTTCCCTGTGTTCGATACCCTACTTGCTTGAACTATATTACTAATCGATAGGTACACTGCCTTTCGTGTGTTTGTTTTGTGTCAAAGTTAGCAGGATTAAAACTAGTGCATTTCACACACATCAATGCCGTTATCCACTACAAAGGATGTTGCCTTAGCCCGTAGCTTCTTAGCTTTCTTGTCTTCTATAGGTAGCTTATCCTCCGTTAGGTATTCCATTATTGGTTTCCTCTAGTTGCTTGTTACTTCTATTATCGGCTTTTCGTCTATTTCTTTTACTTGCCCTATTTCTACCAATATTTTCTTGGTTAGATGGAGAAAGGTGGATGATGCAAGCTTACTTAACACATCAACACGTTTGTTCTTCGATATGGACACATGTTCTAATCTGAAGCTCTCAAAGGTTTTTACTAACGTTTTCGCTTTGTCTGCATATTGTGCTAGTTTTCGTCCTCGAATTTCATACAAGGCATTTTTCTGATTCGCGACAACCATCGAAACTATAGAGCCATGTGAGTGCTCACACCCCATCTTAATAGTCAATTGCAATCCTGCGATGAGTGCTTCATATTCTGATTTGTTGTTCGAGAATTGCAAGTCGAACCTCAAGGTGTAGGTCATTTCTTCTCCAGGCTTGTCATTATCAGGTCGGCTCTTACACCTATCTATAAGAGGATCCATCGGAACATAACCTCCATTGGTTGTCATGTGTTGCATTCATGTATTTAATACCGCTATCTGATTTAATACCGATGACACTTCCCTCTATCCTGCTATTTCATTGATAAAGTTTACTAGTGCCTATGCTTTTAAATGATTTTGTGCTCTCCTAGTTCCATTCCCATTTATCTAGTCTTTCAGATTTCTCCGGTTTCAATAACACTTATCTTAATGGGATATTTGTGAGTACTTCGATTGTATGTGCCAAGAAATATATTTTTAATCTTCTTGTTGCATTGACTAGGCATAGTGCTAGCTTCTCCATATCTGAATATCGCATCTCTGCTCCTTGTAGTATACGACTTACAAAATATATTCGTACTTATCTGTATACTCTGTTTGCCATTAATACCGTGACATCCCCAATTTCACAGCCAGAAAAGACCGGTTTGTTTATGCTTTGTTTTAAAATCAGAGTTATCTTTTAAAGAAAACAGTTGCAGAATTTGTCCCAAAAACAAAATATGATAACCATTTATCAAAGCATTTCTTTTAAAAATTGTATTTTCGTTAAATAACAAAATCTCGGGATGTCATGTTCCGATACAGACCAAAAGCATAAACAGTATAAAATAGACCTTACAACAGTTATTTATAACTACTGATCTATAATCCAAAACCTCTCGTCAAGTCCCCCAACTTATACTCTTGTGCCATTACCTGTAATGCAAAGAAAACTGAGTGGGTCAGGCTTGGAAGCCTGGTGAGCATATAGGGTTTTCAACCCACAATAATATAATTATTATATTTAATCATCAAACAATCAACCCAATTACCCATCCCCGTTATCTTCTTTACTTCTTAAGGTTTCACCCTAAGAATCACCTATCCTTCATTCATTCATTCCTAAAGATTGACTTTAAGAAATAGACACAAATTCCACTGTTACTTAAGGCGCATCTACCAACTTTATCATTTAAGCGCCTATGCCAGGATTACGACATTCACTATTAGGCGCATCTGCCAACATTATCCTTTAAGCGCATCTGCCAGGATTACGACATTCACTATTTGGTGCATCTGCCGACCTTATCCTATAAGCGCATCTGCCAGGATTATCCTATAAGCGCATCTGCTAGTATTATGACATTCTCTATTTAGCGCATCTGCCGACATTATGCTTAAGCGCATCTGCTAGCATTAGGACATTCTCTATTTGGCACATCTTCCGATATTATCCTATAAGCGCATCTGTCAAGATTACGACATTCACTACTTGGTGCATCTACCGATATTATTCTTAAGCGCATCTGCTAGTATTATGACATTCTCTAATTGGTGCATCTGCCAATATCATTCTTAATCATCTTTCATACCTCATCATTTTATCATATACCAACTATCTCATGTACCCATGTTCTACCCAACATATTTTTTGATATAAAATACATATACATTTTAACTCATTTAAAAACTATATAAAACATCCATTCCACACTCATCTCAAATAAGCAAACAATGTATAAACACATAGCACGTATTTCATAGCAAATACTTAATATTTATGTGTTAGAAGAAAGTAACCACACACTCACCCAAAACATACACTTAGTACATTTAAACAATACTTGTATTAAAACTGTGTTTATGAAAGGGACTATACACTCACTTGATTAGACGATGCTCGGACAGCACTACGGCTCTTGAAGTAGATATTCTTCGGTGAAACCGGGATATCTTCACATATCGGGTTTCTCGCGGACAGAGCTTCGGCTCGGAAACTATTTTCTTCTCGGGATCTTCGGGTTTCGGGGTTGATACCGGGGCTTCGGGGGGTACTTCTTTGCACGTAAATCAATGCAATATAGGTGAGAGATGAGAGAATGAGCAACCAAATTTGGCTGGCCCTTCAAATCTATTTATAGGGAAAAATATGCTCTGGCCACGTCGTGGGCTTGGTCTTCACTGCTTGCGTCATCGCAAGTTGCATTTGGGGGACTCCCGGAGGTGTCAGAACACTGGCCACGTCGTGGCACTGCTTGCCATGTCGTGGTATCTGACAGTTTTGGGGTTTCGCGCCCCGAACTTCAGAAACTCATAACGTTTGCATACGAACTCCGTTGTCGAAGTTCTTGATATCGACGCGAAGGTGAGATTATGTTCTACAACTCTCGTTTAGACTCCATTGGCTAATTTTGACTTTATTTTTAATATATTATAATTATATTACTTATATATTATTTTTAGTAGGTCGGGACAGGAAAACTCCGTTATAAACTCATAACTCCTTCGTTCGACGTCCGTTTTCGTCCGTCTTTCCATCGTTGCACTACTATCGATGATATCTTTAATTCTCATTTAGATGTTTTTGGATAAATATCTCTCTAACGTAAATTCACTATTTATGTCGCGCAGTGTCGTGTCGGTTCTGTCGCGAAACTTCGACAGGTCATAACTTCTTCGTTATATCTCGGATTTCGACGTTCTTTATATATTCGGAAACCTCGTAACATAAACTACATCTTAGTTAAGATTACTCCTTCTAAATAATCTTTCCCAAAAAAGTCATTTTTGACGCTTATCGTCTCTAAATTGACTAGCCCTAATCTACGGGCGTTAGAATTATCTCCCCATTAGGATGATTACGTCCCGGAATCATCAACGAAATAGGATTCATATACTGACTCCATAAGTTATCTCTCCATCCTAAGTAATAACCTTGATGCTAAATCCTGCATCTGCTCTTCGTACTATGTTGGACTTTCAATCATAACCTTCGAGTTACAAAATAAATCCTTTTTGAGGACTCCTTCTTCTTCTTAGGATACGTACATTCCTTTATCTATTGTAACATACCAATGGGTCGTGTCCCGATGACCTCTCATCGTAGTCGAACTCAATTTGATATGACCACTAGGGTCGGAATAACAATCATCACATTAGTCATTACCGAAACAATGGCAATGACATACTTGAGTAAAACGAGACCAGTCACTAGCTTCTTGGTAACCTTGTGACTTTCCCTAATCCAAGCGTGAGTCCTGTGTTTCCAGTAGTATAGATCTCTACTACTATTCATACCTATTCATACTCGTCCCAAGTATTGTCTCTCAGTCAACCAAGTCACTACACAAAATCACACAATCATCCAATACATTAGATATTAAAACTATAGATACCACCTAGATATCAAAACCATACATATCACATAGATATCAAAACTAGGGTTTATATTATTTTTGAAACGATTACACAAAGGTTCAAGTTAACCCTATACTATGCCTTTAATAGGCTACACCACAAGTTACTATCTATAGGCTACATCATAACTTGATCTTTGGATATAATATCCCTATTCCTGATTCCTTGCATTGACGTTGGCTTCGTCAAGGATCATTTGGAATGCTCTCGCCTTTGGCTTTGGCAGCGCATTTTGATTTGTCGCTCCTTTCCTCTTTGGGCAGTCTTGCTTGAAGTGCCCTTCTTCATTACATTCATAACACATTCTTCTGTCAAATGTACATTCGTTGGCGTAATGTCCATGCTTTCCGCACTTGAAACATGTCACCTCCTCGCCACATTTTCCCAAGTGTTTCTTCTTACATTTATCGCACCTTCTTACTTCATCTCTTCCTCTTTCGAACTTCTTCAAACTAGACTTCGATAATTTTCTCTTTTCGTCGGATCTTAGGGATCCCTCAAACTTTCTTTTCTCACCAACTTCAACCTTGTTGGCGGTTCTTCTCTTGATCATGTCCTCAACAGACTTGGTAGCCCAGATAGCTGCCTCCAGAGTAGGTGCCTGACGTACTGGTACTGCGTACTCCCACAGAAGTCCCTTTGCGTATCGGTCTACCTTTTTCATCTCATCTGGAACGATGCGCAAAGCAAATTCCATTTTGTCTGTAAATGCATTGGTGTATTCATCAACTGACATGCTGCCTTTTGTCAATGTCAGAAATTTGTTCTCCAGTTCTAGCAGATTTTAGGCCGAGCAGAACTTGCGCTTGAATTGCACCAAGAACTCTGCCCAAGTCAGTTGAAGTGGCTCATTAGGGTTTAGGATTTTTCCCAGAGTGTTCCACCATCGAACAGCTCCACCCCTGAACTGACGTACTGCGAAAGTGGTCTGCAACTTGCCTCTGCAACCACACGTCATGAAGGCTAGCTCCATCTTTGAGATCCAATCCATGACTCCAATCGGATCTTCCTTTCCAGTGAAGGTCGATGGTTTGCAAGTCAAGAAATCTTTGTACTTACATCCAAGGCCATCATTCCCTCCATCGTAGTTATTCTACCTAACAATTGGTGGGTTGGATTGACCAACAGTCCCACTGAAGTTACCTCCTTCCGACGGCCCTCCATTCGCTTCGGGCTCTTCAACTTGAATTGATAGTTCTTCACGATTCTGTTGAAGCAGACGTCTCGTTTCATCCATCTGACGATACAACATCGTCTGAATCATTAATTGTACACCAACCATTGTCAGTGGCTCAGGTGCTACTGCTACAACATGTATATGCTCGATTACAGGTGGTTGATTCCTGTTTTCATTCACGTTTCCAACTCCGCTTCTTGTTCTTGCCATTCTTGATCTATACACCGAATACGGTGAATTTAGATCCTCAATTATGATAGAAATCAAATCATCCTTTTCACTTCGAAACATTTACATGCTAGTTCTAATATCGTAGTCGTACTCTTAGAATCCTAAACACATAAGGTTTCCAGATCCGGTCGGCAACAGACCATAGATCCAAACAAATAACATCATATATGGCAAACATATAACATTTAGCACATAAAAGCATTTTAGGAATCTTTCCTAAAATATAATAGTGCTTGTGTCTAAAATATGGTAGACACACATCTCACAATCATCGCTTATCATTCTAAGTTTAAGTCTAGAAATCCTACAAATTCCTAGTTCGCTTAAGCTAATGCTCTGATACCAACTGTGACATCCCCACTTTCACGGCCATAAAAGACCGGTTTGTTTGTGCATTGTTTTAAAATCAGAGTTATCTTTTAAAGAAAACAGTTGCGGAATTTGTCCTAAAAACAAAATATGATAACCATTTATCAAAGCATTTCTTTTAAGAAATGTATTTTCATTAAATAACAAAATCTTGGGATGTCATGTTCCGATACAGACCAAAAACATAAAAAGTATAAAATAGACCTTACAACAGTTCTTTATAACTACTGATCTATAATCCAAAACCTCTCGTCAAGTCCCCCAACTTATACTCTTGTGCAATTACCTGTAATGCAAAGAAAACTGAGTGGTTCAGGCTTGGGAGCCTGGTGAGCATATAGGGTTTTCAACCCACAATAATATAATTATTATATTTAATCATCAAACAATCAACCCAATTACCCATCCCCGTTATCTTCTTTATTTCTAAAGGTTTTACCCTAAGAATCACCTATCCTTCATTCATTCATTCCTAAAGATTGACTTTAAGGAATAGACACAAATTCCACTGTTACTTAAGGTGCATCTACCAACTTTATCATTTAAGCGCCTCTACCAGGATTACGACATTCACTATTAGGCGCATCTGCCAACATTATCCTTTAAGCGCATCTGCCAGGATTACGACATTCACTATTTGGCGCATCTGCCGACCTTATCCTATAAGCGCATCTGCCAGGATTATCCTATAAGCGCGTCTGCTAGTATTATGAAATTCTCTATTTGGCGCATCTACCGACATTATGCTTAAGCGCGTCTGCTAGCATTATGACATTCTCTATTTGGCGCATCAGCCGACATTATCCTATAAGCGCATCTGCCAAGATTACGACATTCACTACTTGGTGCATCTACCGATATTATTCTTAAGCGCATCTGCTAGTATTATGACATTCTCTAATTGGTGCATCTGCCAATATCATTCTTAATCATCTTTCATACCTCATCATTTTATCACATACCAACTATCTCATCTACCCATGTTCTACCCAACATATTTGTAGATATAAAATACATATACAGTTTAACTCATTTAAAAACTATATAAAACATCCATTCCACACTCAACTCAAATAAGCAAACAATGTATAAACACATAGCACGTATTTCATAGCAAATACTTAATATTTATGTGTTAGAAGAAAGTAACCACACACTCACCCAAAACATACACTTAGTACATTTAAACAATACTTGAATTAAAGTTGTGTTTATGAAACAGACTATACACTCACTTGATTAGACGATGCTCGGACAGCACTACGGCTCTTCAAGTAGATATTATTCGATGAAACCGGGATATCTTCACATACCGGGTTTCTCGCGGACAGAGCTTCGGCTCAGAAACTCTTTTCTTCTCGGGATCTTCGGGTTTCGGGGTTGATACCGGGGCTTCGGGGGGTACTTCTTTGCACGTAAATCGATGCAATACAGGTGAGAGATGAGAGAATGAGCAACCAAACTCGGCTGGCTCTTCAAATCTATTTATAGGGCAAAATCTGCTCTGGCCACGTCGTGACACCTTTTTCCACGTCGTGGGCTTGGTTGTCACCGCATGCATCATCGCAAGTTGCATCTGGGGGACTCCCAGAGGTGTCAGAACACTGGCCACATCGTGGCACTGCTTGCCACGTCGTGGTATCTGACATTTTGGGGTTTCGCGCCCCGAACTTCAGAAACTCATAACTTTCGCATACGAACTCCGTTTTCGACGTTCTTTATATCGACGCGAAGGTGAGATTATGATCTACAAATCTCGTTTAGACTTAATTGGCTAATTTTGACTTTATTTTTAATATATTATAATTATATTACTTATATATTATTTTTACTAGGCCGGGACAGGAAAACTCCATTATAAACTCATAACTCCTTCGTCTGACGTCCGTTTTCGTCCGACTTTCTATTGTGGCACTACTATCGATGAGATCTTAAATTATCATTTATATTGTTTTGGATAAATATCGCTCTAACATAAATTCACTATTTACGTCGCGCTGTGTCGTGCCGGTTTTGTCGCGAAACTTCGACATGTCATAACTTCTTCGTTATAACTCGGATTTCGACGTTCTTTATATATTCGGAAACCTCATAACATAAACTATATCTTAGTTATGATTACGCCTTCTAAATAATCTTTCCCAAAAAAGTCATTTTTGATGCTTATTGTCTCTAAATTGACTAGCCCTGATCTACGGGTGTTACAAATACTACACTGGTTGTCGTTCTAGATGTCGCTAAATACATTGTTAAAACCTCACCTGGTAATGGTGATGGCAAGGTGGGTAGCTCGGCTAGCGCCACCTTCAGTTTGCAAAATGCACTCTCAACTTCTTTTGTCTAGCGGAAAGTCTTTCTATCCAATACTCTCTTTAGTGTTTTGTAGAAAGGGTATGTTTTCTTAGCAGACTTTTCCAAGAACCGTCCTAATGCTGCTAGTTTTCCATTAAGTGCTTATACTTCTTTCACTGTCCTTGGCGATCGTATTTCTAGTAACACTTCTACTTTTTGGGGGGTTTGCCTTTATACCATCCTTTGTGATGGCATGCCCTAGGAATTTTCCTTCCTCTATCCCAAATATGCACTTTTGAGGGTTCAATTTCATATTCGTGGTTCCTAAGTTTGAAAAAGTTTCCGTTATGTCATGTAGAAAACAACTATCATTTCCGCTCCTGATCAGCATGTCGTCCACATAGAGTTTGATACTTCTCCTGAGATGTGGTTCAAAAACTTTGTTTGCTAACCTTTGGTATGTTGCCCTTGCATTTTTAATCCAAATGACATTTTTATATAACAAAATGTCCCTCTCTATGTGTGAAAAGATGTTTTTTCTCCATCCCCTTTATGCATGTGTATCTGGTGATATCCTTTATCGACATAAAAAAAATCCATTTGTGCCCATGTAAGGATTCAATTTTTTCATCAATTGATGGTAGCGAGTAGAAGTCTTTTGGATAAGATTTGTTTAAGTTTGTGAAGTCTATGCACGTCTTCTATTGTCCGTCCCCTTTTTTTTTTACCAAGACCGGGTTTGCTACCCAAGATGGGAAAAGCGACTCTCGTAGTATCCCTGCTTTTTCTAACTTGTCGAGCTCGTCGTTTATTGATTTATTCATGTCTATTGATTGTCCCTTTTTTCTGTCGAACTGGCTTACTTCCTATTTTCTTGTTTAGTTTATGCTCTACCAGTTTTCTCAGCACACTTGTCATGTCTGCTGCTTCTCATGCGAATATATCATCATTTTCTTTTATGATTCTCGTTAATCCCGTTTCTAGTTCATGTGGTAACCCGACTCCTATCCATACTCCTTGGTCTGCATATTTGCTATTGATTATGATTTCATCTAACATGTTATTTGTTTGTGTTGTATCCAGCTCTGTTTCCCTCACCCCGTTTTCCACCATTGCGATGGACTCCCCCGATGATTTACTATAGATCATTCCAAATATGTTTCTTATTTAGAATCGAACAATACCATGAATTGTTGACACGATCGCTCTGAACTTTTTCATTGCATTTTTTCCAAATGTTAGGTTGTACGACGATGTTGATTGTATGATTGTGAAGGCTATTGTCTACGTATTTTTGGCTTGTGTTGCTTGATCTGTTAAAGTTAATTGAACATATAATATCCTTTTTTTCCCAAACCAAGTGTCCCGCAAAGCTTGTTAAATACCCTGGTGGTTGTTGGATCTTTTTTCTTATTTGTTCTGGTAGTTGTGAGAAGTAATGTTCGTACATGATTTCGGTTGAACTCCCACTATCGCAGTATATTGTATGAATGTGGACGTTTCATATTTGCCTATATATAAGTACCGGTCCATCTTCATGGATATAGGGAATATGATGTGGTTCTTAATCAAATAAACCTTGTAGTTTGTCGGTATCCTTTAGCCGTGATGGGTAGTTCATTTGTGTTGCTTGATTATGTGGCTATTGGGTATTTCCTCAGTCTGCCACCTCGGAATACCTATGATACAGATGGCGCCAATATTTATACAGAGAACTCAAGGCGCACGATGAGCTCTTTCACCCAGAAGGGCTTCGTCTTATAGGCTTCCGGGAATTAACTTTGTTTGAGAATAACAAAAACTAGCTCACAAAGCTATACCGAGGGTTGGACCCTGGTATAGCTCTCTGATGCCTAAGTCAGAATCTGATATGTTGGTATTACTTTTATGTCAAGGAGTATGCATTTTTTCCTTACCTTGTTTGCATGTCCCCTGGGGATATTTATAGGTTGTCCACAGTTAGTAAAGCCCACTCCTTAGACTGGTCTTCCACCCATTACCCAATTTGTGAGCGGTCTCTCTTTGTGTCCTTTCCTTTCTTATTTTATTTACTTTGTCTTGTTTGGCATATTTTTTAGGATATGATTTTGATGCTTTCGTATGGTATGTTCAAATACATATTTACTCGAAACGGTTGGTAATGCTTGTAAAGATGCCGGTAGCATGTTGCCACGAGCTATCGTCTTGGTACCCCGTTAGGATAATTTTCAGTGTGCCCTAGTGACTTTCCTTGAGATTACAGCCCACCCACAGAAGTGGCAAGATGATGCCTACTATTCCAGATTCTTGATATTGGCCTAGTTTTCGTTCTAGAATGCTTGTTGGCTCATGGCAAGACTCTTTACAATATATTCTAATGCCACATTGCAACTATTGGGTTGTTGATTTGAATATTGATTCTGAAAAATCAGATTCTAATAATTAGGCTAATTCTGAAAATTTTGTTGAAAATTCAGCTGCTACTGAAAACACGGATAATGTTGAAATTGTTGCCTTTGTTGATAATTGGTCTGATAAAAATTGGGAGGCTAATTAAAGTTTTCTATTGTTGGTATCCTACGACAACTTTTACAGTAGCAACGTCCTCTTGCAATAATAGCTATATGTCTGTTTGATGTTCAGTATTCAAGCTGATTCCACATGGTTTCTTTGCAGCTGCTTTTTGCTTTGTTAATAACAGAACAACTTTCATCAACTCAGAAATTTGGGACCCCACATGAGCATTGCTGAATTCTTTGACACATTGTGGTTGATCATTATACCATTGGTCTTCATTTTCGGAATGCTTTGACTCTATCACTAGCTTCTCGATCAGCTCCTAGATTTATGTTAGTGTCATATCACCTAAGGATCCACCACTTGAAGCATTTATCAGACATCGCTCCATGGGTGTCAGACCTTTGCTCGGATTTAACTGAGGGTGTTAGAGAGTATGTTCTAAAGGGGCTATCAAAAGGTGAAGATGGGGGTAATCTTCTGAAAAACATGAAATTCGGATCTGGTTTGTTGCACAAAGGACTGCCTTGTGGTGTGGTGATTTATGTAGGTACTAAAGAGGATGAAGCAAAGAAACCAGTTGGTCGTTTTTTCTTTGTTGCTTCTTTCTTCAGTTTCCTTGTAGTTCTTTCAATTTCTGGGTCAAAAGTTAGAAGTATACTTTAACGAAAATTTCTTGGCATAAAACTATTAGAAGCACCGTGTCTCCGACAACGACGCCAATTTGTTAACACGATGTCGCGTACATATTAAGCAAATACAATTTCACTGTTGGTTGCACTAATAATATAATATAGGGAAGCAGTGTCAAATACTCAGGAACACAACCTAACAATCAATACATTTTTCTATCAGGCACATTCTAGTCAATAAAACATAAATTATAAAAGGGCTTTTTGAATTAAACTAAAAACAAAAAATTGTAGTGACAATAAATTAAATAAAACTCAGTAATAAAAACGATTTCAGCTCTGCAATGACTTTCCTAATCATGCAATCAATTCTGATCTGGTTATTGAGAATGTGTTTTATCTAAGCTAGTATTGAGAAAAACAAACAAGTTCTACTATAATCTCTTTTACCCAGTTAAATTAACCAAAACAAGCTCTTCAATTAACCCTAACTTTTTACTATCTAATTAAACAAACTCTTAATTAAGATCAGAAAAGTTACATTAAGTTAAGTGTAAAATTCACAACAATACCAAATACTTCTCACAATCTTGGAAGCGTAAAAATGATTTTATAGTTTATATCATAGTTAAATCCCTAACATGAAATCAATCTGATTCATGTTACGTAGTACCAGTTGACAAGAACAATTACATATTCTATTAACTGATTAACTTGAATGATAAAACCCTAGCTAGGTGATCAGACTAACATGAATTAAAAATCAAACGTTCATTAAGTTTAAAACTGAAAAATCTAGATAGAATCACATAAAGAAAACTAGATTTGATAACTGATCACATGAAAGGTACTAGTCTATGCAGAACTGAAAACTAGGGTTTAGCCAAATATGGCTAAAAATGAATCTAAACTAATAAAAAGAAACATTAACTAATTAATCTTCTAAACTAAATGCTTGAGATGATTCACAACCCTTAGATATTCAGAAAGTGTTGAAAACTATTAGAAATTGCCTTCGAAAGTGTTTTTTGTCGCCTATAACCGTCTCTCCTTTGAATTTGATTATGAGGGTCGTATTTTTATGAAATAAAGAAGCTTTTGTAGAAATATATTAGAAAATATGATTGCAGAATCTAGATATGTGATCACAGATTCAAAGATTTTTTTTCCCGAATTTCCCTTAAACGAAGTACAATGCTATTATGAAGTTTCGGGAGTTGTGTCACAAAAAAGCAATCGTAGATACGAAAACACGATCACAGATTTTTAGATTTTAATTTTCTTCAGATGACTTCCAAATGACTTTTGTTGACCCTGCAGAACTTCGACTCATTTATGTAATCATAAAAGTAAAAAATGCGATAGAATTTTTGGCTTTTTGGCATGTTTCAGTCTTGATTCTTCAGTTTAACTAAATACAAAAGTCGTTCGAAATTTTTTCTATTTTCGTAACTTTTTGAATTTCATCAATCGGAGTTATGAGTCATGAGATATGGTCAAAATACTGACAGGGGTCAAAACTGCCAACAACATCCTTTATGCTTTAAAATGTAGCAATTTATCTTTGTAAAATCAATTCAATCGAATGTTTCTTGACCAAAACAGCTTCTAAGAATTCCTTAGAATCCTTCATAAGTTTCAAGCTCCATTTAGCACCAATGCTTCATCAAACGCATCAAAAGTTGTGTAACATTCCAAAAATACAGGCCAAAAATTTCATTTTTAAATACGTCATTATAAAACCAACAGTGTAATAAAACATCGGTAATATCATGTCATGTCAAAACCAAAGTAGAAATAATCAAACGTGTTATCATGAAACAATATCAGAGTGTAATCCCCAAAGATCTCATGTGCGGAAAACCATAGTGTGATGCGCTGCGATCAAGCCGACTCCTTTCCTTTAAACACGAAGTACCTGAAACCAAAACTGAAAACCATAAGCACGAAGCTTAGTGAGTTCCCACATCATACCACATACCATAGAATCACAAAGCATACAAACTGTCGGGCAATTTTGGGGTGCCGACCTACCCGGTACGACCATTATGGGGTGCCGACCTACCCGTATCAAGCCATTTTGAGGCGCTGACCTACCCGTCGGTCCTAACAACCGACCCTCGGGGACTATTCCACCCCTACTGCTACTATCACATATATCATAACATAAACATACTATAAGACATATCTGGAGTGTCGGAACTACCATTCGGTCCTAACAACCGAACTTGGGGACTATTCCCCTCCTACTACCACTATCACATATAACATATCATGCCAGCATATAAACATATCATCACATATTGTCAGACATGTCTGGGGTGTCTGACCTACCCTTCGGTCCTAACAACCGAACTCTACTACTATCACATATAACATATCATGCAAGCATATAACATATCAGATAGTAGCAAACCTAGATGATATCACAAAGACAATTATCTAACATACAACTCCTACTGGTGGGCCGGCATTGTACCCGTAGACCCACCGCTACTGAAAGGTAACTCACCTCACACTGCTGAAGTCCCGAAGACACAATCCCACACTTGCTAAAGTCCCGCAGACTCGGCCCCAGCTGCTGGATGACAGATTCCCGCACCGTCAACACCAAAATAACACCCAATTAATAATTGGGTCCCACAACATGACTATAAGTACATTATTTGGGTAATTACTACATTACCCCTAGCCTGGCTTATTCAAGCCCAAGGCCCAATCCATAGGCCCAAATTCAATTAGGAATCAAAGCCTAACACATGGCCCAATTTTCCAAATTGGGCCTAGGCATATACATGGTCTCATTCTAAGGCCCAACAACATATAATCACTAAGGTCCAAACTATGGTCCATCTATGGCCCAATTTTCCAAATTGGGCCCTAACCCCTTACATGGGCCTTACCCTAGGCCCATTAAATTACTCTAGACTATTTGCTTGATCTTGGATAGCCCATTTAATAACCCAATCATCAAGGCCCAATAAAAAGGCCCAACAACAAACCCTTGTGAAATTAGGGTTTCACATCAAATGACGATTAGGGTTAAGTTTTCCTACTTAACCCATTAGGGACTTAATCCACTAAGGACTTAATCCATTAAGTCCAATATTGCTTAGTTTAATTTTGCCAATGATTATTATTTAATATCTAAAGTTATTAAATAATTCCCGTGTGTCCCGATTAATTCCCCGAAATTAGGGTTTTGATGGCATTAAGGTTTTCCAAACCCTAATTAGGGTTTCCAACCCAAATACTTGCCCATTAATTAATTTGTTGAGCTTTTAGATCAATTATGGCTTTATTGGGCCTAGTAAGCCTATTAAAATATTATTAAGCCCATTAGGGTTTTATTGGGTCCATTAGAGTCCAATAAGCTTCATTGGGCCCATTTGATCTTCTTTTGTTATTATTAGGGTTTCAAGCACCCTAAAAGAATCAACACCACGAGGCAAAGCACACCGCCACCCGACATGGCGGCTGGTGGCGGCAGCCACCACCTCACGGTGGTGGTTTCAAATTTCTTTCCATTATTTCGCTTTTGAGTTACAATTACAACGAAAATACCAAATCAACATACACACACACACACACTAACTAAGCTAAACATACACACACAAACCACCTTGAGGTGGTCGACGGTGGTGCATCGCGGCAGCCAGCACCTCACGGCGATGGTGGTGGTTGTTTTCAGTTTTCCGACCAAATGAAATCACCCATCACACACACCCATACGCATTTCTGGTTGCAAAACGAATCCAACACCCACCTATGGTGGGCGGCGACGGCAATAGCACTCTAGCGGCAATCAACGGCGGATTGCGGTGACAACAAGGAAATGGCCACCTTGGTGGGAAGCCATGGTGGTTCCTTCGTTTTTCCGGCCAACAGAATGCATACGCACATGCTAACACAAGTCGAGCAAGGGGAACACACCCAATCACAGCCACCCCCACGGTGGCTCACGACAATCGGAGAGAACGCCATCCACAGCCGCACCCGCTGCTTGATAAAGAGATGGCGGCGATAACTCGACGACAGAAGAAAAGGACACGAAGTGGCGGCAGAAAAAGATGGCAATAAAGCTCAGCAAAGCCCACCTTGGCGAACGACCGCTCACCGTCTTCATCGACCCTCGGCGGTTCTCCGACAGCAGCGTCGAAATGGCGACCTTCCATAGAAGTGTAGCAGCTGGAGGTGCTCATTGACGAGGTGGTAGGCATCCCCGTTGATCGGAACAGTGAACAGAAGGGAGGTGGTGGCGGCTGACTTCACCCATGGCAGCTGGAGAGGTTCTCCTTAGGGTTAGGGTAGGCAACGGTTATATACTCCCGAGCCCCATAAGCATTATTTCCATAATTACCGAATTAGCCCCTCCTTCCACCTTTTCTTTCAAAACGAATCCATAACTTACCGTTTAAACCCTCATCATTAAAATTCATTACAAATCAAGTACAATACTTACCAAACAGCCCTCCGTTCTTGAATTTCTTTGCAAAGCCGGTCCAGAACTTACCCTTTAAATCCCCAATATCTCAATTATGACATATTTAGCCCTTCTACCTCTCTTCCTTTCAAATTAACTCCAAAATTACTTAAATAGCCCTTAGACTTCAAAATCCTTTCAAGTTAAGTCCCAATAATTCACCAAGTAGTCCCTACCTTTATAATTATTACAAAACCAATCCGGAACTTACATTTTTAACCCCCAACTTCTGAATTGTGCCAATTAACTCCTCAAAGCCAACACCCTGCATAAATAATTATTTAATTTACGACTACCATTCATTCATTATTTTGTATATTTATTTAATAAATAAACCGGGTGTTACAACTCTCCCCTACTTAAATTAGATTTCATCCTCGAAATCATTCGTTACCATTACTTATGCGCCAAACCACTTAGGTAGCATGGTCACCACCCTGGGCACACCCTAGTCTTCCCAGGATAGATGTTACCCATCTTCGTAAAACCCTAACGTCCGCATATGAACGAATTCCTCACCACAAGATCACATCCACTTCATCTGAAATCTGCTGACTTGAGATAGTCTGATTCCCTGACAGGCCACTCATATTGAATCATTATCGTTGAATCCAGTCCGTTCATCCCACAACTGACTATTCAACTTCTGATCACTCGTGGTTCCCACTATAAAACAGGTTCACAGACCCAGTTATCCCTGTAGATTACTTATACTTGGCCAAGGCTCAGCTGATCCAGCTGTGAGTGACTTACCACTTGACAATCAACTAGCTATTTCGTTTGTATTTGCAACCTGAAATGCAAATACTAATGCTGCCCAAACGCTGAAACTACCCGAACACTGAACTGCCTGAAGCAGTATGCTGCCACATGGTTGCTTCCCACAAGCTACCGAGACCTCCTGGGTCTCAATTCGCTCGCCAATCATCTGAAATATCGGGTTCCGGCCTGGCTGCGGAGCCAAAGGACTCCCACTTAGTCGCCTCACACGACTTCTGAATGAAATCCTCCTCTGGAACTAGTTGCAACTAGTTATCATGCCACTGTGACTCTAACAGCCTTCTGATCTAACCGATCAGATCCATACGTCGAATCCTGTCATCATCAAATCCAAGGCTGGAAGTGGTTGCTACCTGACCAATGGTAGCCTTATCTCACACGCAATCTTATACAATCCATTGCTTTCCTGATCCCATAACTATAGTGGCGCTATTACAGTCCTATCACTGGCTCAACCAGATCTAACCCGTCTGGGTAATTCCAAAATCCAATCCGTGGATTTCCTTATCCTTACTGCTACACCCGAACTGGTGGGTACTACTGTTCCTTCTGCGTCCTAACACCGCGCTCACACTATCTACTAACCGACTGAATGATGCGGCTACACCCGCAGTCTCACAACACTCTATTACTTTCTGACTTCTAGTGAATGCTACGGCTACACCCGCAGTCTTACAACACTTCCCATACTATCTGACTGCTAGTGAATGCTACGGCTACCCCCGTAGTCTTACAACACCTCCCATACTATTTGATCGCTAGTGAATGCTACGGCTACCCCCGTAGCCTTACAACACTTTCCATACTATCCGAATGCTAGTGAATGCTACTGCTACCCACGTAGTCTTACAACACTTTCCATACCGGGTCGAACGCGCACTCGACCTAGCACATCACTGAACTAGGGTCCTAACCGGAACTCTATCCTGGTTCCCAAAACCTGCTATCATGTGACCCCACTGTATCAGTACCGTACCCATGCCCGTTATCAAAGCGTCATAGTAAACCATGAAATCATCTACACCCTCTGGCATGGTGAGAATCAGTGCCTCACACAATCGCTGTTTGAGAGTCTCGAAGGTTGCCTGCTGCTCAGGCCCCCAACGAAAGGTGACCGACTTCTTGGTCAGTCGGGTCAAAGGAACCACAATCTCGGAGAACTCCCATGTAAATCTCCGATAGTAACCTGCTAGACCCAGGAAACTCCGAATCTCAGATGGAGACCTCGGAATCTCCCACTGCATCACGACCTCTATCTTAGCCGAATCAACTAGAATACCCTTTTTGGTTGACAAGGTGCCGAAGAGATTGCACCACGCGCAACGAGAACTCACATTTGGAGAACTTTATAAAAAGTCTCTCCCCACATAGATTCGACTAAGTCTTCACTGCACGCAAGAATTGAAGGATTTCCAATCCTTCTCGCTTTCTAATATCCCACTGATGACAACCCGTGCCTGCCAATGCTAGCGTTTAATCACCGATTAAACCTTGAGATCTCACATCCTCGGAAATCTCGATGAGTACTCTTGACATCTGATCCAGTCTAACACCTCGATCCATCTAACATGTTGTCAATTGAAGGTATCAATCTTCACTCTGGCTGATGAATCCTCATTCCCATTTCCAATCTTGCAGTACCACTGAACTCTAACCGAACGCAGCCCATGTGAAAATACAATTCTCCTGGACATGCGGTAACCAACCACTTATGCATCTAACACCCGTGACTGACACTACTCTTTTCATGTCACCAGCTCTGTCCTAGCAACGGTAGTGCCTTGAACTCCAACGTTCATCCGTAGACAATTACCGACCATACCTGAACAATGATAGAACCCCTGAACGCTGACTTCACTAGTGAACTATCACTCTAACCCTGATCGAGTATCCTCTAAATAATACTCCTGCGCAGATCTTGAAAAAGAGTCGGAATGATAACGGTACACGCGGAACCCGCTCCGCAATGTACGTCCCTCTGTGGGTTCATCAAGGACCTTTCGGCATGCGGGATGTCATATATGATCCTTGATAACCCAAACACTAGCAGGGAAGTTACCCGAGATCTAATTTATCCAAACTTACTCATAAGTCCAACGCAATACGTATCCCCTACATCCATCTAGTAGCAATAGAAGATGACATACCCGCAACATCTGGAGGAATACTAATCACCTTCTGTTGACATGATCAACCCTGCTACCCTGAAGTAGCCTAAACCCACGGAGCGACAAACTCCCTTGTGCACTGACTCCAACCCTACTGGCCTTTCACCTGATGATCAGAAATCATAGGTCTCTTCCCGGGACCCTTACTATACGCACCTAGCACAATCTTTCTTCTCAAAGTGCTCCAAATCGATCTCGCATCTGCAACTTCATGGAAATCATATCCCTCAGGGTTTGACACCATACCACGCTCACTAACTCACTTGCCAATGGCTAATCTGCAGCAACTGGAACATCCTCTGTCCCCAAATTGGGTCATAAACTCTTCCCTGAAGCTTCTCAGATTCTCCAAGACTCTCACCGATTCGAGTATGAATCATGTGCTTTCAGTAGTACGGGCCCAATACTACCTTCCACACCTATCCATACTTTCATCAGCAATCCTCCCGGATCCCCGAGTCACTTCCTCAACTGGTACACCCAAGTCTAACTGAGCCTCACTACTAACTCACTGAAATATATCCTAGGCTTCCCTAGGTTCCCAAAATCACTCAGTCCTCAGCTGCTGAAAGATTCCCAATAATGTCAACTAGCTACCTCATGAATATAGCCACATGCAACAAAGATCAGATAATCCTTCAAGTAACAGACTCATCCCTATAACGGTTAGAGTCAAACGAGAGTTGCACAATAGGGTCAAATCTATCACTCTGAGATTATCCAGCCCGTGCCACACGTGACTTAGCATATTCACTTAATAGCTAACTCACATTACTAAGAGTCCCACAAAGCACAAAGCAAGCAACATTCAGATAATGGAAAATCTAACCATCATATTCCAATCAAATCATTCTATCCTCTAATCAGGAATCTGTACATGCAATTCAAAGGCTCATACAATCAGGCATAACCCAAACAAGCCATCCTATTACTGATTGATCAGTACTAACATGCAAGTCGACAAGTACATACAAAAGGTATATAAGGCTTCCTCCCTAGATCCTTAGCCCTAATCTAGAATGCAGTTCTCATAATCATATCATATCATAACATCTCATAACATCTATGGATATCTTGGGGAAGACTTACTTGAGCTCGGCTGATTGCACGCATCACAAACTTTCTTCTTTTGAAAGTTCTTTTCTCTTTTCAAACTTCTTTTATAAAATGATTTTATCTTTGAAAATTTTCATACCAAGTCCTTAGTTTGAGTTCAAACACACCCGAGAGTATGCCCGAATCCCTCAAATCAAGGCGCTGATACCAACTTGTAACATCCCAAAAATACAGGCCAAAATTTTCATTTTTAAATACGTCATTATAAAACCAACAGTGTAATAAAACATCTATAATATCATGTCATGTCAAAACCAATGTAGAAATAATCAAACGTGTTATCATGAAACAATATCAGAGTGTAATCCCCAAAGATCTCATATGCGGAAAACCATAGTGTGATGCGCTGCGATCAAGCCGACTCCTTTCCTTTAAACACGAAGTACCTGAAACCAAAACTGAAAACCGTAAGCACAAAGCTTAGTGAGTTCCCACATCATACCACATACCATACAATCACAAAACATACAAACTGTCGGGCAATTTTGGGGTGCCTGACCTACCCGGTACGACCATTCTGGGGTGCCGACCTACCCGATACGACCATTTTGGGGTGCCGACCTACCCGTATCAAGCCATTTTGAGGCGCTGACCTACCCGTCGGTCCTAACAATCGACCCTCGGGGACTATTCCACCCCCTACTGCTACTATCACATATATCATAACATAAACATACTATAAGACATATCTGGAGTGTCGGAACTACCATTCGGTCCTAACAACCGAACTTGGGGACTATTCCCCTATTACTACCACTATCACATATAACATATCATGCCAGCATATAAACATATCATCACATACTGTCAGACACATCTGGGGTGTCTGACCTACCCTTCGGTCCTAACAACCGAACTCTACTACTATCACATATAACATATCATGCCAGCATATAACATATCAGATAGTAGGAAACCTAGATGATATCACAAAGACAATCATCTAACATACAACTCCTACTGGTGGGCCGACATTGTGGCCGTAGACCCACCGCTACTGGAAGGTAACTCACCTCACACTGCTGAAGTCCCGAAGACACAATCCCACACTTGCTAAAGTCCCACAGACTCGACCCCAGCTGCTGGATGACAGATTCCCGAACTGTCAACACCAAAATAACACCCAATTAATAATTGGGTCCCACTACATGACTATAAGTACATTCTTTGGGTAATTACTACATTACCCCTAGCCTGGCTTATTCAAGCCCAAGGCCCAATCCATAGGCCCAAATTCAATTAGGAATCAAAGCCCAACACATGGCCCAATTTTCCAAATTGGGCCTAGGCCTATACATGGTCTCATTCTAAGGCCCAACATCATATAATCACTAAGGCCCAAATCATGGCCCATCTATGGCCTAATTTTCCAAATTGGGCCCCAACCCCTTACATGGGCCTTACCCTAGGCCCATTAAATTACTCTAGACTATTTGCTTGATCTTGGATAGCCCATTTAATAACCCAATCATCAAGGCCCAATAGAAAGGCCCAAAAACAAACTCAAGTGAAATTAGGGTTTCACATCAAATGACGATTAGGGTTATGTTTTCCTACTTAACCCATTAGGGACTTAATCCACTAAGGACTTAATCCATTAAGTCCAATATTGCTTAAATTAATTTTGCCAATAATTATTATTTAATATCTCAAGTTATTAAATAATTCCCGTGTGTCTCGATTAATTCC
Organism: Lactuca sativa; assembly: GCF_002870075.4. Classification (NCBI taxonomy): domain Eukaryota; kingdom Viridiplantae; phylum Streptophyta; class Magnoliopsida; order Asterales; family Asteraceae; genus Lactuca; species Lactuca sativa. The sequence goes on along the minus strand of NC_056627.2, from coordinate 250,579,904 downwards.
CCAAAATTAGGGTTTTGATGTCATTAGGGTTTTCCAAACTCTAATTAGGGTTTCCAACCCAAATGCTAGCCCATTAATTAATTTATTGGGCTTTTAGAACAATTAGGGATTTATTGGGCCTATTAAGCCCATTAGGGTTTTATTGGGTCCATTAGAGTCCATTAAGCTTCATTGGGCCCATTTGAGCTTCTTTGGGCCTATTAGGGTTTCAAGCACCCCAAAAGAATCAACACCACGAGGCAAAGCACACCGCCACCCGACATGGCGGCCGGTGGCGGCAGCCACCACCTCACGGTGGTGGTTTCAAATTTCTTTCCATTATTTTGCTTTTGAGTTACAATTACAACAAAAATACCAAATCAACAGACACACTAACTAAGCTAAACATACACACACAAACCACCTTGAGGTGGCGGACGGTGGTGCATAGCGGCAACCACCACCTCATGGCGGTGGTGGTGGTTGTTTTCAGTTTTCCGACCAAATGAAATCACCCATCACACACACCCATACGCATTTCTGCTTGCAAAACGAATCCAACACCCACATGTGGTGGGCGGCAACGACAACAACACTCTAGCGGCAATCAACGGCGGATTACGGTGACAGCAAGGAAATGGCCACCATGGTGGGAAGCCATGGTGGTTCCCACGTTTTTCCGGCAAACAGAATGCATACGCACACACTAACACAAGTCGAGCAAAGGGAACACACCCAATCACAGCCACCCCCACGGTGGCTCACGACAGTCGGAGAGAACGTCATCCACAGCCGCACCCACTGCTTGATAAAGCGATGCCGGCGATAGCTCAACGACAGAAGAAAATGAGACAAAGTCGCGACAGAATACGATGGCAATAAAGCTCAGCAAAGCCCACCTTGGCGAACGACCGCTCACCGTCTTCATCGACCCTCGGCGGTTTTTCCGGTAGCAGCGTTGCAATGGCGACCTTCCAAACAGCCCTCCATTCTTGAATTTCTTTGCAAAGCCGGTCCAGAACTTACCCTTTAAATCCCCAATATCTCAATTATGACATATTCAACCCTTCCACCTCTCTTCCTTTCAAATTAACTCCAAAATTACTTAAATAGCCCTTTGACTTCAAAATCCTTTCAAGTTAAGTCCCAATAATTCACCAAGTAGTCCCTACCTTTATAATTATTACAAAACCAATCCGAAACTTACATTTTTAACCCCCAACTTCTGAATTGTGCCAATTAACTCCTCAAAGCCAACACCCTGCATAAATAATTATTTATTTTAGGGCTACCATTCATTCATTATTTTGTATATTTATTTAATAAATAAAGCGGGTGTTACAAGTTGCTTCCAAAATACTGTTCCACTCGAATTATCTAAAAATGACATAAACGTGCTAACAATATAGGAATTCTGATATAACACATGAGCTGAACATTATTTAAACAAATGACATCCAAATATACAAAGTATGATGCTAAATGATAATAAAAGCGACACTAAAAAATGCATAAAATGGCATCTATCTGCCACATATAATTCCCAAACTCCCGAATGAAGCATTCGTATACTTTCGAGTTGGCATGTAAGTATTCTTGACAAATACTATCTTAGGACGCCGTTTCTTGTTAGCTTCAAATAACTTATATGTTTTTTTGTTTACTACCATGCCTCTTTGTTTTGGAGGTACCGCTGCAAAAAAAATATTAGTCACGATAATTTTTATATACATACAATAAGAAATACAATGAATTAGAATAAATGTTAATCACCATCGATTTGGTGATCATCAAAACCACCACAGAACGGATGTGGTGGCTCGTCACCACCATCACCTCCATGGCCCATCACATCAGCTATAAGATGGGGCAATGCAATCCAAAAAATGACATCCTAAAAAATTATAACACAATATGAATATATATATATATATATATATATATATATATATATATATATATATATATATATACACACACACACACACACACACACACACACACAATATGATATAATTACAACAAATACAAACCTTATTTTACTAGTCAAATTTAAAGCTTTTTTTAATCATTCTCACCCTCAGGCACTTCGGTATCTGTTGACACATCACTATCATAATCGTAATCCTCCTCGTCATAATTAGTCTCGTAGTCAGACACATTGTTAATAATACCCATTGGTGGACCAACTTGAATATCATCTTCAACCGATTGGGAATCTTGAAAGTACTAGCCCAAGTTGATTGAAAGGGTGAAATTAGAAGAAGCATTACTAAGAACGACATCAGCTGAATCATTGTCGACATTTTCTATGGGATCATGGTCGACATCGTTCATCGGTAGATCCCAAATTCTTTTATTGATTAAAATTTTCAACAACCCACCACCGATTATTATTTTTGTCACTTTGAGAAGGTTATTGGATGTAAAAAACTTGTTTGGCCTGCGTAGCAAACATGAGTTGATCTTCGTTGCTCAATTCGTGTTGTGGGTCAATACTGGTGAAATAATTATTAGATTGAACTTCTTCAGTTCGAACCACTTGAAACAAAAAGCTACAATGGAATAATTATGAGGATAATGTAGCTTGATAATCTATTCTAGCTTACCATAATATTTATGCTTATTCTCTCCCTCATTTAGAATCCTTGAGTTTTGTGTTGATTGTTGGGCGTCACACATAAGTACCATAAACCTAACACCATTCGCTATCCAAGCTTTGTAAATAAAGGCATTCACACGTACACCAACTGAAAGAGCCGATAACTCTTTATTAAACTCTAGAGATTTTTGTTTTTGCATATCATAGACCTTATGAAGGAACATTTAGGGAATTTGGTTTTTTCATCACTTTCAAGATGTAATAATTTGAATTCACTACATTGATGAAAAAAAGATGTAGATTTAGTAAAAAAGGAGAAATTAAAATTAGATAATGTATTAAAAGATAAGAACAATTACACAATATACTTTCTGAATTTGTCAAAACTATCGGTTACAAACCATTGTAGATGTTTTCTCTTCTTTAGATTGAGTTTTTTCATTTTCCTTGCGCTAGCCGGGCGACATTTCGACTGAAACACCCATAACTTTGTTTCTTCTATGACAACATCCTTGTTTCTTTCAACGCAACTGAATCGAGTCTTGATATATTCAAGGTACATCGAACAAAATTATAATGCCTCTTCAGTGGCGTAACCCTCAACTATAGAGCCTTCCGGCCTCAACTTGTTCCTGACATAGTTTTTTAGTTTTTTCATATACCTTTCGAAGGCTTACATCCATCTCATACTTATTGGGCCTCCGCAAATAGCTTCATCAGGTAAATGCAAAACGAAATGAACCATAATATTAGAAAACATAGGAGGATAGATCGCTTCTAATTTGCATAATATTTTAATACTGGCTGCTTTCACTTCTTTCTTATCCTTCACCGATAGTGTTCTCGAGCAAAGTTGCTTAAAAATGTACAAAGCTCTACTATTGGTGTATAAGTATCTTTGGCCAAAAACCCTTTAACTCCAATGGGTCTCAAACGTTGCATAAGAATGTCATAATCATGAGATTTTAGCCCAATAGTGTTAGTATTATTTTAATTCACTTTCTAACTGATGATAGATCCAAACTTATTCGCCAGTTTCACATCTCTTATAAACTTACAAAAACGAGTGTGGTCAGTTTTCATGAACGAGTAAGATGGATGGGGTTTAAGGAACTTTTTTCCACTTTTTTTTAACCATTGACTTTTCCGAATGTTCAGTTTTGTTAAGTCCGCCCGAGCATTTGATGTGTATTTAGACCTATCATTCATCAGAGAAATACCCAAAATACTGTCACCCACATTTTTCTCAATATGCATAAGATTGAAGTTGTGCTTTGGCTCCAGAGAAGGCCAATACTAAAGTTTAGATAATATGATCTTTTTAGATCAATTCGTCTCAAAATCCTCACCATCTCTCATAATACTAGGTCGTTGAGCAGCTACTTTACCCGGTGGACAAAACAATAGACGAGCATGTTGCTCTTGTATTTCTTCCTCACTAAACTGTCTTGGAGGGTCTCTTGTCGCGTTTTGTCCATTATAGTCCAAACTTTTTTCTCCATGGATGGTCAACATCGCTTTCATATTGAAGAATATACATTTCATTGTGTCTTTAGTATGTATGCCAAAACTCCACAACTGCTTCAACTCATCCACCAATGGCCTAAGGAACACATCCAAGTTCTTCGCCTATGCTTTGGGGCCGGGAGTCAACCAGGTCAACATGAAGGAGGACTCTTTCAAGCATAGCCATGGTAGAAGATTGTAGGTGGTGAGTATAACGGGCCACGTGCTATGAGGATTACACATGTTACCAAATGGATTAAAACCATCAGCAGAGAGTCCCAAGCGTATGTTTCGGTTTTCCCTCGAGAAGTTAGGATACTTTATATCAAAATTTTTCCATGAAGTACCATCAACAGGATAAAGCATCGTACCATCTTTGGATGGTCTGATACTATGCCAAATCATATCTTTAGATGTGTGTCTAGGATAGTACAAACGTTGTAGTCTGGGGGTCATGGGAAAGTATCGTAAAACCTTATGAGCCACCTTTTTACCGTTTGTATTTTCGTTAACCCATCGACTCTCATTACAAACTGGACACTTTTTCAACAACTTGTCTTCTGTCTAGAAAAGAAAGTAGTTGTTTTTTACATACATGTATCGACTCATAACCCAATTTGATCTTCTTAAGTGTCTTTTTTTTGCTTCAAATGTGAGTCGAGGGGGGGTGTTTATTTGAGGAAATGTAGTTTGCATCAACTGAAGAAGCTGATCGAATGAACTATCAGTTAATTTGTTGATCACCTTGATATGCATCATCTTTGCTAAAAAGTCAAGGGACAAAAGCAAACATCCAAAATATAATTTTAACTGGACTTCCTCTAACAGCTTTTAAAATCTATCGACACTGCTATCCTCTGTATCTGGGTTCCCTTCTTCACAGTTAGTATCATTTTCAATCACACCCCCATAATATCAACAATAAAATCGACCATCTCATTACTGCGTGCTATGTCTTCTACAATCGGATGAACTGTATTTTTACCGTGATGCATCCATATAATATAATGTGGACTGGAACCATGTTGAAGTATATGGAATTTTGTTATGGATAGTAGTATAAATTTATTGACATTACATTTTTTACACGTGCATCTGATTTTATCTTTGTTATCGACGTGTGGTTTGGACCTCTCGAGAAAAGATTCGAGTCCTTGTTGGAACACGATAGAGTTACAATTTTAATAGTAGAACAGGTTTTATCAATAAACATGTTACAACTAGAACATAAGTTAGGTTCTAGTGTTTAATCTACAAGAACTAAAAATAGTATTGAATATTTATAGAGATAGACTAACCACTAAATCGGGTGGAATTAAAGGTAGAGTAAGAATCGACGATTCAAAAGGCAGGATCAAAACAATAACAAAAGACCAGACAACAGAATGAGTATTCACAAGGGTAGGCTTCTAAACCCACTTTTTGAATACCTTACCTCATATGCAAATGTGTATTACATGATTGACCATTTAAGAAAAATTCGGCAACATTTCCACTTAGCTCCTAAGTATATATAGAAATATATACCCGAGGAGCAAAGATAAAATAACAACCGAATATTTCTTACATAATCAATCATGTAATACACATTCACATCCTAACCGAGATAACACATTCAAAAAGCAATCCCAAAACGGGGACAACCCAAAACTAATTTGTAAATCAATTCCGGGATGGTATTCTAGGCTCTTGGTGATTTAAAAGAAAGACACTTAAACATAAAAAACCTATTTTTATTATTATAGCATTGTAGTTTAAATAATTAAGTTTTTAACATATTTTCTTATGTCGTAATTTTTCATATATATATATATATATATATATATATATATATATATATATATATATATATATATATATATATATATATATATATATATATATAAACATCTTTTCTTATGTTGTAAGTTTTTAGCAGCTTTTCTTATGTTATAATTTTTTATATTTATAGCATGTTTTCTATTTTTATTATTATAACATTGTATTTTAAATAATTAAGTTTTTACCATCATTTCGTATGTTGCAATTTTTTGGATTATGAAATTGTACTTTTTCGTATATTTGTTTTTTACGTACACGATTTTTCTTATGTTGTTTTCCATTATAGTATTCTACTTTGATGACATCGTCAATTATAGCATACTACTTTTGCATATATGCCAAATACACATATACACACTTAACAAATACAAGTATATATACATACATACATATATATATATATATATATATATATATATATATATATATATATATATATATATATATATATATATATGTTGGAATAGTGTCTAAGGCTGCAACTATATTAGGCAAGTATTTGACCCGATTGTGCATGGTCCTTTTGGGTTGCCTTCACCATAGCAACTTGATAGGATGATTTATTAAGAGAGAATAAATGTTATTAATATATTATGAGAATAATATAAAGAATAATAATATTGTTAATATAAGTCATAAATTAATTAGTATTAATTTGGTGACTTAATGAGATTAATTAAATAAGAGGGTATAAACTGTCAATTGTTTGATAGTTAAACTTTAGACTGTAAATCCTTATTGGATAGAGAATGGACGAATTCTAGAAGCTAGGGATAGCTTAAAATCGTCCAAGTTTATCTAAGGAATGGATTTGGATTGCTTTAAGGAAAGATTATCCAACTAGGGTTTAAGTTGTAACCCTTAAGGAGTCTACAAGTATAAATAGACCCTATGGCAAAGGGAAATCAGCACTTGATTGAGAATAAAGAATCCCTGGCCGAATTTCATCCCCTCTCCTCTCTCTCAAATCATCCTCCTTGCTATTTGGTGTTTGTAAGCCATTAGAGGAGTGACAATTGTGACTCTAGAGCTCCAAGACAACAAGATCAAACAAGAGATTCAAAGGTATGATTCTAGATCTGTTTTTGTATTGTTCTTAAACCTAATTAGTCATTAGAAGTCTTGGATTCAAATCATGTTTAATTAGAAATCCTAGATCCAAGCATTAGGGTTTTGCATGCGCACATAGGAAAGTTCTTATGGCTAAAACCCATCAGTGGTATCGGAGCCTAGCTTGGTTTCTATTAAATTGTTGCTTGTTTGTTTGAAACTTAACTGCAAAATTCGATTTTTGTGTTTTTGAGTCATGGACTCGGCGAGTTCCATAGTGGACTCGGCGAGTTGGCCTGACTCGGCGAGTCCAAGTGTCAGGAAAGGCCAGATTCGGGATTTCTTCATGATTATCTTTTGGAAACTTACCTTAATCATATTAGATCAATCCTAATCCGATTTTTTGATATATATGTCTATAATCTTGATCTAATTAAAGATATTTATCAACTAATAAAATATTTAATTTCCTTATATGATAATTAATTAATTATTTTGATTAAATTGGTAATTATCTTGCAAGAAATCTTGAATAAATCAAATATAGATAATTAGGAAATTAATTGTTAATTAGAGTTATTTGTTATTTGATCCTCCATGTTTTAAATGTTTAAAACTTGTCCTCAAGTTTTGAAATTTATGTTTTGTGATTAAAAGATTTAATTTAGACAATTTAAATTTCAAACCCTAGATTTTTAAAAGTTTAAAATACAACCCTATACTAATATAATATTACAAGATTAATGTGTATATATATATATATATATATATATATATATATATATATATATATATATATATATGTATAACTAAAATGCTAGTCTTACCGTTAGTAGGCCTCATTCACGAAGTCGATCTATAAGGTGGGTATAAGGTTGCGGCCTATAAAATGGCGCTTAATGGGTATACACTCACACCCACCGCTTGCTTGATCGGTGGAGGTCGTTAGCCGAACGGGTAGGATAGGGCAACCTCATCCTCTTATTAAAAGTATAATATACAAAGTAACTACACATATTTTTAAAAATTTCCCAATCTTAGTTACTTTAGGAAAAGTGAATTGATGCAATCCCATGAAATTACGCTTTGCACCCTTGCTAAGAAGTTAGTGGAGCGTGTGTGGTTTACCAGCACACTAATTGGTTCTAAGCAAAGGTGGCAAAGGGTGATTCATTGTTTATCATAGTTCGATGGAGCGTGTGTGGTTTACCGGCACATCGAATAGGTGATCGTTACAATGAAGGCACCGTGTGAATTTGCATGGTAATTCACACCCGCTTTGTGATCCTCGGTATCCTAGTCACAAACAAGAGGGGCATATCGAGATTTATACATGCCATTGAATAGTTTCAATGAATCTCATCCAAACCTAGGAATTCTCAATACATTTAGGACTTATAGTTAGTTTTTTTATGGTGGAGAATTAGTGAATCGTCATTCACTTACCTTCATATTATTTGCATGTTAGATTACAGCATCCCTTTTCTAATATGTAAATATTGTTGTTGGATCCTAGCCCTAATTTTCTTATTGGGTGATAATTAGGGATTCATAATCTAATCTATCTTTGTCCTTTCTATTCGTAGATGTCGAACGCAAACAACGCTACTGCTAGTTCTTTCACATTGATGAGCCTTTGTCAAAAGGTCACTTTTGATGGGACGAACTTTAGCGAATGGATAAGATACATTCGCACAATTACTCGCTATGAGGATAAGGAGTATGTCCTCGATGAGAAGCTCGAGAAAATCAACCCTGAAATCGCTACTCTGGCTGAAATGACCACTTTTGAAACTCATGAGTGCGATGCAACGAAGGTACATTGCATCATGATAGCCACCATGAACTCTGAATTCCAAAAGTCCTATGAGGACATGTACCCGTACGAGATGCATCAAGACTTATTGGAGAGATACCACCAAAACGCGAGACAAGAGCGTTATGTGATTTTCACTAACATGATTTCCGCTAAGATGGGTCATGGAGAGTCTCTTATCGTGCACCTGCAAAAGATGCAAAGGTATGTTGACCGCCTTCGCAAGTTAAATGTTGACTTCGGGGAAGACTTGGCGATCGACATGGTGCTTCACTCTTTGGCTCCGAGCTACAATCAATTTAGGATGACCTACCACATGAACAAAGAGGAGGTCACCCTAAGCAAACTCCAAGGTCTCTTGAGGGTCGCTGAGAGCAACTTCAAAGACAAGTCTGTTGCACCAACTCCCAATCCGCCTGCTGCTCCTGTCTTGGCTATTGGACAAGGGAAGGGAAAGAAGAGGAAGGCTTCGTCTAAGAACTATCGCAAGGTTAAAGCCCGAGATGGTTCCTCTTCTAGTGGGACCAAAGTTGATCCTGCTAAGCCCTGCCCTAACCCGAAGGAGGCAGAGTGCCACCACTGCCACAAGATAGGACATTGGAAGAGAAGCTGCCCAGAGTACCTGCAAGGCATCAAAGAAGGAAAGATCAAGCCATCTTTCGCAGGTATATACACAATTAAATCTAACGATTCTAATCATGCTATTTCTTGGGTTCTTGATACTGGTTGTGGTTATCACATTTGTTCTAATGTGCAGGGAATAAGAAGAAGTAGGGATGTGGAGCAAGGAAGGATCAATCTAATCATGGGGAACAGAAGATCGTCGCCTGTGACCAAGATTGGAGTGTATTCTTTAGAGCTTAGGAATAATTTATGTTTAGATTTGAACAATTGTTGCTATTCGCCAGAAATGGCTAGAAACATCATTTCATTTCATGGTTTGTTTAGACAAGGTTTTAGATTTTCTTTTAATAATGAGAATAATTCTATTTTAGCTTATCTAAATGGTGTCTTTTATTTTGAAGCTATACCATGTAATGGAATATATGAAACTGTTATGATTGTTGATAACTTAGGAAATGATGTTTTGAACATAGATTCTTCCAATAGTATGGATAGAGCATCCTTGTGGCATTGTCGTCTTGGACATGTCAACAAGAAACGCATAGCCCAACTCCAAAAGGATGGAGTGTTGGAGTCATTCGACCTTAGGGAAGATGACACGTGCGAGTCTTGTTTACTTGGAAAGATGACTAAGTCACCCTTCACAAGTACTTGCGAAAGGGGTGAGGGTCTATTAGACCTAATACATACCGATGTATGTGGACCGTTTAGATCAACCACGAATGATGGGAACCGCTTCTACGTGACTTTTACCAATGACTATAGTAGATATGGGTATATCTGTTTGATCAAGCAAAAGTCAGAAACTTTTGAAAAGTTCAAAGAGTTCAAGAATGAAGTGGAGAATCAATTGGGCAGGAAAATCAAGATGCTTCGATCCGATCGAGGAGGAGAGTACCTAAGTCTTGAATTCCACGATTATCTCAAGGAGTGTGGAATAGTTTCACAATTGACGCCTCCTAGGACACCGCAGTTGAATGGTGTGGCAGAAAGGCGTAATCGAACCTTATTAGATATGGTTCGCTCTATGATGAGTCGTGCTTCACTATCAATCTCTTTTTGGGGGTATGCCTTAGAGACTGCCGCCTATATCCTTAACCGAGTCCCTACTAAGAAGGTTGCCAAAACACCTCACGAGATGTGGACAGGGAAAGCTCCCTCGTTGGCACATATCAAGGTTTGGGGTTGAGAGGCTTTCGTAAGATGAGATACTCACGACAAGCTCGAACCTCGTAGTGAGCGATGTATTTTCATCGGCTACCCGCAGAAATCCTTTGGATATCTCTTCTATAGACTGAAAGACAATTTTGTCTTTGTTTCAAGGAGAGGAGTTTTCCGAGAGCGAGAACTCATAGGCCAAGGAGACAGTGGGAGGCAAATCGAGCTTGAAGAGATTCAAGAGTCGATAGATGAAGGAACCTCTACCGCTGGCACTCAACCCGAGGAGGAAACTCCGGTTGAACCGATTGACGAATCCTTACCTCTTAGACGTTCCGATAGTGCTAGAGTTCAACCCCAGTTTTATGGTTTTCATATTACTACCGAAGGGGATACGTATATTAGTGATGGTACACTAATAAATCTTGATGAACCTAATAGCTATAAGGAAGCCATGGCAGGCCCGGAGTCTGCGAAATGGAAAGAGGCAATGGATAGAGAGATCCAATCCATGTATGATAACCAAGTTTGGAATTTGGTTGATAATGTGCCCGGACGTAAGACCGTTGGGTGCAAATGGATCTTCAAGAAGAAGACCGACGTGGATGGAAACGTACACACATATAAAGCGCGTTGGTCGTGAAGGGCTTTACTCAAACTCCAGGAGTTGACTATGATGAGACCTTCTCACCAGTTGCGAAGATAAAATCTATTAGAGTGATGCTAGCGATTGCCGCATTTCATGATTATGAGATTTGGCAGATGGATGTCAAGACTGCTTTCCTTAACGGAAAGTTGGCTGAGGATGTTTACATGGCTTAGCCAGAGGGGTTTGTGGATCCGAAGCATCCGAATAGAGTGTGTAAGCTTGAGAAGTCCATTTATGGACTTAATCAAGCGTCTCGCAGATGGAATCTTTGCTTCGATGAGAAGGTCAAAGAGTTTGGATTTGTACGAAGCGAAGATAAATCTTGTGTATATGTCAAAGCCAGTGGGAGTATAGTTAGCTTTCTCGTTCTATATGTCGATGACATATTACTCATAGGAAACGACATCCCGACTCTGCAGGAAGTTAAGTCCTGGCTCGGGAAGTGCTTCGCTATGAAGGACCTCGGATAGGCTTCTTACATTTTGGGAATAAGGATAGTGAGAGAAAGAAGTAAGAGACTAATTGGACTTAGTCAGAACACTTACTTAGAGAAGGTACTAAAACGTTTTATGTAACGCCCGTAGATCCGGGCTAGTCAAATTAGAGGCAATAGGGGTCGAAAACGACTTTTCGACAAAAGATTATTTAGAATAAATAATCTTAACCAAGTTGTGGAATACGTCACAAGGTTTCCATACATATAAAGAACACCGAAATCCGAGTTATAACGAAGAAGTTATGGCCCGTCGAAGTTTTACGGCAAAACCGACACGGCACCGGGAAGCGTAAATAGTAAATTTACGATAGAGCGAGATTTAGCCTTAGCGATCTAAACGGAAGTCGTAGAATATGTTAAACTAAGAACATCGATAAAAAGAACGCCCAAATCTGACTTCGTATGAAGAAGTTATGATTTTTCGAAGTCTCGGACTAGCAGTGTACAGTCCGAAATTCGAATATTAGATCGAGCGGTTTTTAGCTGACACGACCTAAACGAGAATCGAAGATCTCGTTGAGAGTAGCGTAACGAGAAAAATATGGGCGAAAACGGATGTCGGATGAAGAATTTATGAGGATTTAACGGACCAATCGTGTCCCGGCCCGTTGATAATATAAAATTTAAAATCGAGCCAAAATTAGCCGACGAAGTCTAAACGAAAGTTGTAGAGTACGTTCCCACCTTCGCGTGGATATAAAGAACGTCGAAAACGGAGGTCGTACGCGAAAGTTATGAATTTTTAAAGATGAGCATGCAATTTGCGAAATCTGATCCGAGACTAGTGACGTGGCGCGTTGTGGGCCGTCCGATGAAGTCTCAGATCTCGCTTCGGATCATGCCACGAAGCCTCGCCCTACGCCCCGCGTACGAGATCCGGAACGCCCCGCGTAACCTCGGTCTTATCCGGTCCGAAGAGGCTAACAGTTGGAGTCGGTCTGGCATTCTTATCCGATGACTACGCCCCGCGTAGGTCCGAGGTACGCCCAGCGTACCGAGGCCTCGCAGGGCTATAAAAGGGGCCCGATTTTCCTTCATTTTTCACACCTTTCTTCACTCTCTCTCTAACTTTTTTCTCTCTCTAAGTGTTCTAAACATCCCCAAACCCTAGGGAACCTCCCTAGCACCCTAGGGAAGCCCCGAGGCTCCCGGAGTCCCGAGAAAAAGGAGTTTTTCGGTTTCGAAACGCTGCTCCAATTAGGTCCCGGTTTTCGATAAAATTCGCTGTAAGTGTGCTACGCTTACGCAATTTTTAATATAGCTTTCATATAATTATAGGAATGTTATTAGGTCCTTAAAATAATTATTTGGGCTATTAAAATGAATTATATCGAGTATTATTAACACTTAATAATACTCGGACTAATGAATTTGTCGCGGTTATCGTTAAACTAAACCCTAGTGGTATTGGTACTAGGTTTTATCGAAGGAATATCATTTTGAGAGTATCGAAGCGCTGTCCGAGTACTGAGTCACCACCTACTCAGGTGAGTGCATAGTCCCTTTCATCTTACACATAGATATGAAGTATTTTATATAAACTACGTGCTATGTGTGCATATTATCTGAATACTTGCTGTCTATGTTGGATGAACGTTTTATACATGTTTTAAAGGATTTAAACTGTATACGTATTTTATATATACGAATATGTTGGGTACGAGATGGGTAGATGAATGATGAGAGATAGAAGATGACGTGAGTATATATTGGCAGCTATAGACTTAACGCCTATGAGACGAACACCGGTAGCTATGGACTTAGTACCTTTTAGACGTTGGTAGCTATGGATTTAGTACCTGTTGGGAATTGGTAGCTATGGACTTAGTACCTATTAGTTAGACGCTGGTAGCTAAGGATTTAGTACCTGTTGAACATTGGTAGCTATGGACTTAGTACCTATTAGATAAAGACTGGTAGCTATGGATTTAGTACCCGATGAATAGACTATAGCAGCTATGGAATTAGTGCTTTATGAACGAACATTGGCAGCTATGGATTTAGTGCCAGTCCTATAACCCTGGAAGTAAGGGACTTCGGAATAAACAAATGCAGAATAGACGACTCTTAGGTTAGGTCCTTAAGAGTAAAGAAGATAACGGGGATGGGTAATGGGGTTAATTGTTTGATGATTAAACATAACAATTATATTATTGTGGGTTGAAAACCCTATGTAATCACCAGGTTTCCCAACCTGACCCACTCAGTTTATGTATATCACAGGTGACGAAGTGAAGTGACATTATACTGAGAGATTTAAAGAGATATATATCACTAGTGTAAATCATTGTAAGTTCTGTTTATGCTTATGTTTCGGTATTAACGATGACATCCCAAACACTTTTTAAATGAAATAAATACATTTCCTCGAAAATGTTTTAATAACGTATTTACCATGTTTTTCTGGGAACAAATTCCGCAACCTTTTTATTAAATGAAGTACTCTGATTTTTATAAAGCATAAACAAAATCGGTCCTTTCTGGCCGTGATTTTGGGGATGTCACAGTTGGTATCAGAGCATTAGTTTAAGCGAACTAGGAATATGGATTTATTTCTAGACTTAAACTTAGAATGCTAAGCAATGATTGTAAGGTGTGAGCACTAGCTTATTTTAGGAATGATGCCTAAATTGCTTTTATGTGCTAAATGCTTTGTGCGTGATATGTTGTTAATTGTTCGGATCTATGGTCTGTTGCCGACCGGATCTGGAAACCTTATGTGTTTAGGATTCTAAACGTACGACTACGGTATTAGAACTAGCATGTAAACGTTTCGGAGTGATAAGGATGATTTAGACATCAAGTAAAGGTCTAAATTCACCTTATTCGGTGTATAGATCAAGATGGTAAGGACTTGTAGCGGAAACGTAAACGCAAATGGGAATAGGAACCAACCCCCAATGGTTCAGCAAATACCTGTTGTAGAAGAAGTTGTGCCTGAGCCAGTCACCATGGCTGGAGTTCAAGCCATGATTCGGGCTATGTTGGCTGAACAAAGGGAAGAAATGAGACGGATGTTGAATAGGGACGAACCTACCGTACATGTTGAACCGACGGAGCCAGTTCCCGAGCAATCCGAGGAAGGGAACTACAGCCGCCAAGTGAGTCAAGTAGGGACTCAAGGTGAGCAAAGGGATGGCCCAGAAGGGAGAAACAACAAGGATGGACGGATGTACAAGAATTTCTTGGGTGCGAAACCACCAAGTCTCTCAGGAAGCCCGAAGCCGGTTGAGATTATGGATTGGATCTCTAAGATGGAGATGGTGTTTGAGAGCTGCAGCTGTAATGAGAAACAGAAGACTGTCTTCGCAGTAAGACAGCTGAAAACTGGAGTCTTGAGCTGGTGGAAGCTATTGGCAGATACGATGCCACGAGGAGAAGCCTTAAGGATGTCGTGGGAAGAGTTTTTGGAACAGTTGAAAATGCAGTACTGCTCGGAGGTAGATCTGATAGACCTAAACAACGAGTTTCAGAACCTGAAGAAAGGGAAGATGAGTGTTGATGAGTATGCCACCGCATTTACCGAGAGGATGAAGCTATTTCCCTACTTGGTGCCTACTGAACTCTCCAAGATTGATAGGTTTGCTAACGGACTGCCCACTGACTTTGGCCCAATGGTCAAGATGGCAACTACCTTGAAAGCAGCTGTTAGGGCAGCTAAGAACGTAGAGGCCCAGATAAGAGAAAAAGGTCTAGAAAAAGATAAGGCAGGAGAGAAGCGGAAGTTTGAAGGATCTTCGAGGTCGAACAAGGAAAGAAAATTCTCAAAGCTTGGAGGAGGAGATGGAGGTGAAGCAAGATGGTGTGATAGATGCAAGAAGAAGCATGGTGGGAAGTGCAATGAAGAAGTGACTTGTTACAAGTGTGGGAGGACTGGTCACTATTCCAAAGACTGCACACATGATGATAAAGTATGCTACGGATGTAGAGGCAAGGGGCATATGTCCAGAAACTGCCCAAAGAAAAATAAAGCAGTAAGACCAGAAACGCCACCAAGGCCAAGGGCATTTCACATGATCCTCGACGAAGCAGAAAACCGTGCAAGGAATCAAGGATGAGGACTTCATATCAGAAGATCAAGTTATGTAGTAGCCATAGTATTTTATGATGTAGCCTAGTAGAGGCATAGTCTAGGGTGAACTTGAACACCTATGTAATCGTTTCAAGAATTAATATAAAACCTTCGTTTTGTTATCTGATGTGTCGAATGATTGTGTGATTTGCTGCATGGTGACTTGGGAAACTGCGAGACAATACTTGGGACGAGTATGAGTAGGTGTGAATGGTAGTAGAGGCCTATACTACCGGAAGCACAGGACTCACACTTGGATCAGGGAAAGTCACAAGGTTACCAAGAAGCTAGTAATTGATTTCGTTTTATTCAAGTGTGTTGTTACCATCGTTTCGGTAATGACTAAGAAGATTGTTGATATTCCGACCCTAGTGGCCATATCGAATCGAGTCCGACTACGATGAGTATGTTGTGTGGTTCAGAGAACCAAGTTTGATGTAGCGTCCGACTTAAACCAAACGATTGAAATCAAAGCGATCAATAGAAATATCGCGCTCGTTGTTAAAGAAGTTGGTAGCTGGAAATGCCAAATGTTAAAATGTGATTATATCACATTAGAACATGAAGGAAGGCATAGCTTGTTTTAGAATTTAACTCTAAGAGACCTAAGTCTAAGTGTTGCAACATACGATGATAGGTCGTTAGAATATGACATATCGATCTATAGTAGTAATAAAAGAACTTATCTCAAGTCTGTATCCAGCAAGGATCGAGATTGTGACTTGAAGGTCATAATTGGGAGTCTAGCCTGAGGTAGAGAGCAGGTGCACGATCGAGTACTCTTACAGCCAATGAGTTTAAGAGATAGACTTGAAGGAATGTAGAAGTTATAATTATTATCTAGGATGAAGAGATGACGTATAGAGTCATTATACGACCATGTTTCGTTGATGATTCCGGGACGTAATCATCCTAAGGGGGAGATAATTGTAACGCCCGTAGATCCGGGCTAGTCAAATTAGAGGCAATAGGGGTCGAAAACGACTTTTCGACAAAAGATTATTTAGAATAAATAATCTTAACCAAGTTGTGGAATACGTCACAAGGTTTCCGTACATATAAAGAACGCCGAAATCCGAGTTATAACGAAGAAGTTATGGCCCGTCGAAGTTTTACGGCAAAACCGGCACGACACCGGGAAGCGTAAATAGTAAATTTACGATAGAGCGAGATTTAGCCTTAGCGATCTAAACGGAAGTCGTAGAATATGTTAAACTAAGAACATCGATAAAAAGAACGCCCAAATCTGACTTCGTATGAAGAAGTTATGATTTTTCGAAGTCTCGGACTAGCAGTGTACAGCCCGAAATTCGAATATTAGATCGAGCGGTTTTTAGCTGACACGACCTAAATGAGAATCTAAGATCTCGTTGAGAGTAGCGTAACGAGAAAAATATGGGCGAAAACGGATGTCGGATGAAGAAGTTATGAGGATTTAACGGACCAATCGTGTCCCGGCCCGTTGATAATATAAAATTTAAAATGGAGCCAAAATTAGCCGACGAAGTCTAAACGAAAGTTGTAGAGTACGTTCCCACCTTCGCGTGGATATAAAGAACATCGAAAACGGAGGTCGTGCGCGAAAGTTATGAATTTTTAAAGATGAGCATGCAATTTGCGAAATCTGATGCGAGACTAGTGACGTGGCGCGTTGTGGGCCGTCCGATGAAGTCTCAGATCTCGCTTCGGATCATGCCACGAAACCTCACCCTACGCCCCGCGTACGAGATCCGGAACGCCCCGCGTAACCTCGGTCTTATCCGGTCCGAAGAGGCTAACAGCTGGAGTCGGTCTGGCATTCTTATCCGATGACTACGCCCCGCGTAGGTCCGAGGTACGCCCAGCATACCGAGGCCTCGCAGGGCTATAAAAGGGGCCCGATTTTCCTTCATTTTTCACACCTTTCTTCACTCTCTCTCTAACTTCTTTCTCTCTCTAAGTGTTCTAAACATCCCCAAACCCTAGGGAACCTCCCTAGCACCCTAGGGAAGCCCCGAGGCTCCCGGAGTCCCGAGAAAAAGGAGTTTTTCGGTTTCGAAACGCTGCTCCAATTAGGTCTCGGTTTTCGATAAAATTCGTTGTAAGTGTGCTACGCTTACGCAAATTTTTAATATAGCTTTCATATAATTATAGGAATGTTATTAGGTCCTTAAAATAATTATTTGGGCTATTAAAATGAATTATATCGAGTATTATTAACACTTAATAATACTCGGACTAATGAATTTGTCGCGGTTATCGTTAAACTAAACCCTAGTGGTATTGGTACTAGGTTTTATCGAAGGAGTCTCGTTTTGAGAGTATCGAAGCGCTGTCCAAGTACTGAGTCACTACCTACTCAGGTGAGTGCATAGTCCCTTTCATCTTACACATAGATATGAAGTATTTTATATAAACTACGTGCTATGTGTGCATATTATCTGAATACTTGGATGAACGTTTTATACATGTTTTAAAGGATTTAAACTGTATACGTATTTTATATATACGAATATGTTGGGTACGAGATGGGTAGATGAATGATGAGAGATAGAAGATGACGTGAGTATATATTGGCAGCTATAGACTTAGTGCCTATGAGACGAACACCGGTAGCTATGGACTTAGTACCTTTTAGACGTTGGTAGCTATGGATTTAGTACCTGTTGAACATTGGTAGCTATGGACTTAGTACCTATTAGATAAAGACTGGTAGCTATGGATTTAGTACCCGATGAATAGACTATAGCAACTATGGAATTAGTGCTTTATGAACGAACATTGGCAGCTATGGATTTAGTGCCAGTCCTATAACCCTGGAAGTAAGGGACTTCGGAATAAACAAATGCAGGATAGACGACTCTTAGGTTAGGTCCTTAAGAGTAAAGAAGATAACGGGGATGGGTAATGGGGTTAATTGTTTGATGATTAAACATAACAATTATATTATTGTGGGTTGAAAACCCTATGTACTCACCAGGTTTCCCAACCTGACCCACTCAGTTTATGTATATCACTGGTGACGAAGTGAAGTGACATTATACTGAGAGATTTAAAGAGATATAGATCACTAGTGTAAATCATTGTAAGTTCTGTTTATGCTTATGTTTCGGTATTAACGATGACATCCCAAACGTTTTAAAATGAAATAAATACGTTTCCTCGAAAATGTTTTAATAACGTATTTACCATGTTTTTCTGGGAACAAATTCCGCAACCTTTTTATTAAATGAAGTACTCTGATTTTTATAAAGCATAAACAAAATCGGTCCTTTCTGGCCGTGATTTTGGGGATGTCACATTTTAGTATGGAAAACTCGAAGAAAGTAATGCCAGGTTGAGTAAGACTCAAAGTCCGAGTACCGAAGCTGAAATAGCAGAAATGAGCCGAGTACCATACGCTTCCGCAGTTGGCTCAATCATGTACTCTATGACTTGTACTCGCCCTGATGTAGCCTTTGCTTTAAGCATGGTTAGTAGATATCAAGGGAACCCTGGCAGAGCCCATTGGATTGCAGTGAAGAATATCCTTAAGTACCTTCGGAGGACGAAGGAATGGTTCTTAGTCCTTGGAGGGAGTGATGACTTGAAGGTGCGAGGGTATAGTGACGCCAGCTTCCAGACCGACAGGGACAACTACCGTTCGCAGTCGGGCTGGGTCTTTACCCTGAATGGAGGAGCAGTGACATGGAAAAGTTCCAAACTGGAAACCGTAGCTGATTCAACGTGCGAATTAGAGTACATTGCAGCGAGCGAAGCGTCGAAGGAGGCAATATGGCTGAAGAACTTCATCGGTGATCTTGGAGTTGTACCTGCCATAAAGGAGCCCATGGAGATTTTCTGTGATAATGAAGGAGCGGTTGCCTTGACCAAGGAACCGAGGGATCATGGTAGATCAAGACATATCGACAGCAAATATCACTTTATTAGACATCGTGTAGAAGAAGGACAACTCATAGTGAAGAGGATATCATCAGAAGATAACCCAGCAGATCCGCTTACAAAGGGACTGAGTAGGGTTAAGCACTTGCAGCATGCTAGGAGTATTGGGCTGAAGGATGATATCATCATAGATTAGATAGTAGTAGAAACGTGTAATAGATAAATGTAATTAACATTTGATGATTAAATAAAGGAGTTTTATTTATGAGTAGTGTTACTGTCTCATGTTAATTGTTTAACTATTGTTTCATTTTGAATGTTTTGACTTCCAGAATAATTGAGTTTATTAAGAATAATCGAATTATTCAAATTGTCCACAATTGTTCATATGTTGGAAGTAGATATGAATGAAGATTGTTGTGAATTGGATCGAATTATTCAAATTGTCCACAATCGTTCCAAGTGGGAGACTGTTGGAATAGTGTCTAAGGCTGCAACTATATTAGGCAAGTATTTGACCCGATTGTGCATGGTCCTTTTCGGTTGCCTTCACCATAGCAACTTGATAGGATGATTTATTAAGAGAGAATAAATGTTATTAATATATTATGAGAATAATATAAAGAATAATAATATTGTTAATATAAGTCATAAATTAATTAGTATTAGTTTGGTGACTTAACGAGATTAATTAAATAAGAGGGTATAAACTGTCAATTGTTTGATAGTTAAACTTTAGACTGTAAATCCTTATTGGATAGAGAATGGACGAATTCTAGAAGCTAGGGATAGATTAAAATCGTCCAAGGTTATCTAAGGAATGGATTTGGATTGCTTTAAGGAAAGATTATCCAACTAGGGTTTAAGTTGTAACCCTTAAGGAGTCTACAAGTATAAATAGACCCTATGGCAAAGGGAAATCGGCACTTGATTGAGAATAAAGAATCCTTGGCCGAATTTCCTCCCCTCTCCTCTCTCTCAAATCATCCTCCTTGCTATTTGGTGTTTGTAAGCCATTAGAGGAGTGACAATTGTGACTCTAGAGCTCCAAGACAACAAGATCAAACAAGAGATTCAAAGGTATGATTCTAGATCTGTTTTTGTATTGTTCTTGAACCTAATTAGTCATTAGAAGTCTTGGATTCAAAGCATGTTTAATTAGAAAGCCTAGATCCAAGCATTAGGGTTTTGCATGCGCACTTAGGAAAGTTCTTATGGCTAAAACCCATCACTGTATATATATATATATATATATATATATATATATATATATATATATATATATATATATATATATCCATTTACCGTTGTCAAAATTGTTAAGTCATTTTATGAAATTACCAAACTTGACAACAAAAACCTAAAAATATATCAAAGACAAATCATATACAAAAAATATATATACCAAACACATAATACATTCATATATATACCAATCCAATTCTTTTAACTTGCAAATACGACTTTCATGTGACAACATGAATATAAAAATTTCATATAACACTTTCAATTCCTATACAAATTTCATATAACAAGTTCATACATGAATTTCATATACAATTCATAATAAGACTTTTAATTCATATACAATTCATATATAGCTCGTATAACACTTTTAATTAATATACAATTTCACATAAAGCTGATAGAGAGTAACAAAATACACATCATACATTCGTGACAGAAAAATTATGCCGGGAAAACGCACCTATGGCCTGAAAATCAACTGGTGGAGTTATAGTGGTGGTGGTCGCCGGAGAATAGCTTTGTTGTGGTGATAGTGGCTGTTGTATGCTTAATCAGGCGAAGTTCAACAAATAAGTAAGGGAATCGATATCATAATAGAAAGAGAAAGAGAAAGGACGACATACTATTGCTAGATTTGCTAAAAATCAATGCGTTTGTCGCCGGAAATAGATGAAATAATTCGACGAGTTGGTGGTAGAGGCAAATTTGCAGGTGAAAAACGTCGTAATACGCCAGAGATACGATGTCGCTGTCGGTCAATTCGAGAAAGAAAAAAATGGATGCGACTTGTAGCTGATAGGGGACACAACTGAATAAAAAAGGACTAACCTTTTGCGGAAACGCCTTTAGTAGTGACACCAGAGTAGTAGTAGCGACATGTTGGTGGTAAATGGATGAGCCATTGTCTCGTCATTTTTGGCCTTTGGATGAGGTCGATATTGCAGGCCTAAGATCGCTTGTCACGTGGGTCACACAGATCGAAAGCATTAGCGGCGATCTTGTCGTTGCAAAAGGTGTTGTCGCTATTACTTCCACGAGGATGAACCCAATCCACTGGATCATGTTGCAAATGTAGGGTAAAAATTGATACTAGCATGTGTTTGTTGGATCGCCGATGGGTATCTTTCGCGACCATATTTTTAACGATGACTAGAGCCTTTAGCGGAGACACCAAGCGTGTCTCGTTTGATGTCACCACTAAAGGTCTTATTGTCGCTAAAAGTGGCGTCCCTATTACTCTCTTTTCTTGTAGTGCATGAAGATTTAGCGATGACTACGGCTAGGATTGTAGACCGCCAATGTGAAGAAGGATAAGAGGAAAGAAAGATTGATGTTTTGTAAAGAAAGATTCCAGAAATATATATATATATATATATATATATATATATATATATATATATATATCATTATCATACATACTTATAAAAGAAGCATTTTTCCTTGATTCTTATGCATTTGAAACCCCCTAATTTTATTTCCTTGATTATTATGCATTTGAAACCTCCTAATTTAATTAATACCACTCAAAAGACTTTTTAATAATAATTATTAATTGGTTCTTTAATGTAAAACTAACATGAACAACATCAAATATAACAAGACCAAGTATAAATACAATGAATAATAGGAACATCTTTGGTTCTTTATGTGTGTATTGCTTTTCATACAAATTTCAATATATATATATATATATATATATATATATATATATATATATATATATATTTGTTTTTACCAAGTGTTTAATGTGTGGTTGCTTCTGGTATGTCACATGTTATATTCGGAGTAAAAACTTTTCCATGTTGTGGAAGTTGTAACATGGTAAGTATAAATTACGACTTTTAGGTTGAGTTATAGATACGGACACACATAGAGAGAGAGAGAGAGAGGATTTGAGGAGAGCTACAAATTACTTTGACCAAAAGTAACCGTAAACCCTTCGGAACACAAAATTTGATTGGAGAACAAGTTTAACAGAGATCGAAGTGAAGAATCATTATTAATCATTCGACTTGCCTAGAGTTTATCATGTTCAATCGAGTTTTCTATTTGATTCTGTGTACTTTTTCTATAATTATAGGCTAATAACCATTTACTTTCGTTTATATTTGATGAACCTACAACTGTGTGTTAATTTCTACTTTTATGGATTATTGAAGTTGTTTTTAGCTAGTGTTTGTTAGATCGCTTCCTAGCATGTTCAAGTTTCAATCTTTATTGCCCTTCCTTTGAGTTTTGGGTACTTAAACGACCATTGATTGCCTGAAATTGTTTACCTAGTTTTTTATGATGATTAAATTGCTAGAGCTAGAGATTGATCATATCATAGTATAAGTAGTAAAGTTAGTTGCTTAATTGAGTTAGAGAGCATTATTTGATCATAATATATGCTTGATTATTTGATCATAAGTAAATAATTCTAGATCTATTCATTCACAGTCCAAATATATCTTAAAATCAATTTGGTGTACTTATCTTGCATGATCATTGAGGTTCAAGTTCATAAATTGATATATGTCAGTTAGTCTGATCATGACAACTAGTAGCTTTTAATTTGGTAACCAACTAATTAATCCATTGCTTGAAATTAACCTTAGAAAAAAGGGGGATTCGAAGCTAAACAGATGTATCTCTTTCTCTTGATTGAAAATCATTTTTAGTTGTTTGCTTAGGTTTGAAATATTTAGTTATTTAATTAAGTTTTTTTTTGAACTTGAAAAATCAGATAAAACCCCCATTTAAAATTTGTTTCTTTAGTTTAATTATTAGCTTTGTTTTGTTAGTTAAAATTTCATTCTCTATGTTTGAATCTTACTTACTCTACTTTACTACTATGAGACCAGGTACACTGCCTATTGTATTTTAGGTGAGTTGATCAGATAAGATATAATTTTTAAAGCATTGTTTCCAAACACATCAGTATGAACCTTATTTGTATACGATTGAAGAGTGTAAGCTTAAATTTGGATGTGTTTTAGGTTATGCATACCAGGTGTTCGATGAAGTGTGTGAAATAGATGTTGTATCTTGGAATGTCATAGTAGCTTGTTTTTGTAGAGAATGACTTGTTTCTCCTTAGGTCGGAATCCGAATCAGAACAAGTGAAATTAGTGGATTGTTTTTGAGATAAATAGAGGGGTACTTCCTGTATCATCTTCCCTTCGAATTGTAGGTTTCTTGAAGGAAAATGGTGGAAAAAGACAAAGTTAGAGAGAGAGAGATTTCTTTATGGTGTTTAGCAACCAAAAACAGAGCAAAAAGTGTGTTTCTGTGTGTATTATTCACAAGTTCATTGCATGCCCATTTTTTAAATTTTTAATAAAGACATTTCTTTATAATGTTTAGCTATTGAATCCCCTATGCTACCATGAAGAAAATTTAGTTATGTGTTTGGCATATTAGTGTGTGTATTTAAAATTTCTAGTTGTAGGTTTTTAAGAAAAAGAAGGTGACGAAGAGAGAGAGAGAGGTGTTGTAGGCTTGTTTTAAAATTTCTAGTTGCAGGTTTCTAAGAAGAAGAAGGTGACGGAGAGAGAGAGAGAGAGAGAGAGAGAGAGAGAGAGAGAGAGAGAGAGAGAGAGAGAGAGAGAGAGAGAGAGAGAGAGAGAGAGAGAGAGAGAGAGAGAGAGAGAGAGAGAGAGAGAGAGAGAGAGAGAGAGAGGTGTTGTAGGCTTGTTAGCTTGTTAGTATTTTAAAATTAATAAATATTAAAAGAATATTAAAGATAATGTAAAAACTCAATTATAAGATCAAAAAACTATTTTTAGTTTTGACTGGGACCAATTTCAAAATGAAAATCGGCTAAAAAACATAGTACTTTTAAATTTTCAATGGTTTAGACTTATTTCTAGAATGCAAATCATGCACATAGGCTACTTTTGTAGTTTTGTTAATTTGAAATCGTTACGAAATGCATATGGTATCTCATGAGTGTTGACAAGGTGTTTTTCAATCACTAGGTTAAATCGTTGAATGTTCAAGTAAATTTTAAACAAATGTATAGTTGAAAAATAGAAGTTTAAAAAAATTGTAGAAGTTAATATAAAAAATTTCTTTAATATATTAAAAATAATTATAATGTATAATCAAATTACTTGAATAACCTATAAAAAAAACTTATTAAGGACAAAAAATAGGAAAATGACACAAATGCACTAGGAATTTTTTAGGGTTTACTTTTATTATCGGGAAATAACCTACAACACCGGTATGAATTATGGTAAAAAGAATGTGAATTTTGTGAAAGTGGTAGATAGCTTTTATTATATGTGTAAAAATATATAATTTTTATTTATTTATAAAAAACATATATATATATTTTTTTTAATTTCAAGCGGTTAACCGACTGTTGCACTCTTTCCTACGTCCGTTCAATGACCGTCATTCCATCTACGACGCTCGATCACCATAGCACGCAACAGGATGGTTTTTACCCTCATAACTTGCACGGCAACTTGCACGACACGCTCAAGTAGTCATTTTTCTCTTGTACATATTCTAATTGTTGAGAAAAATATATATTGTGTGGTATTTAAACTTAATACTTTTCACAAATACAAAATATTTAAATAAGAAGTTGTTTATTGAAATTTTTGCAGATTCATCGGTTTCATGAATTGTTCATGACACATGTTGCATATTCAAGATCAAATGTTATCTTTTGCAAAATTAATCCTAGGAAATGACGAAGTTACTATGTTTCCCTGAAGAGCCAATAACGTTGATTCATTGTCACCTACGCCTTGTACAACTTCATCATCGTAGGTTTCTTTTAGGTTGTGGGAAAATTGCACCACTCCCCTCCAAAAAAACAAAATGTATCATCATGCCCTCATGTATTAAATTAATATTATCTTTACATCGATCTAATAAACCTTTTCTTCTTAACACACTAAACTTGTAAAGTAGGTAGTAGGATTCTCGTATATCTCTTTTCGAACGTTTGTATTGGGTCTTTTTGGGGAAGTAATTTTATATATGGGCGGTAGGATGCACATTCCATGTCACGTTAATTGTATTCTTGAATTGTTAATTAACAGTTGAGATCCATAATAAACTAATAAATAAGATAATTATGCATCTATAAATTATTGTATGAAAGATTATGTGTAATTCCTTATTGTTTTATTACTTATTTTTTTTTTCTCTGGAAGAACCTTGCGCATGTTCACTATGATAATATTATATATGTTTCACACTACATGATTTACGTACAAAAAATTATTTTCAGTTAGTGTCAGTGGGTACCATATTAATGCACTTCATGCACTTCATTAATGACTAGTGAACTTAAAGTAATCCATTATTAGGTTCTTGATCGGTTTACAGCATTGAAGTGCTCACATGCATGGAACCACCCCACCCTTAATACACAAGACAAAGCGCTATGTAAGGGAAAAAATAAATGAAGGTTCAGAAAATTTTATAAATTAAATCTTATATATATATATATATATATATATATATATATATATATATATATATATATATATATATATATATATATATATATATATATATATATATATATATATATATATATATATATAATTAAGATGTTTGGTGCCATATATTAATTCAAGAGTAACCAATGTTTATCATATTTCTCCAAATATATAAATTACAGATTTCAAGATTCAAATCTATAACAATCTAATTAATAAGTTTAGAATAGTATACATTTCATTTTGGCTTTTAAACAAACTAAAATCGAATAAACTTATGTAGTCTCGTGATTCAATGGTAATTAACCACTTCTAGAAAGAGATTCAAGAACCCATGTTTTGCCACCAGAGCTACTACCACCACTCTCTCTATCCCTAGGACCATCAGCGTGGATGTTATTACTGATTTGGCTCTCTTTATTAATGATGGAAGAGATTGCAGCCGCTACAGCAACCCTAAATTTAGGATGAGAAGCAATAGCACTCATGTTTTCAGCCAAAATTGACTTATTGTTATTGTTGCTATCTTCTCCACCTTGCCAAACCCCATTAATCCCATCCACTTGCTTTGGCCTTGAAAAATGGCTTTCATTAATAGGGAAGCTGTTCGGCATCCAAGGAAACCCTAATTGAGACGAGGGGCTATGGTGAGGGTTTAGTGGATTGTTGGTGAGATCAAAGACAAGTCCTTTTGTAGGGTCATTAGGCGTCATATGTGCGGATGAATACGGAGAAGAATTAGAGTTCAGAATGTTTGAAGACATGTGGTAATTAGCGAAAGGCTGCTGATTCATGGCTCGAAGTTCAGATGAAATATGATTGTTTGAATCCATTAGCATGAAAGATGTTGATGCTGCAGATGTTGTTGAAGCCATTGCAGTTGCGCCAACGGGTAGTGGATGATTGTGATTTCCCTCATAAGTTGTGATTAGTATCGACATGTCTTCTAAACATCTTTGCACCTATATATTAATCATACAATTAGTAAAAACCATGAGACAATTAAAGTCTTGTAATTGATGATATTTTTATTAACCTATTTATTGGTAAAAGAAAAAAAAAGAAGAGGAAAATATGCACATGCACGCAATCGCACAAGAAGGTATAGACTTGGGACAAACCTGTTTCCTAACTGGGCAACCAGGAGCGACTGTACAACGATAGTATGCTCGCGGGCAGGGGTTTCCCTTGGCAATCTTTTGTCCGTATTTTCTCCATTGACATCCATCATTCATCTATAAATTATAACCCAATAAATTTCAGAATATAATTGATTTGTAAGTATTATATTAACTATA
Organism: Lactuca sativa; assembly: GCF_002870075.4. Taxonomy (NCBI): domain Eukaryota; kingdom Viridiplantae; phylum Streptophyta; class Magnoliopsida; order Asterales; family Asteraceae; genus Lactuca; species Lactuca sativa. The sequence goes on along the minus strand of NC_056627.2, from coordinate 250,552,280 downwards.
TATGTCTAGTAAACAGTTACTATAAGTTTACAACACACTGCAGTTTGTGAGAATAAGCGATTGCAATAAATCACTGGAATATAAGAGAAACATAACAGAAATCATAATTTTGAGATAAACGTGATATACGATTCAAACTTACTGTGGCAGATTCACATCTTGCCCTCACTGAAACCCTAGCTTTTCTGTTTGGAAGTGAAGCCATCGGATTATTAGCAATATTACTAGCTTTATTTTCGCCTCCAAAATTGCCGGAATTCATCAAATTGTCTTGTTGCATCGGCATAAACTTTGTTGTGGTCTCTGATAAATCCTTATGATTTCCTTCTTGATGATCTCTTGCATGTGGGGACGTTGTAGTATTGCCTTGAATCCTCAATGATAAACCTAAATTTTCATTTTCGCTTTCTTGCAATGGTGACGATCTTGGGCTAATTTTCTTGATATCTTGATCTTTATCATGCCCGTTAAGAGAAAGAAAAGCTTTCGGATCCTGCATATATATATGGTTTAGAAAACTATATAAAATCTGAAAATATGATTCACATGGGTTCTATATGTACTTGGTAGTATTAATATTAAGCTACCTTGAATTGGCTAGAAGATTGTCGAACTACGGAAAATTTCATTTGTAGATCATAGTAATCTTTCATTGTTTGCTCTACTACTTGTCTCAACACCTTGTTCTCCTCCTTCATCCGATTCATCTCGATCTGTAATATCGATAACTTAAACAAAAAGTTACATATTAGTTTTTTTAGCAATAAAATTGGCCTGAAATGAAATAATAATAATAATAATAATAATAGTAAGAAGAAGGGTAAGTATATATATGTACATCAAGGTTTTGAAAGGTTGTACCTTTTCTTCATTACGATGATCAAGGTCTTGCTTTTTTGGTGCTTCAGTTGGGTCGGTGCCAGTTTGTACATCAAGTTCTGAGTGTTGTACTTGGTGCTCTGGTGATGGTACTTGTCTATCATCATCATCCTCATTAACCTGATCTTGATGATATGATTCTGATGAATCTCTAACAGGTTCTTGATCTTGAGCATCAAGCTTCAGGGTCAGATCGATTTCCATGTCAGTGTTTTCTTCTTCTCTTCCCATACTTACATAAAAGGGAACGTCTCTCTATCTCTCTCAATCTTTTATTTGTCCAGAATGCTGCTTTTGAGACACCAAAGTCAATTACCCCGTCTCAAGGGAGGAGGTATGCTTAGGCACACAAAGGACGCATCTAAGTTTTGACTTTAACTAGGTCCTCCATAATTTTTCTAAAACTATATTTTAATTGACAACTATTTTCATGTTTCCTTAAAATAATGCAAACACTTTTTTATACCAAAAATGTCCAACTTATTTCACATTTAAGGGCTTATTTAACAACTACGGTATCATTTATCATACATATACGTTACTTTGCTTGTTTTTAAAAAATAATTTATCTTTATTTTAACACAATGCCATTTTTATTAAATTCGACTACTTTTTAAGAACACTTTGACCTACTCCTTAATTTCACCCACCACTTTATCATAGAATTGATATCTAAGGCATATTCAACTTGAAGAAGATTCTTGGTGCCAAGAAATCTGGAAATATGTTCACCAACGCTGTAATTATTGAGAAGTTGAGGCTATGTCCGACCACGATTGACCTCCTACATAAATAAGCTAAGGGCTAAGATTAGTGAGGATTTAGGTTATTGTTTAATTGACAGTTGAAGTTGTCGATTACTCTCCAATTGGGGGGGGGGGGGGAGGGGGATTGTTCGAGATGTGAAGTCTAATTCGAAGGATGAATGGTTATGAAGAATGCAGTCGCGGCTACACCATAGAGCAAAGTTGGTCTCAATGAAGATTGGAGATATTGGGAGGAAGTGAAGTTCAAGCAGAAGTACAGTCTCGGTAAAAAATTTCTGACATAGAATCTCTATTTTGATATTCCTAGAACCTTCAATTCGAAGCAGCATCCAAACAATTCTAGTTTTGAGCTTCGATGTTGTTTATATAAACCTTTATGCCAACCTCTCATAAACGGTCCAACCCAAAAATTTAGGTTAATGCCTCTATAAATACATCTCATTTGTTGTAACTCTAATGTGATTACGTGACGAGAGTGGTGAGAAGCATGAGTCAATACGAAATATATAGATCTTATATATTGTTTTTTTTTATCTCAACATAACTTTCATCTTTAATTGTCTTGTGAACATTTCACATAGCTTGATCAGAGAGATTAAGTGAACCATGTTAAATCTCCTTGTGTTCTTGTTTAATATGCTTAATACACTCTTCTATATTTTTGTCCTTCTATTTGTCAAGGTTGCCTCTAAATATCCAATACACTACTACTAGAAAATTTCCATTTACCTACAAAAATCACCTACAGAATAAAATCCGTTGTTAATTACATACAAAATGCCTACGGAATAGCCACTAAAATATTTTCCCTAAATCACTTACAAACTACCTACATGTAGCATCCCAAAAATGAAGACAAAAATTTTCATTTTTAAATCTAGTAGAATCATTGTTTTCAGATACCATCCAAATCAAAACCATTTGTTTGCAAAACGTTGTTCTCAAATAGAAATCATATATCAGAGTGTCCCCAAATTTGTATCATCAAAACCAAGAGGATGTGAGAGATCACGCCTTCGCCTTGCCATGATCATGAAGTATTTGAAACAAAACACTAAATTGTAAGCACGAAGCTTAGTGGGTTTCCCCAAAATACCACCACATAGATAGTTAACGACATGAGTATTGGGTCCACAACTAACATACAAGATTACCCATGAGCCCAAAGCATGAGTCTGACTTGCCTTCCGCCTAACAACTCATGTCTGGCTTGCCTTACTGGCCCACATCTGATGTATGGCTTGCTCCTAAGTCCACAACATAAGTTTGGCTTGCCTTACTGACCCACAACTTATGTCCGGCTTGCTCCCAGGTTTGTTGACTTCCGCATAGAGCAGGATTGCCTCAACCCAACCATTGATATGTGCATATCTACATATATATTTTATATCATATCTTAATAATATTAGCTATATTTATGCTTATTATAGAACAAAAGGTACTTATTATGTTTCATATCTGTTATAAAGCATAAAATACATTCTCAGAAGCAATAAGGAAGCTGGAAGCAGGAATGAAGAGTTTAGGCAATTAGAAGACACAAAAAGAATGTTGCTTGACAACTTGACCCCTCATCAGTATTTTGGCCATATCTTGTGACTCGTCACTCCGATTGACGTGATTCGAAATGATCTGAAAACTAGACACAATTTCGGATAAGTTTAATGTTTTGAGAAAATGCTGATTCTCAATAACCACGACATGGTAATACCACCACGACATGGTGAATCGAATCTCTGCGATTCTTGATGCTAGCTTGGAGGATACAGGATAAACACGAAGTCCACAATGTGGTTCCTTTACCACATTATGGTGGTCAAATTTTATGTAAGTTTATATATCCGAACATTATGATGAATTAGGGGACTTGGAGGTGACTTTCTGGAGAAGTATTACGAAAAAGAACCTCCGGAAAACCCTTATAAGAGGTGGAAATAATTGGAGCTTAAGAGTTGAAGAGATCTAGAAGAAAACGTCATCAATTCATTTGGTTTGATCATGTCACTTTTCCATGAGCTTGTGTGCTTGATTTTAAATATGAGTAACTAAACTTGTTTACTTTCATTTAGTTAGATGAAACCATAATAACTATGGTTTAGTTTATTAGTTTATGGATTTATAAAAGTTGGTTTAGAGCTTGTGTTTGATTAACTTACCTGGCATGTTAAAGTGTTTCTCTTGGTTGCTTTAATTCAAGTTAAGTGTAGCTTAGTGACCATTAAATTACATGAACTTGTGTACCTAGTGATTTAGTGACCATTAAATTGCTAGAGCTAGGATTGACCACATCTCAGTTAAGTGATAAAAGTAACAATTTAACTGTTTTAGAGAACATAATTATGACCATAATTGTGTTTAACAAATCTTACATAGCCCAATTATAATTAATAACTAATTATGTGTTTGCTTGTGTAGGACCTTACAAAGTAGTACATGAATTGGTGAAAATATTAGTAGATTTGACCAAATTTCTAATTACATATAAATTGATAACCAACTTTATCGATCCATAAATAAGATCTAACCATAAAAAAAGTGGATTGCAAACTAAACAAAGTGTTTTTAAATTATTGATTACAACCGTTTTTGTTGAGTGTTTAAGTTTGTCGGACCTTGCAAAATCAAATAAAAACCTTTTTAATTATTGTTTGATTTTAGATTAATTTAGAGTGATTATTATGGTTAATCAAATCCATTTCCCGTGTTCGACCCCAACATACTTTACTACACAAAAGTTTGACAATGTACACTATCTAGGTGCATTTTAGCTTGTTAAATTCGTTAGGTTATAAATTTAAAACTAGATAAGTATATTTTTGCACACATCAACCATACTATGTCGACATATTCATAACAAATAACATATATCCGACAAACAGATAATCATATAGACTGTCAATAGACAAACATGCAGATCTATAGATAGCAACACACTATATGTCAGGACACAGATCTAACAGATCACTACAACATATCAACATCCTCTATATACCAGGATACATAACCTTGTGAGCCAGAATTGGTGCCTTCGACCCACAAGTACATTGAGGAAAACTCACCTGAATCAAAGAATTCTAAAACACTGAGATACGACCCTTTTTTAAGTACTGGTTGCACCAACGAATATGCTAATCACCAAAACCAAGTAGAATCTCAATCAATAGCCCCAAATCCTTAAGTTTGGCCCAATGTCAAACTTGTTCAAAATTTCAATGGTCAACGAAAGTCAATAGTCAACCATCCTTACGACGTGACCAACTATGATCATGTCGTGAGCAACTACATGACAACATAGTCGAGTACTACAACCCTCATGACGTGACATGAATCTCTTCATGTCGTGAGATCAGTGTGAGTGCCATTTTGATCCAAAAACTTTTTAATCCATTAAGCCACTACTCCATCTTTTTCTAGGAGGTTTCTTAACACTCCTAGGATCATAAATATCGATGCTTTAAGGTCTTATATGTCCAATACAAGACTTGAACTCAAACTAGGTCATTTATCAAGAAAATGAGTTAGGTTCTCAAGAATGGACTTAAACATCCTCCAAACTTCAGATTCATAAGATATAAGCACCAAGAGACCCCTTGGACCCATAAAGTTTCCAACTTTATGGAGTCCCAACACTCTAACTTTTAAACCATGGCTAAACATGCATAAAACCTTAGATCTAGCAACAAGGAAACAAAAATTTTGGCTCTTGGTTACTCACAATGGTCCAAAAGTGTAGCTAGAGGTTGCAAATGGAACTTCCAAGTCGAAACTATGCTTCAATGGTGATCTCTTCTTCTCCAAGCCACCAAAACTTCACAAAAGCTCAAAAATCACAATGAGAGGCTAGGGTTAGGGTTTTACTAAGCGTAGGTACGAAGGAGGCTGTTTTGGAACCCTAAAATGAAGTATATGGGGTTTAAATACAAAGGAAACCCAAAAAAGATAATGGGCTGGGGCTGCTATGTCTCTCATGTCGTGAGCCCTTATTGCTCACGTCGTGAGTAATAGAACCCATTTCAAATGAACGGTGGATACGGAAGAGAAATATCTCGAGATTTATCATGTATAAAAATATAACCATGAAGAACATATGATGAGAATTCATAGAAAGATAAGAAAGAGATGAGAGATAAAAATAAGAACATGAAAAGAACATGGGAGAGAAGATTCTCCCTTGGTGGGGAGAGATCCCACCGATTTTTCTCTCTAGAATTACATTTTTAGAAAGTGCATACATAAAAATGACCACCTATCCCTTTATATAGGAGGGAGAGAAAATACACCAACAATACAATAAAGGAAAAAATATAACCTAACTATCACTCATTATTTATAGAGCATTTCCATGCTCTAACATTCTCTCCCTAAATGATTACAAATGATGAGGGATACAATAAGTGATACAAGGCTATAATACATTAATCCGACTAACAAGTGTGGTAATAAAATGAAACATAATGAGAACCAAATGCTGAAATGTCTCTGAATCTCTGAAGTGTCTGTGAAGTCTGAAACTGGCCATGAATCTCTAAAAAATGAAGGTCTTCGGCTTCAAAGAACCACCAATGAAGCAGGAAAGTAAGATCCAAATCTTCAAACTAGTCAAAAGCGCCATGAGCAAGAAGAAGATCACCATGAGCAAGTAGAAGATCCAATAAAAGAAACACTTCGGCTTCAAAAAGTCTGAAAAACATCTCAAGTTCTCGAATCAACATACACCAAAATTCTTCAAAGAATAACCTGCTACAAATGTGAAGCATCAAAAAATGAAGTCCGGATAAAAATTAATGTGAGTCCAAATACATGGTCCAGCAATGTCAAAAATTTGATCAAAAGATCAAAAATAAGTGTCACGTCACATCGCTAAAATAATCTTCGTCTTCAAAATATTACAAATCCAAACTCGAAAAATCATAAGATCTGAACTGTATATGAACACAATATCATCCTGTGATAGAGTCCGAATAATAAATAATCTGGAACCGGGAAAACATCTAGTAATGCCAAAAATTTGATCCGTGAAGACCAAAAATAAGTGCTACATCACATCAATAAATAAGTCATCATTTTCATAAATCTTCAAAAATCCAAACTCAAACAATCATAAAAACCAAATCCGGATGATATTCTCTCCCTATTTTTGATAACCAATGATCGGATATCAAAAATAAACAAATCATCAGGATGGAGAGTGTTGGATACCAAGAGCTAAGAAATATCTCTCTAGATGTATGAAGGGTCTCGATAAGACACGAGAAATAGAGTAAAAGAGATACTCTGCAGTCATGAGAAGATGGGTGATTCAGTTGTTGAAGCTACACGAACAAATACCATAGAAAGAAGAATCATTGTGCATGAGAAATAATCTGTTGTGCCGAAAATATACCAAAATACCCAAACTACGGTGCCGGAACTCTCGAAGTGGTCTTCAAAAGAAAATAAAGTCCACATGCTCAAGATACATGACTCGTCAACCGAAGATCAAGAGCGTCAAGTCATAATATCCCATAAAGTGAAGAATGCGAAACAAGTTTGTTGATCAATCGTCGTTGCGGTGCAAGCATTACAAAGAATAATATGAAGTCCAACTGCGGTATGGAATAATCTTCCAAAATAATCGGCATGAAATGAACAAATGTGACAATCCAATGTACGGTTGTGGAAAAAATTGGTGTTAAAAAAATAATTGGTTTTGAAAAAAATAATTGGTGTTAATAAAAAAATTGGATAAAAACCTGGTATTAAAAAACTTGGCTAAATAAAAAAATTGGTATTAAAAAAATAATTAAAAAGAAATAATAATAAAAAAAATGGCTGAACAGAAAAAAGGAGTTAAAAAAATTAGAGGGTTAAAAAAATAGGGGGCTAAGAAGAAGGGAGGAGGGAAGGGAAGAAAGAAGAAGGAAGGGGGAAGGAAGGAATAAGAAAGGGAAGAAGGAAGAAGAAGAGAGGGGAGGGCTGAAGGAGGAAGGGGAAAAGCTGAGAGGAGAAGGGAGGGAGGTTGCGGGCTGAGTAAGGAGATTGCGGTGGGAGGGTGCTGATGGAAGGCTGAGGACCGAAGTCAGTGAAGCCTGGTTGCGGATAGAAAGAAGGCGTAGGACTGCGGTAGTACCAGAGTGCATGGTAGCCTGCGATCCGAAGGGAGGAATTGCGGATCGCGATTGCCGTCCGATGGATGTCTGTGGCCTGAGAAGCAAGAGGTGGTCCGAACTGTAGGTAAAACCGAAGCGGCAGTAGGGAGTCCAGACTTAGGTTTGAAGGCAAGAAGCGGGTTGAGGTCTGGCTGCAGTATGCTCAGCAGGAAAAGAAAGGTTGCAGGTGTGTAGTGGCATCTGAGGCTGCGGTCTGCTCAGCAGACCTTGGTCCAATTTTTATTTTATTTATTTATTTTTTATTTTTTTAAAATGTTTTTTTAATAAAAAGACGGAACAAGGAGGCTTTGGTCAAGGGAAAATGAGTGTGCAGGTGGTTTAAAGGGACAAAAGGTTGATGAGATTGGACAGTGTCACATGGTTTTGTCTTTCTGAGGGAGTGAATAGTGGAGTACTCTTTACCCGAAAGAGCAAAAAAGTACATGGTGCTTTATGAAAACACATATTACGTCCAAAACTCTACAAATTAAAGATTCACAACAACTTATAAGGTGAAGTATATGAACATGATACCTTTTTATGAAGATCAAAATAAGGTGCTGGAAAAATTAATCTTCACAGAGAGATGCTTTTCTCCACTTTCATCAAGAATAATAAGCCCATTAATTTTGTGTTTTTACTTCCAAGAATAAAAATTCTCTGGAGAAAAATTCTTCAACATTTTAGAGACCACAAAAATCAATTTATTCTCCTATTTTTCTTCATTTCTTCAACAAGAGAATAATAAGAACATCAAGAACATAAATTCCAACATAAAATTTGAATGAGCAGCAGCAATAAAAATTATTCTTCTAAGCTTGAATCAACCTAGAAAAATAGAAAACTCATCAAAAAAAATTTCCGGTTTGGACGAGAAAATTCTTGCAAAAACACGAAAATCTTCAAGATAATTACCGAACGGGAGTCGTTCGCTTGAACTAGTCGATTAAACCTTTCAAGGTACGACCCTGATACCAATTGATAGAAGCCATTTTAAAAAACGGTGGATGTGGAAGAGAAATATGTTGAGATTTATCATGTATAAAAATATAACCATGAAGAACATATGATGAGAATTCATAGAAAGATAAGAAAGAAAAGAGATAAAAATAAGAACATGAAAAGAACATGGGAGAGAAGATTCTCCCTTGGTGGGGAGAGATCCCACCAATTTCTCTCTTTAGAATTACATTTTTAGAAAGTTCATACATAAAAATGACCCCTTCTCCCTTTATATAGGAGGGAGAGAAAATACACCAATAACACAATAAAGGAAAAAATACAACCTAACTATCACTCATTATTTGTAAAGCATTTCCACGCTCCAACGAGTTCAGCATAATTCAAAATCTTTATTTAATCCCTCCTCATATCATGACCCTCCTATGGTCACATTGTGAGTCTTGGTTTTACCCAAAAACCATGCCTTTGACTCCCTGAAACCCTAAATCGATCCAGTCTGTAGATCGGGTGTTACAATTTGTAACACTCAAATCCAAGCATTTTCCTTTTAGTCCTTGAAATAAAGTTATAGTTGTTGTGACAACCCGAAATTTTCCATTCAAATCAAACCATTCCAATCCAATAGAAGTAGAGTAGTTACAGTGAAAATTCAGACTTATGGAATAAGTTTGGCAGTTTTAGGGTTTTACACCTAAGGAGTTATTAGGAGAGTGGGTGCACTAGGATTTTGTGCAGCACTGTAATCCCATTATTCTAGGTCATTAGAATCCATTCCGAGAAAAGAAATATTTTCTGCCAAAAATCTCAGGACTATAAATAGAATTCTGAACCAAATTGGTTCATTAGTTGAATTCCAAATAGAGAAAAGTCAATTTCTCTCTCACGGATCTTCGGGTTTTCATCCCAGATTGTGAGTCTACTTCCCTAAATGTGTTTTAATACTTGATATATGCCTTATAACATTGTTTACATGTCCAAAACACAAGATACGGGAGTTTACCGCCCAAGAGCGTTCTTGGGGAGTAAACTCCAAAATCAAGCCTAAAGGCCACCTAGTCCCATTTCCGTGTTAGGCATCTAACTAAGGACTTAGTGTATGATCATTAGAGGCTAGAAACAAATCAAAATCACTTAGTTTGAGGAGTTTACGCCAAGGAACCACCTCTTGGGCCGTAAACTCCAAGTAAAGGGCACAAATGAGTGCCTAGTGATCCTTTAGCCTTAGAACAAGAACCTAGAAGCCTTAAGCAAGTGTTTTTGACCCACAAAACAATTAGAAACCAACTTTGGAAGGGAGTTTACGGCCAAGATGCTCCTTAGGCCGTAAACTCCAAGTTTTAGTGCCAAAAACCAGTTCAAACTCTTCCTAAGGCTTAGTCTTCATTTTTGGCATGTACCTTAATGTGTTTAGGACCTAGATAACACATGAAAAGCATAAGTGTTGGAGAGTTTACGGCCAAGAGTATTTCTTGGGCCGTAAACTCCTTAAATGGGGTCAAAGGACACCCTAGACACTTCCTTAGGCCAAGAAACTTTTAGGGCAAGTACCTAGATGAGATATGGACTAGTTAAAATTCTTAGGACCTCATGTGTGAGGGAGTTTACGGCCCAAAGAGTTCTATGGCCGTAAACTCCATCAAATGGTCCCATTTAGTGCCTTAAACCTTCCTTAACCAAATGGTTGAAGCCTAGACTTGTTCCTAGAATTGTTAGACACTTGAAAGGACAATAAGGACCCTCCCAAGGGAGTTTACGGCCGTAAAATCCAAGGGAAAAGGGTCTTTGGGCCGTAAACTCCCCTTAGGAGTCAACATGGTACCTTAAACTCTTGTTTAGCCTTGAAACAATTCCCCTCTAAGATTGTAGTACTTCTAAACTCCATTTCAGGACTTGGTTGAGAGTTTACGGCCAGGAGCTTACTCCCCTGGGCCGTAAACTCTAATGAATATGGTCTTTTGACCTTAAACTTCCATTAGGGGCATTGCACTCCTTTGTTGCAACCCATTAGCCTCCTAGCACTTGACAAAAAGTGTTGTCCTCGCGCTTAAATGTTTATACTTGTATAATTAGTGATTTAATCTCTAATTATTTATATACATATGTCTTCATATTTAATTAGGATCGTTGTGTGTGTCTAAGTCTCCACTTGACACCAAGCACTTGTCCGATCCTTCCATACGATAACAGCCGTTCAATTCCAGTCACATACTGCAGGTGAGTTCATACCCCTTAACTAATGTTTTAAACTGTTTTAAATGTTTTATGGGGGGGGGGATACAAGTAGAATCATGCTACTTTTTATGTCAATCACATGTGATTAGTAAGTAGGATTATATTACTTATTACACCAATCACATGTGATTAATATACAGCATTCAAAAGATTTGGCTACTCATTAGCCGTTTTACCAAACAGTTTCCTTCAAATGATTTTTATAAACATTTTATATGTTTTCAAACTACTTATTACACTGTACTTCTTACTCTATTTATCATACTTCAAACTTATTTACAACTGTGTTTCAAACAAATGTTTCTTTATACTCAAAACCGTTTTATTATACTTATGCCTTCAAAATTGTTTTATAGATTGACATCAAGTCGATCTTCTCTTAAAATAATATTTCTGTTTCAAATGTTTTACAAAACTTATTCATGCTTTTATATTATAAATTGCATGCCTCTATATGTATAGTTATATAAATAATGTTCAAAGGGCTTAGGAAGGCCATCCGCCCTATTTCCTTTTCCTCGATTTGGATGTGGTCTGGTGGGATTTCGGGTGACCATCCGAAGGTCGTTTCCATATTACTTATATATCATGTGTACATATATAGTCATAAAAGGTCCTTCCAATTCATCCTATGCCCTTGGGTAGCAAGGGTATACATCCACGTCCATACGTACCACTTAGATTACTAGTAAGCTACCATATGGGTAGTTCAGGAAGATACTAGAACCATTACTAGAACGCGATATCATACAATGAGTAAGTTCATTCATGAGTCAATACTTTCTAGAACATTACTGTACATTACATATACATCTATACTAGGACGAGAACATATACAATTATACTAGAACGCTTACATTACTATACTTGCTAGATAGGGAGAACACACATTACAGCTAGCACACTTAGAACATTATAGTACAATTACATGATCACACTTACATAAGTACAATTACATGATCACACTTACATGAGTACAATTACATGATCACACTTACATGAGTACAATTACAAGATCACACTTACATAAGTACAATTACATGATCACACTTACATGAGTACGCTTACATATACATAGAACAGACGTCATTAGGGGCTATAGCATAGAACCAGTTCAGGATCTAACTATACTGATAAATCACACCGCAATTGTGATTGTTATATCGAGTATACATGATCATTAGTAATGTGGATGCTCACGGCTTGCATTCATGCAGGGGTCGTGGGTAGGTCCCAACATCCCTTTGATAGGGGAGCGAAACAGTCTGGGATCTAGACATCACATTATACCTTATCCCTCAAATAAGGCAAGTTGAGTATCGATGTATTGATATATATATATATATATATATATATATATATATATATATATATATATATATATATATCCAAATACTATGGTACTTGGAAGTATTACCCTAGACTTAAGGTAATAGGTACGGTTGTAGTTCGACACTACACCATAGTACCATTTCTTTCCTATTACATTCACTTAGTGAATTCTTCATAGGAAGCACGGTAATGTAGTTATTTATCTGTTGATAAATAGTAGCCCTTTTAGAGCTACGATTTAGTACTACGTTAATTTTTCCAGTACATATTTTAGTGATAACCTCACTTAAACATAAATGTACAAACTATATTTTTGGATAATGATAGTTATATTTTGGAAAAACACATACTCTTACAAGAGACACACACACAAAACAGTTAGGTCTTGGTAGAAGGCACCTTCACATACTAGAAGGAATCATAAGGATTCTAGGGTTTTTCAAACACTTACAATTCATATACATTTACAAATTCTTACAATACATAGACTTACAAATACTTACATACAAATTAAGACACTAAATGCTTATGATCTCACCAGCTTTAAAGCTGATACCCGTTTTCAAAATTACTTGTATCCTCAGGTCATCATAGACAGGTACCGATGCAAGGAGAAAGGAAGATGAAGGTTATTCAAGACTTATCTTTCATTTTGATTTATGCTTTAGTGTTTATCAAAATTTGACAGAATACAATTGTATAATAATTATTTTATTAATGCAATGGATGATGTTGTTGCTTGTTTACTACTTTACATTGTTGTTGATATTAAACATGACGTCCTCCGCCCCAGAACGTTTCCGCCGTTCTTGGTTTTGGGGTGTGACAGATTGGTATCAGAGCATTGTTTATAGTGAATTAAGTATATCAACCCATAAAAGATATACTAACTATAAATACATAAGGGATTAAAAATACTCTGACCAAGAGTTTATACTTTAAATAGTAAAATATTTAAGTAAGTATACGTGCTGCATTCATACTAAAATCAGTGTCATTAGGACAATACAAAAGAATTACGATTGTTGGGCAACACAAGTGGGCTTAGAGACATATGGTCAAAACTGGGAAGATATAGCCTGATCACCTATATTATCCGAGGGTTGACTAGCATGTGCCTAAGTTTAAGTGTGTGGTTTCAACAATGCTAAAATCTTACCAACCCTACCACAATGAGAACAATAGAACATAACAATAAATTTAAAATACTATAGGTGTATTTTGGTGTTACTATAAGTACTCTATACTTGAGAATTAAATCGGGATCTTCATTACTAAGTTGATAGTTGCTAAGTGGATACACTGAGGCTACATGTAATTAGGATGTTATAGACCCAGAATCTGTGATAATTTTGCCTTAACCCTATTCTGTGTGAATAAGGAGTTAAGGTCACTTATTCGAAGGTCTATCCTGTTTAGATTACACATAGCTGGTATGCACTTCACAAATAGCGATGTAACTAATGAGGGTTTTCTAAATAATTATGTAGATAGTTCGTCTAATAATTATCTTATTACCCTAAATTCTCGCATAGAAATCATAACTGGACTCCATCCCCTTGACAACCAGTATCTTCCGAATGAAGTCATAACTGGTTGGTTTGGAGAAGAACCAGAGAATGATCATCCTATCCCCTTGAATGATCACCATGACAAAGACCTTTCGTATGATACTAACCCCGAACCAGAGGTTGAGAACCTACCTCGAGCAGCTCCCGTTTCAATTCCTAACCCTCTTCCGGCTTTTCATGGCCCGACCCTAAGTGAGTGGAATGCTTGGAAACATGGAGCCGAGGACAAGATCAACCTATGCCATTTAATAGCGACCGAAGCTTCTACGACTTGAGCAATGAGGGCGAAGCAGATATAGTCTTGCCAATCTTGGTCCACGGAGAGGCCAGAAATGAGATTCAAGGCAGGACAGCCCTACATCAGATTACAGAAGTAACTTTGGTGGCCTTTTTGTGTGTTTATAAGCAGAACTTGGTGTTCAAGCTTTGGATGTGGTTGAGCTTCAAGATCCTGAATCTACATCATCTTAGGAAGCGTGTGAAGGTAAAAAGCTCAAACCTTGTTGATCCTTTTGATAGTTAGAGTTATGGTTTATTTATAAGCTCATTTTGGGTCCATGTGGTCTCTTTTGAGAGTTTGAGCAACTCCAAAAGTTAGAAATGCTAGATCATAGTCCCTTTGGTGTGTCAGAAGCATAAAAATGTTATCTTGGTGGTTGTTATGAAACCATGCATGAATGTAGGTCCTTTATGTGAACTTTGATGAACAAAAATGGACGTTGGGCCCCCATAAGACATGGTAAAGCATAAAGTTGCCAACGTTTTGCCCTAGGACCCCTTAATGATCGAGATCTAGAAGTTAGATTAAGTGGCTGCATGGATTAAGCACCAAATGGTGGTGCTGAGTATCTCAGTATGTTGAGCGTACCAAGGTGTACGCATCACGTTCTACATTGCGATCAAGTACGCAAAGCGTACTGAGATTACATTGCACGTACACTCCGAGTGGGCTTTAGGACTTTTGGGTCATTGTGCCTTGGTTGGTTTTGGGCCTTGACCTGTTTAGAGTAGGTGGGCCTTTGACCTTCGCTAATGGACCTTAAGTGATGGTGTTGGGCCTTTGTGAGCCTTGGATCCTGTTATTTCGTTTAGGCCAAGAATGGTTAGGCCCGTTATAAGAAAGGCAATTGGGCCCTTATATTAGGAGTTTGGACTTAGGGTTTAGGCTCATGATTTAGGATTATGACCTAATGCTGATTAGGGCTATTTGTTTGTGATAGTGTGGGACTTTTTTGTTCTGCAACCGAGCGTCTTGTGTTTCGAGAAGACTGGGGTGAGTTTTTTCACTGTATCAATGGGTCGAAGGCACCAAGGTAGTCCTATTATTTATATTATATGATATAGATTACTTGTGTGATATGTGTATGAAAGATCAGGGATTGGCCCCTAGCACATGTACGAAAGACTAGGATCTGGCCCCTGGCAGTTGCATGAAAGACTAGGATCTGGCTCCTAGTAGTTGCGTGAAAGACCAGGATTTGGCCCCTGACAATTGTATGGAAGACCAGGATTTGGCTCTCGGAAAGAATTATATGTAAGACTATGATTTGGCCCAGAGCATTAATTTGTATGTTGGTATGTGGTACTTTGGGGAAAAATTACTAAGCGTTTTCTTACAGATTATGTTTATGGTTTAAGTTACTTCCGGTACTAAGGGGAAGGGCCCGACATGATGGCATAACATTCTTTCTCGTTATTTCCACATTTTTGATATTGTAGTCAGATGATGTGACATTTATACATTGTGATGGTTTTGGAACAATTTTTATTCCTATAGTACTTGTTTTAAAAATGAAAATTTTTATCCTGTTTTGGGCTGTTACAAATTGGTATCAGAGCCCTGGTTTGAGGGATTCGGGCACACTCTCAGGTGTGTCAGAACTCAAACTGAGGAAATGATAATCTTTTCAAAAGAAGAAGAATTGAATTTTTCTGAAAAATGTTTTCTTAAGTAAAAAGGGAGAGTGCAATGCGTGCAAACGGTCGAGGTGAAGTAAGTGTTTCCCAAATTACCCATGATTATATATTACGATTAGTATGCTTAATATGTGAATTTCATGCTAGATTAGGGCTAAGGATAGCTTTAGGAATTATATCATAAAATTTCCTGATTTGTGTGATGCCTTATAGACTAGGAAAATTGGATGCCATGTATTACTTGGAATCGATGTTGACTCTGTAAGTTGCTAAGTGTATGCTTTGAAGGTTATATATGATTAGGATTACATAGCCCTAGAATGATGGATTCTTAGAGGAGAGGGCATGAATGGGAATGATGATTCGGGGAGGATAAGGAACATATGCTGAGGTCTTACTCCCAACGATACATTCAATCAGTTGATCAAGAAAAAGTTGAGCAATGTCTAGTCTTTTGTCGCACACCATGGAATACAAAATTAATTGCTAAAAAAGGTTCAATTGATCTAAGCTCCCAGTTTTGTGTCCCGGGTATTTACTAAATATCCATGATAAGTACTTCCACCCTAGACCATAACATTGATGAAGAGTGTATTTGGATGGATTACGAGTGGTGCCCTGAAGGGAAAGTTATACCCTCATGTTGCACGAATGGACTTGCATCTTTCTTTAGAAGGAATTTTAGTATAGTTTTTTGATCGAGGAAGACGAAGAGTAGTTCGAAAAGATTTTGCATTGATATTAACCATAGATTGACCATCTCTAATAGTTCCGATAAAGGTTTGTGCACTAGAATCAATAGTGTAGGGATAATAGAAGTCACATAATTTCTTAGGGTAGAATGGACATGGCAAGTCACAAAAGGCATATCGAAGAAGGCAGGTTTTGACATAGTTGATGAAGTCTTTAATTCCTCAGCTCATTGAATGACAATGGGAGAATTAGGGGCATGAGGTCCTTTGATGATATCGACATTAGGGGAAAAATCTTACATAACCTTTTACATGATGAGAGCTTGAGGACGAAGATGATCAAGAAACCCTTTTTAGAGAGAAAAAATCAGCTGCTTGAATGAATTGTGAAAGTGACTTATGAGAGAACTTTCCCAATTTATCTGTACTTTTTCTTCCCTTTTAGGTAGTCATGATTGAAAAGGTCAGCACCGTAAAAATCATGTAACCCAAGATATTGATAAATCATTTAATCACCATCCAAAAGTTATCATTGAGATAAGGGAGTTACATTAGTGATACATAGCGTTATCGACAATAGACATCAGTGGAAGCAATCAGTGTATTGGCGTTGCAGCTTGTAATCTAGTGAGTTTGTGATATCTCTTGATAGTATAGGTTTAGACAATTATTCACTGACATAGTATTGCGAGGTCTCATTAGTGTATGGTTTTATATGCTGACTCATTAACCATTTTTATTAGAAGAACAAAGGGAAAGAATGGAATGGTGCGTATAATATCTACCCATTGACATAGAGTGTCGAAGTTTTATCAGTGTATGGATAATATAATGAATCGTTAACTTCTTTAATAGGAGAATTGTTGGGAAAGAATGGCTAGGAGCGTTTAATATATCACGGACAATGATATACCGATTAGAACCGATTTTAGAATTCTCATCAGCGTTTAGCTTCATACGCCGTATCATAAAATTATAAAGAAGAATATATGGTGAGTATGGATTTGCACATGTGATAAGCTATGGAGTTTTAGTTTAACCATCAACACAAAATTTTCAAGCTCTCATCAGTGTATGGTACATTACGCTGAATCATAAAGCTTTAAAGAAGAATTTATAGGCGAGAAGGGGTTGGTGCGTGTGATAGCCTATGGTACATAGACTAACCAACTACACTAAGTTTCAAACTTTAATAAGTGTGTAGCATATCACAGTGAATTGTAAAGTTTTATCAAGAAGAATTGATGTGGTAATAAATGTGTCAGTCATGTTGAGGTGGAATTAACATGAATCTTAAATAGTGTTAGCTCATCAACAAGAATGGTTCCACTTCCATATATTAGAGTTGAGTTGCATTCTAGAACTTTAAAGTTCACCGTTAATTCAATTGAAATGTTTCAAGAAAAAATATTAATGGATATATGAATAAAAACAAAAGAGTTAGTCAAACAAGGAAATATTCTAAAAGCAATATTTGTGCAACTTTGTTCAATAACACGATAAAGACCCAATTCTTCAAATATTTAGAATTGAAGGGTCATAAATGAACTTCTTTATTTCGAGATATCTATCCCTCAACACTGTCTGAAAAAGAATAAGCAAAAAAAATCGAAAATATCAAACTTAAACACAATTCATAGAAACTAAAGAGAGAAAATGCATTTAATCGTTGAAGTATTGCAGACTGATTCCAAGCTTCAAGTTCACCAAGAACAAGAGAATAACATGAATCAGTCTTTTTAACAAACGAGATAAAAGGATCCAAACTTTGTAACCTTTGATTTATGAGAGTCACCAAGACAAAACTCGAAGGTTCTACTCTTTGTGATCTATGATAAAAGAGATGAGGACTGCCGTCTTGTTGAAGAGTTCCTTATATTTCAGATTGGAATCGGCGTAGCAGTGAAAACGTATATGGAAATTAGACGTTCTACGTTACTTAGCTTCATTTCATCGCATTTCAACAATGATAGGCTATCCAATAAGGAAGAGGTATATGCCCAAAATAACACATTTTGACACAGTTCTCTTCTATCCGACCACGTTGATAGGATGCTTCGTGTCAACCAACTTGAGCATCAGTGTCAGGGAGAGAGTCATTGGCGCTGAAGAAAAGATGCAGAGCCAACTTTAACTAGCTCTACTCAGAAGATGCTGCACCAAAGGATGGACATGCTGATCTTTTACAGAGAAACAAATCAGTTAAGATCAATGTTGAGATGAAGACAGAAGATCATGCATTATAGAAGGTGAGAAAGAGGAACACACATTGGCAATGTTAATAGCAAAATGTACAATGTATACTTCTTTTGTAAAATAAAACTTAAAAAGAATTTTTGAAGCGAAAGTAAAATCAAAGCATATAAATGTTGTTGTCCTTGATTGTAGTGCACAATTTTGTTCTTCGAGTCAATAACCTTCCTTTCATTGCAATCAAAGAGAACTTTGTAACCAGGACACAAAGTTTACTGATGTAGATAAGATTGCCTTTTAGGCCCGTGACATAGAATTTTTTTTTAGTTTGAACACTCTGCACTCAAATGGTCCAACGCCCATGACTACTCATTCACTATTGTCACCAAAAAAATACAGTCACTCCATCTTTCTCCATAAAATTTGTTAAGAGGGCCTTGTGACCGGTTTTGTGTCTAGAGCACCCACTATCAAGGAAACAGGTATGTTCTAGATTCTAACTTGACTTTTGGACAGCTTGAGAGGTATTAGTGTCACACCCTTTGAGATCACAATAAGGGGAATCATTAATAAGAGACATAATATGTTTAACATTTAGCACCTCATCTTCGGATATTTCCTCTTCTTACTGAAGGGATTTAGGTAAAACAAATAAACTTAAAAACCTTAAGTTCACATGCAACCAAAAAGGATCTATGTTTTCAATATTGAGCCAATAACTATGAAAATCAAAAAGAAGCCCGAAGAACCCTAGGCATAAATTATGGTTTAGGATTACATACCTTCATTGTTATTTTAGTAAATAATAATGATTCCTTCTTGAAGATCTGTTGGACGCAAGCACCACAAGTGTCATGCCTCTAGTGGAATCACACACAAACTAGTAAGAGAATGATTTAGGAGAGAGGAATATTTCTTTATGGAAAAGAGTGGCCAAAATTTGTTGGCCTTAGGATCCTTTATATAGTGGTACAACAAAACCTTGGATACCTAATTGGAATATAATAATAATATTTCAAATTGGTAATTATCCAACTAATTATTTATCCACACGGGTTAATTTATAAACCCTAGATTATCCCCTCTAAAACTGGCCACCACCTTTGTGGAAGCTTCCGGAGCCTTTTGTTCAATTATTGAATAATTTCACGTTAGACCCTATAGTTTTAGTTAAATATACTAATCCCAAAATTAATTCTTATTAATTTATGATTAATTATTAATTAAATAATACTATTTCTAATTAATACATTGTTTTCATAATACATTAATAAACTTTTTATATTAATTTATTAAACACATAGTAAATTAATCTCTCTCTCTAAAAGTCAACCTGTCCAATTGTTAGGTTTGAGGGCAACCCAAAATGACTGTACTACTATCAATTCAAGTATATACAAATTATAGATTATGGCTTAGACACCTAATCCAATAGTCTCCCACTTGGATAAGTATGTAACTGTAACTGCTAGTATAACTTCTGAATTGATCAAAAAGTTATAGCTTCTAAACCCAGACAGTTATGCGTCTTAAGATAAGTGATCATATAATCCTTTGTTATGAAAGACATCATTCAAACATGATACATGGAATAGAATCAATCTCATTTTCCAAGACTTTATTTCCCAATTTCAGATTTGTGATGACATAGGACATCTAATCGAACACACCAATTTAGTCCTAGTTGGTCCCAACATTATAAATCAATACCAAATCACTGAGGGGCCCAAAGATATCATTTTTCCTGTTAGGGAAAAAGGAACAAATAAAATTTGACTCATATGCTTGTATCCTTTATCATGCACGACAATACATTTTATAACATCAAGTTACTGTTGCGTTTACGCATTACCAATGTACAACCAACTTGTAAATTACAACTCATATGTCTACATTTTAATATCATAAGATATTATCGTCTCATAATTACTTGTGATAGATTCCATGAAGTAATTCTCTGAGCGTGGGTTTATCAAAATGTAAATCTCCATTTCTGAGTACTCATGAGCATTGCAGCAAAACTATTGCTATGTCTACTTCCCTTAGATAGTCTAAAATCTAGTTCATGACAATATTAATTCACTACTGTTAGGTCCAGTATTGTGTTGTGTCTATTGGACTCGTTAGCTAGTCCATGTTTTGTCTTCGGTATGGGCCTGTCCATCCATGAGTTTAGTGGGGTTTAATATAAATAGATGCTTGCATGCATCCTAGAACGTAATGATTAGAAACAATTAGATAAGTATTTTCAAGCATATTCATCGTTCTTATTTTGTAACCCTAGAATCCTCTACATCGGAAGTTCTTAGTCGAGCTCTGTTGAGGATTGAGTAATCAAATCATTCGACTCATTGAGATCCATACTTGTGTTTTGTTTCACTGTTTTTACGTTCTTTATTTACCTGTTACAAAGATCTAATCGATCAAAGAATTTTTATAACTCATCAATTGGTATCAGAGCAGGAGGCTGTGTAATCGATACACATCTTTTCTGTGAAAGAGTTTACGGTGAGGGTTATTCCGCATTAACTGATATTTATTGAGCCGTCATTCCATAATTGACGTAACTCAGCATTTATTTGTTTTGCCCTAATATTACGTATTACAAGTCTGATCTTTCAAACAGGTTAAACGATCAAGCATGGATGAGTCTCAATCTAATCCTGTCAATATCTCAAACAACATTGGTTCAACGACGAAGATTCCTATTCTTTACACCCAAGATTATGAAGTCTGGGCGCATCATTTTGAAGATTATGTCATCGGATCTGAAGATAATGGATATCTTATTTGGGAAGCAACTGTGTCTGGACCATTCGCTCACTCAGGAACATCAAAGATCATCAAAACTCAGAAAGAATACAATGATCTGTTAAAAGATGTAAAAGATGTTGCTCAAGATGAAAAGGAAAAGTTTCAGTGCAATATCAAAGCTTTGAGACTGATCCGATTCGCTCTTCAATCTGATACATTTAGGTTGGTGAGTTCCTGCAGTACCGCCAAAGAAATCTGGGATAGGTTGCGAGAGCTTTATTCAACAGATGAAGATTTGGAGATTCCATTCAGACGTTGCTGTTGTCTGAGTTTGGTGAATTTAAGCAGAACTCTGATGAAACTGTCACTCAGACATTCGATCGCTTCAATCATCTTCTTAGTAAGATGATCAAACATGATATAAAAACGAAGCTGATTGAACAGAAGGTCACCTTTTTGAATGGCCTAAGACCCGAATGGAGAGTTGTTGTGTCTACAGTCAAAGCTCATGAGCAGCTCAAGTCTTATTCGCTGGCAAAGCTGGTGGGAATCTTGAAATCCCAAGAAAAGATTGTCATGCAAGAGAAGAATGTGGTTTCAAGTTTGGGGTCCTTGGCCCTCTTGTCTAAAAGCAAAAATGTGGTAGAAGATGAAGATCTGAACCTAGAAGACTATGATCTTACTTCTGAAGATTATGCAATGATGGTGTCTAATCCAAAGAGGTTCATCAAGAAAAGGTTACCTACCAATAAGAACCGAAATTGGCAGGGAATATATAGTTCTGAAAAGGTTAGGGAGGAGCCACAGACAGAAGAACCAAAGAAAGAGGCGAAGGCTGAAGGAGATTCTGGCGTCAACTGCTACTACTGTGGAGGAAAGAACCATTATGCCAAAGACTGCGTTCTGAAGAAAATGGCAGAAAAGGATGAGGAGAAAGATGAAGAGGCTATGTTGATGAAAAAGCTGGAAGAGATCAAGAGGAAGAAAGCTGCTACTAACCCTTCTATGAATGCTCTTATTGTACAGGGTTCGGCAGAGGATGACGAGTTCGGTGGCGTGCAGGTGTGGTCAACCGACTTAGAGGATGATGAAGTCAGGAAGCCATCTCATGGAAAGGCATATGTTGTGAGAGGTGACGAAAACAGTGGGAAGTGTTTGATGGTGACTAATGTATCTCACATGAGGGGATACAATACAGACGGTGGGAATGAGAACACCAAGGAGCGAGAGGACTTATGCTTCACAGCAAAACCTCTCAGTGTGCAGATCAATGAGCTTGATGAATTGATCAAGAAGGTACAATCTCTTTTTGTTTCATTCAAAGTCTCACAAAAATCATATGAAAAAGAATTAAATAGCTTAAATTCAAGAATTTCAAATCTGGATAGTTGTTTAACTCAAACAAGGGTCACCAATTCTAACCTAACCGACCAAATAAGCAGGGTGTCATCCAAGAGTGAGGAACGAAGGATGTGGATAGAGCTGAAACAGTCAGAGCTGATTAAGTCTAAGGACGAAAACATTTATTTACAAAGAGACAATTTAAAACTTTTAAAACAGAGAAATGTTTGTTGTTTAATTGCTAAACGTCTTTATGCTAACATCACTCAACTGCATCTGAACTGTGAAATAGGGCAGAAAATTCATCGCATGATTTTGCCCTTCCTTGAATTTAAGGAGGATGAAATCGATGTTGAGGCATATAACTGCGAAAGTGTTGTTTCGTCTGATGATGTAAATCTCACTTATATGTATGGTTTGGACAAAATCGAATCTTTTATAAAGTCCAAGGACCATAAGGACATGTTGAAAAACCTTTTGGATGAAAATGATAAGCTGAAACTAAGGACCGAAACTATACAAAAATTTGACTCATTAAATGCCAATTTAAGTTCAGAAAATAAAATTGATGTTGAAAACGCGTCTGAACTTAATGAGGACGATGATATGAGTGTAATTTCTGTAGAGGATGAAGTCGACTGTTCAGAGTTTGTCAAGAGCGAACCCGAAAACCACAAAAATCTTATTTCTGAAAATTCTGTGGAGTTTGCTCGATTGTCCCAAAATAAGTCCCCAATTCTAGAAGAAAAAGCTGTTGTGTACCAAAAGGTGAGAACAACACCTAACCAGGTATATAAGGTCACAGGAGTAACCGAACATCAAACAGCTGAACTCACTGGCATAGTGAACGAAGATAATGCAGATGACTGTGATGAGTTTTTCTGATCTGCTCCTATAGATAATGCCAACGAAACTATTGGTCTGTCAGAGCGGACATCCTGGAAAACCAAAGGCAAATATGTGGCAGAGCCACTAAACAAGCCTGACAACTTCGATGTGCCAAGCACTAGTGGTACAAAAGAAGTTCCTGTAGAAGAAGTCAATTCCACAAGCGAAACATCATCAGTGAAAAGTGAACCGGCTGACAAGAAGCAGAAGCAAAGAGCTAACATTCACAAACAACCAAAACAAGTGAAGGATCAAAAGCAGCAAAGGAATCTGAGATACAAAAAGAATCTCTCAGAGCGAAAGCAGTTTTGGCGATCTCAAAATGCCCATTTCTCTTATCATAACAAAAATTCAAAGTCAGAGAAAAGTGTTGTCAGGCCGCAAGAGGGCAACAGCAACCGAAATGACAAGTTCGGTTCAGAGAGCACAAGAAACCGAAAGCATAGGTTCGGTTCCAAAAGCAAAAGCTACCAAAGTTCAAGGTTCGGTCCCTCTAATGATCAAAAACAAAAGGGTCAGTTAGAACCTCACATCAGGAAACATTCTCAATCCAAATTCTCTCATTCTAATTCTGTTCCTGCTCTAAGTTCAAATTCTTCAAAGGATTTGAAAGGAAAATCGAAGGTTTCCACAGTCAAGAATGACCGAAAGCAGTCCAAGGCCCAAACGCCAAAACCTGAAACCAAAACGACTGTAACTAATCCTAACAAAATCAAAGTATACACCATTAAGAAGAAAGATGAAACAACATTAATAAAAAGAACATATCTTGTTGATGTTTCTCTTACTATTCCTGTTCCTGTGAAAGGCTCACGTGGACCCAAGAAACTTTGGGTTCCTAAATCTGCTTAATTTTTGTAGGTTATTAGTGACAAGCAGTTCGACGAAGAATGGTATATTGACAGTGGCTGCTCACGTCACATGACAGGAAGGAAGGAAGAGCTAAGGGAATTTCGATCTCTTCAGAATGGTGGGAATGTCAAGTTCGGGAACAACTCATATGGAACGATAAAGGGATATGGGATGATAACCAATGGAGATTTCACTATAAGAAAGGTGGCGTACGTTAAAGAGCTACAACATAACCTCATCAGTTTATCTCAACTTCTTGGAGGTACCGATCTTAAAGTTTCATTTGACGATGAGGGTTCGAAAATCATAGAAAAGAAAACAAAAAGCATGATTCTCAAATCAGAACGCAAAGGTGAAATGTTTCCTCTCAATCTCAAACCTATCAAAGGAAATCCAGCTATCTGTCTGTTATCCAAAGCTCATTCTGATGAAAGCTGGTTGTGGCACCGAAGGCTCTCCCATCTCAACTTCAAGGATATCAACAAGCTTGTCACTGGAGGTCATGTTTGGGGTCTTCCATTGCTCAAGTTTGATTGAGAACATTTGTGTGCTGCATGTGAAATGGGGAAGCAGAGTCGTCAAAGTCACCCATCCATTATAAACACTAAAGTTTTCGAACCACTTGAGTTACTTCACATTGACTTATGTGGTCCATCATCTATCGAAAGCATTGGCGGTAGCAAGTATATTCTTGTTATTGTTGATGAATTTTCACATTTTACATGGGTGTTCTTTCTGAAGCACAAATCTGAGGCCACTCTCAAGCTAAAGATGTTTATTAAGCAGGTTGAAGTGCAACTGAGAAAAGTCGTTCGCAACATCAGGAGCGACAATGGACTGGAATTCAAAAACAAAGAATTTGAAGACTTTTTTTTGCAGAAAAAGGAACCAGTCACAACTTCTCAGCCCCCTACACCCCTCAACAGAACAGTATTGTCGAAAGACGAAACCGTTCCTTGTGTGAGGCGGCCCGAACAATGCTAAGTTTCTCTTCTCTACCTTTATATTTCTGGGCTGATGCTATTGCTGCAGCATGTTTTACGCAGAACAGGTCCTATCTCAACAAGCGGTTTTCTCTTACTCCTTATGAGATCATCAACAACAGGAAGCCGAACGTTAAATTCTTCCATGTATTCAGCTCACGATGCTTCATCTTCAACTCTAAAGAACATCGTAACAAGTTCGACGTTAAAGCTGATGAAGGAATTTTTCTGGGATACTCACTCACTTTAAAAGCATACCGGGTTTTAAATAAGCGTTCGTGGAAGATCGAAGAAACGTATTATGTGACTTTCGATGACAGCTATGTCAAGAAGCTAAAGGCCACTAAAGATGCAATTGGAGAGATTTTCACTCAAACAGGTCAAGTCACAGCCTCAATTGCTAATTTGTTTGAACAGTTTGTAGAACTATTCGATGAACCGGAGAAAGCTATTCTCTCGGAAGCCAAGGCAGCAGACAACAAAGTCGACCATCTGAAGCAAATCGTCGAAGATGCCGCCAAACGAATGGGTGAAGGAGAACATATTCCAAACGAACCTCCAAATCATGGTGCTTCAGTTGAGGGGGAGAATCCACCTTCTTCAAAACAACCAAGCTCACAAATTGAGGGGGAGATTTCCATTCCAGTTCCACCCGAAAGCTCAGTTCCACCCGAAAGCTCAACACCACCCAAAAGTCCTGTAGCACCAGAAAGTCCAGCTACACCGGAAAGCTCATCAGTCGAGGGGGAGAATGACGATGTGTTCTACGACGATGATAGCCAATCTGAATTAGAAGAAATGGTGAATGCTGAATTGGATCCATCCTATGATCCAAATCACCCTCCTCTTGTTAAGTGGACCAGAGATCATCCTGTTTCACAGGTAGTGGGTAATGTCTCTGAAAAGGTCCTGACCCGATCTCAACTGAAGGCGAAGCAAACTTCTCTGTTCTCCAAAGTAGAGTTCTGTATGTACAATTCTTTCGTCTCAAAAGTTGAACCAAAGACAGTTAATACTGCTCTTGATCACTCTGACCGGGTTCAAGCTATGCAAGACGAACTCAACGAGTTCGAAAGAAACAAGGTTTGGCGCCTCATTCCAACTCCTAAAGACGCCTCAGTTGTTGGTCTCAAATGGGTATTCAGAAATAAAATGGACAAGGAAGGCAATGTGATTCGAAACAACGCTCGTCTCATGGTGAAAGGATACTGCCAGGAGGGAGGAATTGACTATGAGGAAACTTTTGCTCCGGTAGCGAGGCTAGAATCTGTTCGAATATTTCTGGCCTATGCTGCACATAAGCGCTTTGAGGTCTACCAATTGGACGTGAAATGCACCTTTCTGAATGGAGAACTTGAAGAAACCGTTTATGTGGAGCAACCTCCTAGGTTTGTCAATGAAAAGTACCCCAATCACTGCTATATTCTGGATAAAGCGGTTTACGGTCTGAAACAAGCACCTAGGGCATGGTATGAAACACTAACCAAGTTTTTAAAGATGTCAAAATTCAAACAAGGATCGGTTGACCCAACCTTCTTTCGTAAGAAGGAAGGTAACCACCTTATGATTGTTCAAATCTATGTCGATGATATCATCTTTAGCTCAACAAATCCTAGCTTAACAGCTGAATTCAGAAAGCTGATGGAGACTAAATTTGAAATGAGCTCAATGGGTCCGATTAACTTTTTCCTTGGTTTAAATATTAGACAGGGACGCGAAGGCATCTTTATCAACCAGGAAGCTTACACCAAGACTCTTCTTGCTAAATTTGGCATGATGGGAGACTCAAAAGTTAAAGTTCCAATGGCATTCGACACTAAGCTTAGACCATCCTTGGATAAAACCGGCAGTGATATTACGTTATATCATCAGATGATTGGTTCTTTAATGTACCTTACTGCTAGCAGACCTGATATAATGTTTTCTGTTTGTTACTGTGCTAGATTTCAGGCAAATCCTCGTAAACCCCATATGCTTGCAGTGAAGAACATACTCAGGTATCTAAAACGAACCACCTCTCTCGGTTTATGGTATCCATCAAACTCAGGCTTCTTCGTTCAAGCCTACTCAGATGCAAACCTTGGAGGTTGTGGTTTAGACAGGAAAAGCACCACTAGAGGCTGCCAATTCCTAGACAGGAAGTTGGTTAGCTGGCAATCAAAGAAACAGACATGTGTATCTCTGTCTACAGCCGAAGCAGAGTACACCGCAGCTGCCTCCTGTACATCTCAAGTGATTTGGATCCAAAGCCAGCTTCGGGACTATGGACTCAATATGAAAAAGATCCCACTATATTGTGACTCAGAAAGTGCAATTAGGATCTGTCATAACCCAGTGCAACATTCCAAGACCAAGCATATAGCACTGAGGTATCACTTCATAAAGGATCATGTGGAAGATGGGAACGTCAAAATTCACTTTGTTCGAACCACTGATCAACTGGCCGACATCTTCACCAAAGCTCTTCCTGAAGCATCTTTTAACAAAATTCTACAAGTGCTAGGAATGATGGAATCGGAGTTAGTACCAAAGATTACTTCTCAAGATTAAAAGTTGGAAGCGAAATAGACCGAACGTTCGAGTTCGCATCTCATGTGTGCCGAAATGAACCGAACGCTCGGGTTCGGATCTTGTTTTGGTATACCGAAATGAACCGAACGCTCGGGTTCGGTCGTATCATCTGATCGTCGCTTATCACTCAAAGGTGGTTTCTTTGGTTGTAATCCTTTTGTATTATTCTCTCAACTTCATTTCTCTTCTTTTCAAACTTCTGTTCTTTTTCAAACTTATTTTTTTTTCAACCGAAATAGACCGAACGCTCGGGTTTGGTTCCAAATTTTTTTTAACCGAAATAGACCGAACGCTCGGGTTCGGTTCCAAATTTTTTTGTATTTCCATTTTTTTTAAGTTTTTTTTTAATCCAAAAATTCCAATTTTTTTTTTGTTTTTCCATTTTTTTAAAGTTTTTTTTACTCTTTTTTTTTCTTTTCGTTACTTCAAAAAACTCCAAAAATATTTTTTTTATTTTATTTTTATTTTATATTTTTTTTGTCTTATTTTTTTTTATGTCTATTTGTGGGGAAATCAATTCACTAGTTAAGTGTCCCTAGAAGCATGCTGTTGTATGTGTCCAAAGCCTCACCTGATTCTGAATAATAGCCTTACTGACTTGGTACAAACAAACCTTGTCTTCCCAATTAGGCTTTCATATTTATTCTAATCATGAGCTACCTAACTATCTTCTCACCTGAGATAAGAGTTTTCTGCTTGGTCCCTATTTTAACAGCAGAGGTACTTTGGTTTCTTTACACCATCTACACTACTTTTCTTCATCTTATTCGCTTCACAAACGTAACCCTTGAGACTCTCAGAAATTACCACCGAGGTTTATGGTTACACAATTTCTGTGTTCATGATCTTAGCCTCGTGTCACTACGTGCTAAGTGAAACCCACAATTCAATTCCTACTAAGCATTGACGGTGAACAATGAATTTGCTCTAGCTTTCACTAATGAATTGACGGACTTATCAATGGGGATACAAAGTAAAATCTCTAATTTCCTTTTGAGTGATTTCTATGAAATTGTTAAAACCAATCACATTTCTTCCCTTGGAATCCAGTTTTAATTTTTTTTGAGATTTTACATACATTATTTTACCTTGCCACTTAAATGATCTCCAACCTACTTGTTCAATAGACTACACTGGTCTCACAAGTACTTCGTTCGATTTCTGTTTTATATCAAGATCAGGAATTCTGAATTGAAGCGAAAGCCACCTAAATAAGCCTAATTAAAAGAAGCCTTTCAACACTTCTTAATAAGTGTCTGATCGTTATTCAACGGGAAACCACACACACACTTTAAGGTCTCTCTTGACTTTGAAGGAAGAGATTCGTGCCCGGGATCCATTGTTTCGTGTCTCTATTGACATCACATAATCCCTCAAATGTGTTGCTTTATTTCTTTTTCTTATACACACTAAGCACGAAAATCTTTTTGATTTTCCAAAATTCTGATTTCATTTGTTACAAGGCATTTTAATGGGATTGGCAGTTATAAACGGGTTGTGGTTAATATTAATCCACGTGGGTAATTTTGCTTTAAAGATGCCGTTAAAAAGATAAGATGATAAAATGATGACTCAGGCGGGATTCAAATCAATTTGAATTCAAACGGCGCTAGAAGGCTAGGCATGCGAATTGGAAACGTTTCATCTAAAAATGGTGCCTGATGGGAAGGCGTGTAAATCGGTACTGACACTCTCTCTCATGCGTAATCATCGGCAATACCAACTGTCACGCATCAATCGCCTCCGAAAAACTCTTCGTATTTCACTCGAAGATTTGGGAAAGATTCTTCTCTCTCCTCTACCCACAGTATAAAAGCTAACGTAAACCTTTGTTTACCTCTTTTCTGCACCCATATTTCCAGAGAGCAAGAAAACCCTCAAACACTATACTGTTCATCATCTCTCCCATCTTCTTCACAACAATGGCGGATTCTTCATCAGTTCACGCTACTTCACACATCTTGCCGATTCGTCCCCAGCAGAGTTTGATTATCGATCTTACTCCTCAGGTGTACGACACTTTCATGTTCCCGATTATCGAGTGTCTCAAGTACTTGCCGATTGCTCCTGCTCTTACCAAGGTTGAAGCAGTTCCTATGGAGTTCTTATCTCAGATCTTCGCCACTGCTCATTACGACAAGGCAGTCGATAGGATTTTCTTCGACGTGCTCGATCACAAGGCGTCAATCTCTAAACAATGTTTCTGCTCGATTTTGGGGTTTGCACCTGATTCAACTAGGGTTAACCCTGAATCGATTCCGGTGGGTCACCTGTTTTCAATGTTCTACAACATGGGGTACACCGAGGTGCTGACTACGGTCACGAAATTCAAGAAATCATGCCTGCCTCCTCAGTGGAATGGGTTATTTACGGTATTGTTCAAGGGGCTGTCTGAACGCAGTGCTGGATCGGACAGGGCAAGTCGTCTTTTTCTCTCGATTCTGTACAGGATCTACAACGGAATCAATATGGACTACGGACAGGTCCTTTGGTAACAAATTATTCAGAGTCTCTCTTCAACTTCTCGGCACTCTGAAATTTCATACGCCTGTTTTTGGACTCTTGTTACCAAATGGGTGATGGACAAATACCACGTCCCCATTGTTGCTGGTTCTCCAATGTCTTCGATTGGTACTTTCCATACCACGAAGATCATTGTCTCCGACGCCTCAAAATTTCCCTTCAACGGTTCAATCCCTGAATCGATGTATGGTGATGTTCCTACTGACAGCCGGATTATAACATACAAGGAGTTCCAACGCTCTGGTCTGAGAGAGCTTACACCT
Organism: Lactuca sativa; assembly: GCF_002870075.4. Taxonomy (NCBI): domain Eukaryota; kingdom Viridiplantae; phylum Streptophyta; class Magnoliopsida; order Asterales; family Asteraceae; genus Lactuca; species Lactuca sativa. The sequence continues at coordinate 250,521,431 of NC_056627.2, read as the reverse complement.
GAGATGCTCAAGTCGATTCACGATGCTGACAAGCCTGCCCCAAGAGGAAAGAAGACTGATAAGGGCAAGCAGGTTGTAAAGGGAGCGAAAGGCCCATCTTCCAAGAAGAGAAAAACCACCAAGGCTGTCCAATCCCCTCCGATGAAGAAGAGAAAAACCCAACCAAGGCGAAAGCTGATTATCGCTTCTTCCTCAAGTGAATCTGGGGGAGAGGGTTCTGATTCTGACGGATCTCTTCATGGTAACACTCCACCATGTTTGCCTACACCAGAGATTCACATTTCCACTTCTCTAATTTCTTCTCCACCAGTTACAATTCCTATTTCCATTCCCCCATAGCCTCCACCACTCAAATAGCATCCACCTCCATCCCAGTACCCCCACCCATCTTTACAGAAGCAACAACAACAACTGCAGGAGTAAGAACCAACGTATATGATACGGGGGTTCATACTGATGCACCCAAATCCACCTCAGCACCCGAACCCACACCAACAACCGAACATACCACCCAACCCGAACCTACTACAACTACCGAGCCTCCACCCTCACCACCACCCTCACCTCAGGCAGCAGAGGACGAAGAACCATTCCTCGGCGGAGAGGACATGACCTTCGATTCGGTCTACTATAGTCCATTTCAAATTCAGAGTGACGATGATGACGATGCTCCTATCACAAAGAAGAATCTCAAAGAGCTTCACGATAAAATCGATTCGCTCATTGCCTCATCTTCTACATCCCAGTCCTCCATCTCTGAAGCTGCTATTCAGCAGATTGTTGATGCTTTTTCCAAAGCTCATCAAGTCTTGCTAGACTCCGCCACTTCCGCCATTGATGCCTCAACCAAAGTCTGTGAGGCAGCGACCGAAAAAGTCGATAAACTATTTACTGATGCTTCTTCTTTATTACATCTTTACAGGAATCTGCTGAAGCCACCAAAACATCGCTGGAACCAATTGTCAACTAGCTGGCTACATCAGTTGCATCAGAGCTGAAGTCGTTCGCTTCTCTTCGTCAAACTCTTTCTGACAACAACTCAGCTTTCAAAACAACCTTTGAGGAGCGCCTCTCCAAGCATCAAGAAGACTTAGCTGCTGAGAACTCCCTCATGGATGCTCTTTCAAGGAAGACTACCGCTCTAAAGGTCAAGAGTCTTCAACTCTCCAACTCACAAAAGGAGATTGAGTCTCTTCGATCTGAAAGAGAGATAATTTCTTCGTGTGTTTCGGATGTCCACTTAGCTATCTCCAACATCCTAGAAGCACATGACCCGATAATCAACTATTCTGTCAGGCGAACTCTTGCAGAAAAACTTGCTCCTGCCCTCTCTCTACTGAGCAAGATTGAAGGGCTCCTTGATTTCGTGTCCATTCCGAAACAAGGGGGAGAAAAAGAGAATTGTTGGGCTGAATTTTTGTTGAAGATTGCGTCATTTGGGCTCGGCTGTTTATTTATTTAGTTTGTATTCTTGTTTGGGCCTGTCCAACCGAGAGCCCTTTTTGTTTATTATATAAGTATATGCTTGCATGCATATTAGGTTAAGGATAAGAAACGATAGATCAGAGCATAACGATAGAATTTACAGATTTCTTTAATCGTTCTTGTAACCTACCAATCCTCTACAGTTGATGTTCTTAATCGAGCTCTTCTGAGGATTTTGTTTTAATCATTCGACACGATTGATTCACTCTTGCCTTGTTCTTGTTTTCGTGTTCTTGCTGTTTTTATAATTAATTGCCTGTTTAAGATCTAATCGATCTTCATAGATTAAAGTTTTAATCTCATCAATTGGTATCAGAGCAGGAGGCTATGTAATCGATACACATCTTTTCTGTGAAAAGGTTTCAATTAGGGTTTTTCCGCAACTATCGATATTTATTGAGCCGTCATCTCATTGTTGACGTATCTTGATATTTATTGTTTTGCCCTAATCTGCTTTATTACAAGTCTGATCTTTGAACAGGTTTTTCGATCATAATGGACGAGTCGCAATCAAATCCTATCAATATTTCCAACAACATCGGTTCGACGACAAAGATTCCAATCCTATATACCCATGACTATGAAGTCTGGACGCATCACTTCGAAGACTACGTGATAGGATCTGAGGATAATGGATACCTCATATGGGAAGCTATCATTAATGGACCTTTTTCTCATTCTGCAACGTCCAGGATTATCAAAACTCAAAAGGAGTACAATGATCTGCTGAAGGATATTAAAGATATTGCACAAGACGAAAAGGACAAATTCCAGTGCAATATCAAGGCGTTAAGGTTAATTAGATTCGCCCTTCAGTCCGACACCTTTAGGTTGGTCAGCTCATGCACGACGGCAAAGGAAGTTTGGGATAGACTTCGCGAACTGTACTCTACAGACGAGGATCTTGAACATTCTATCCAAACCTTGCTCTTATCTGAGTTTGGAGAATTCAGGCAAGGAGCCGAAGAAACAGTGACCCAGACGTTCGATCGCTTCAATCATCTTCTCAGCAAGATGATCAAACATGACATCGAAAGGAAGCTTATCAAGCAAAAGGTTACATTCTTAAAAGGTCTGAGGTCTGAATGGAGAGCAGTGATGTCTACAGTCAAAGCCCATGAGCAGTTTAAATCATACTCTTTGGCGAAATTGGTGGGTATTCTCAAGTCCCAGGAGAAGATTGTACTGCAGGAGAAAAACGTTGTTTCAAGCCTTGGTTCGTTGGCCCTCCTATCAAAAAGTAAAGCTGCGGTGGAGGATGAAGACCTTAACTTGGAGGAGTATGACCTCACGTCTAAGGATTATGCTATGATGGTGTCTAACCCCAAGAGGTTCATAAAGAAGAGATTCCCCAGCAATAAAAACCGAAACTGGAAGGGGAGTTATAGTTCAGAAAAAGTTAACAATGAACCGAAGGTTGAAGAGCCCAAGAAGGAACCGAAGGTTGATGGTGATTCTGGAGTAAGCTGTTACTACTGTGGTGGGAAAAACCACTATGCTATAGATTGTGTCCTTAAGAAGATGGCTGAAAAGGATGATGAAAAGGATGAGGAAGCTGTGCTGCAGAAAAGGCTCGATGAGATGAGAAAGAAGAAATCTACCGCTAACCCTTCTATGAATGCTCTTATTGTGCAGGGTTCGGTTGCTGATGACGAGTTCGGTAGAGTGGAAGTTTGGTCTACTGACTCAGAAGACGATGAAGTGAGGAAGCCTACTCATGGAAAGGCTTATGTGGCAAAGGAGGAGAGCAGTGGAGGAAGATGCTTCATGGTGTCTGATGTATCTCAGATGAGGGGATACAACACCGATAGTGGAAGCAAGGAACCGAAGGTGCAGGAGGACATGTGCTTTACGGCCAAGCCACTCAGCCAGCAGTTCAATGAGCTTGATGAACTGATAAAGAAGGTACAATCGGTTTTTGTTTCATTTAAAGTACCACCATCCTCATATGAGAAAGAACTAAAAAATGTTAATACAAGAATTTCTCATCTAGACAGTAGCTTAACTCAAACTCGAGTCACCAATTCTAACCTAACTGATCAATTAAGCAGGGTGTCTTCGAAGAGTGAGGAGCGGCGCATGTGGATTGAGTTGAAGGAGTCTGAATTAGTTAAAATTAAAGACGAAAACATTTATTTACAAAGAGACAATTTAAAGTTGTTAAAACAGCGGAATGTTTTTTTTAATTGCAAAACGTCTTTATTCTAATATTACTCAACTTCACTTAGACTGTGAAATAGGCCAAAAGATCCATCGCATGATTTTGCCCTTCCTGGAGTTTAAGGAGGATGAAATTGATGCCGAAGCTTATAACTGTGAAAGTGTGATATCATCTGATGATGTCAATCCGACCTACATGTATGGACTGGACAAAATTGAATCTTTCATTAAATCCAAGGACCACAAGGATATGCTTAAAAACCTTTTGGATGAAAATGATAGACTTAAACTGACAACCGAAACCATACAAAAATTTGACTCTTTAAACGCCAACGTAAGCTCAGAATACAAAATTGATGTTGAAAATGCATCTGAGCTTAACGAGGACGACAACATGAGTGAAATTTCTGTAGAGGACACAGTTGACTGCTCAGAATTTGTAAAAAGCGAACCTGAAAACCACAAGAATCTAATTTCTGAAAATTCAGCGGAGTTCGCTCGATTGTCCCAACAAAAGTCCCCGATCTTAGCAGAGAAAGCAGTTGTGTATCAAAAGGTCAAGACCACTCCGAATCAAGTATACAAGGTCACTGGAGTAACCGAACATCAGACAGCTGAACTCACAACTATTGTAAACGAAGACAATGCTGATGGCTGTGATGAGTACTTCTGGTTAGCTCCAATAGATAATGCAAACGAAACGGTGGGCTTATCAGAAAGAACTTCTTGGATGAGTAAAGGTAGATACATACCTGAACCCTTAAATAAGCCAGATTATTTCGATGAGCCAAGCACCAGTGGTACAAAAGACATTCCTCAGGAGAATGAAAGTTCGGCAACAGAAGACGTTCCCTCTACTTCCTCAGTGCAAAATGAAACTCCTACAGTTCAAAATGAACCAGCCAAGGAGAAACCGAAAATGAAAGCTAATGTTCATCATCAACCAAAGCAGATGAGGAATAAGAAATGTGAGAGGAACCAAAGATACAGGAAGAATCTCTCTGAAAGGAGGCAATTCTGGCAATCCTAGATTGCATACTTCTCACACCAAGATAAGAATCTGAAGTATGCAAACAATCCTGTCGGAAAACCTGAGAGTCACAACAACCGAAAGCCAAGGTTCGGTTCACAAGAGAATACCAACCGAAAGCAAAGGTTCGGTTCAGAGAAAGACTTCAACCGAAAGCAAAGGTTTGGTTCAAAGAACGATTCCAACCGAAAGCAAACGTTCGGTTCTGAAGTTAAAAGAGATCAATACTCTAAGGTCAGTCCCTCCAATGATCAAAAGCAAAAGGGTCACCTAGAGTTTCCAGCCAGGAAGTCCTCTCAATCTAAACTCACTCCTTCTAGTTCATCTAATTCTTCTAATTCTTCCAAATCATCTCAATCATGCTCTAAAGCTCAGTCTGTTCATTCTCAAAAATCTCATTCATCGGCTGAACAAAAAGACAAACAGAAGGTTAATGAATCCACACCAGAGTCTAAACCGAACGTATTCAATCCTAACAAAATAAAAGTTTTTACCATTAAAAAGAAAGATGAAACAACACTTATAAAATGAACATATCTTGTTAACATCTCTCTTACTGTTCCTGTTCCCATGAAAAGCTCACGTGGACCCAAGAAACTTTGGGTTCCTAAATCTGCTTAATTTTTGCAGGTTATAAGTGATGAGCAGTTCGACGAAGAATGGTACATCGATAGTGGCTGCTCACGTCACATGACAGGGAGGAAAGAGGAGCTCAGGGAATATAGATCTCTTGCAAATGGTGGCAATGTCAAGTTTGGAAATAATTCTTTCGGCACCATAAAGGGATACGGGATGATAACAAATGGTGACTTTACTATAAGGAAGGTGGCTTATGTGGAAGGACTCCAACACAACCTCATTAGTGTATCTCAGCTTGTTGGAGGTATAGGTCTCAAAGTCTCATTCGATGATGAAGGTTCTGAAATTATTGAGAAAAAGACAAAGAAGGTAATTCTCAAGTCGGAGCGAAAGGGTGAAATGTTCCCTTTAAACCTTAAACCCATCAAAGGGAACCCAACTATTTGTTTGCTATCAAAAGCTCAATCTGACGAAAGCTGGTTGTGGCACCGAAGGCTCTCTCATCTCAACTTTAAAGATATCAACCGACTTGTCACTGGAGGTCATGTTAGGGGTCTTCCATTACTCAAGTTCAACAGAGATCATTTGTGTGCTGCATGCGAAATGGGGAACCAGAGTCGTCAAAGTCACCCATCTGTAATTAACACAAAAGTTGTTGAACCACTCGAATTACTTCATATCGATTTGTGTGGTCCTTCATCTATCGAAAGCATTGGTGGTAGCAAGTATATTCTTGTTATTGTTGATGACTTTTCACGATTTAGATGGGTGTTCTTTCTAAAGCTCAAATCTGAAGCGACTCATAAGCTGAAAGTGTTCATCAAGCAAGTTGAAGTACAGCTCAAGAAGGTCGTTCGCAACATCAGAAGCGACAATGGTCTTGAATTCAAGAACAGGGAGTTTGAAGAATTTCTTGCAGAAAAGGGAATAAGTCACAACTTCTCAGCTCCCTACACACCACAACAGAACGGAATTGTCGAAAGACGAAACTGATCTTTGTGTGAAGCTGCCCGAACTATGCTAAGTTTCGCTTCCTTACCTCTTTATTTTTGGGCTGACGCTATTTCTGCTCCTTGTTTTACACAGAACAGGTCTTATCTCAACAAACGATTCACGCTCACACCTTATGAGATACTAAACAACAGAAAGCCCAATGTGAAGTTTTTCCACGTGTTCGGCTCACGGTGTTTCGTCTTTAACTCTAAAGAACACCGCAACAAGTTCGATGTCAAAGCCGACGAGGGAATCTTTCCGGGCTACTCTCTCGCATCCAAGGCATACAGGGTCCTAAACAAGCGTTCAAGAAAAATTGAAGAGACATATTACGTGACCTTTGACGATGGCTATGTCAAAAAGCTACAAACCAAAGAAGACACCACTGGGGAAATCTTTCCTCAAACTGGGCAAGTCACAGTCTCAATCGCTAATTTATATGATAAATTTCTGGAGCTCTTTGACGAACCAGAGACAGCTTCTCTCTCAGAAGCAGGTGCAGCAGACAACAAGGTCGACCACATGAAGCACATTGTCGAAGAAGCTGCTAGGAGAATGAATGAAGGAGGATCGACTACTGATGACCCTCCATCCAACGATGCTTCAGTCGAGGGGGAGCTAAGCTCAAATGTCGAGGGGGAGCCAAGCTCAAATGTCGAGGGGGAGCCAAGCTCTACAACTGCAACCGAAAGTGCTTCTTTAACCGAAAGTGCTTCTCCAACCGAAGGTGCATCAACGCCTGCAAATCCAGCATCACAAGAAACCTCTGAACCTCAAATTTCTCAAAGTTCATAAATCGAGGGGGAGCATGATGATATGACGCTTGACTACGATAGCCAATCTGAGCCAGAAGAAATGATCAATGCTGAACTAGACCCAACCTTTGATCCAAATTACCCTCCTCTTACCAAATGGACCAGAGATCATCCTATCTCTCAAGTGGTTGGTAATGTCTCTGAAAAGGTTCTGACCCGATCACAACTGAAGGCAAAACAGACATCCTTATTTTCAAAGGTTGAGTTTTGTATGTTTAACTCATTCGTATCAAAAGTTGAACCGAAGACAGTTAACACTGCCCTCGATCACTCTGATTGGGTTCAAGCAATGCAAGACGAACTAAACGAATTTGAAAGGAACAAAGTCTGGCGCCTCATTCCAACTCCACCAGATGCTTCGGTTGTTGGTCTCAAATGGGTTTTCAGGAACAAAATGGACAAGGAAGGGAATGTTATAAGGAACAAGGCTCGTCTGGTTGTCAAGGGATACTGTCAGGAGGAAGGGATTGATTATGAAGAAACTTTCGCTCCTGTAGCTAGGCTGGAATCTGTAAGAATATTTCTTGCTTATGCTGCCCACAAAAACTTTGAAGTTTTCCAAATGGACGTCAAGTGTGCATTTCTCAATGGAGAACTCGAAGAAACCGTGTATGTGGAGCAACCTCCTGGGTTCGTGAACGAAAAGTATCCAAACCATTGTTATATTCTGGATAAACCTGTGTATGGCCTTAAACAAGCTCCGAGAGCCTGGTATGAAACGCTAACAAAATTTTTAAAGATGTCTAAATTCAAACAAGGTTCGGTTGACCCAACCTTCTTTCGCAAAAAGGAAGGTAACCACCTTATGATAGTTCAAATTTATGTCGATGACATCATCTTTGGCTCAACGAATCCCAGCCTAACAGCTGAATTCAGAAAGCTGATGGAGACTAAGTTTGAAATGAGCTCAATGGGTCCTATTAACTTTTTCCTTGGTTTAAATATCAGACAGAGACCCGAAGGCATCTTTATCAATCAGGAAGCTTACACGAAGACTCTCCTAGCAAAGTTTGGTATGATGGGAGACTCAAAAGTCAAAGTCCCAATGGCATTCGACACCAAGCTAACTCCATCTCTAGACAAACCGACTGTTGATATCACGCTCTATCGTCAAATGATAGGCTCACTAATGTATCTTACTGCTAGCAGGCCTGACATCATGTTTTCTGTGTGTTATTGTGCTCGATTTCAGGCGAACCCACGCGAACCTCACATGCTTGCAGTGAAGAACATCTTACGCTATCTCAAGCGAACCACCTCCTTAGGTCTATGGTATCCTTCCAACTCAGGCTTCTTCGTTCAAGCCTATTCTGATGCTGACCTTGGAGGATGTGGACTCGACAGAAAAATCACAACTGGTGGCTGTCAATTCCTTGACGGGAAGTTGGTCAGTTGGCAATCCAAGAAACAAACGTGTGTGTCGTTGTCTACTGCTGAAGCGGAATACATTGCCGCTGCATCCTGCATATCACAAGTGATTTGGATCCAGAGTCAACTTCGAGACTATGGACTAAATATGAAGAAGATCCCACTATATTGTGACTCTGAAAGTGCAATTAGGATCTGTCATAACCTAGTGCAACACTCTAAAACCAAACACATAGCACTGAGGTATCACTTCATCAAAGATCACGTGGAAGATGGAAACGTCGAAGTTCAATTCGTAAGAACCACTGATCAACTGGCCGACGTCTTTACCACAGCTCTTCCTGAAGCTTCATTCAATAAAATCTTGCAAGGGCTAGCTATGATGGAATCAGAGTCAGTACCTCACACTATCTCTCAACCTCAAACGTAAGAAGCGAATCTAACCGAATGTTCAGGTTCGGTTAAACCATCTGATTCGCTCATCACTACAAAGGTAGTTTTTCTTTGTTGTATATTTCTTGTACAAAATTTGTTTTTCTTAATATTGAAAGTATTTTCCAATTACATGTCTAAATCCCTTGGTTTCTCAAAATTTTTCAAAACCGAAACCTACCGAAGGTTCGGGTTCGGTTTTTCAAAATTTCGTTGAACCGAAACCAACCGAAGGTTCGGGTTCGGTTTTTTCAAAATTTTGTTGAACCGAAACCAACCGAACGCTCGGGTTCGGTTTTTCAAAATTTTCTGGAACCGAAACAGACCGAATGCTCGGGTTCGGTTTTTCAAAATTTTTCCTAACCGAAACTAACCGAACGCTCGGGTTCGGTTTTTCAATTTTTTTAAAAAAAAATTTTTTAAACTTATTTTTTTTTACTTATTTTATTTTTTTTATAAATCTCAAAAACTCCAAAAATATTTTTTAATTTCTTATTGTGTGTTCGTTCGTTTATGGGGATATAAATGTTGAATTAATTAAGTGTCCCTAGAAGCATGCTGCTGTATGTGTCTCAAGCCTCATAAGATTTTGAATAATAGCCTTCATGACCTGGTATAAACAAACCTTGTCTTCCCAATAAGGCTAACACATTTATTCTAATCGTGAGCTACCTCACTCTCTTCTCACATGAGTTAAGAGTTTTTCTGCTTGGTCCTCATTTTCGCAGCAGAGGTACTTTATCTTCTTACACCATCTCCATTACACTTCTCCATTACATTCGTTTCATCAACGTAACCCTTGAGACTCTCAGAAATTACCACTGAGGTTTATGGTTACACAACAACTGTGTTTGTGATCTTAGTTTCGTGCCACTACAAGCTAAGTGAAACCCAAAATTCAACACCAACTCTGTATTGACGGTGAACAATTAATTTGCTCAAGTTTTCACCAAAGAATTGACGGATGTATCTTCATGAAATCTCAACTTTTATTTTGTGTGATTCCTATGAAATTGTTAAACACCATAACATTTCTTCCCTTGGGATCCAGGTTTTAATTTTTTTTTTGAGATTTTACATTTTCCAAGTCAATTTCAAATCAACTCCTACCTACTTGTTCAACAGACTACACCGGTCTCACAAGTACTTTGATCACTTTCTTTCTTATTTCAAGATTAGAATTGCTGCATCAAAGCGAAAACCACCCTAAAGTAGCCTAATTAAAAGAAGCCTTTCAACATTTCTTAAAAAGTGATTGATCGTAATTCAACGGGATTCCACATTAACACTTTAAGGTCTCTCTTGACCTTGAAGGAAGAGATTCGTGCCCGGGATCATCAGTTTCGTGTCATTATTGACACCACAGTAAATCCTAAAAAGAGTTGCTTTATTTCTTTTCTTTTTACACTCTTTTGCACGAAAATCTTTGATTTTCCAAAATTCCGTTACTAATTATTACAGGCTGATTTATTACTTTGGTGGTTAATTATGAAGCTGTGGTCAAAAATGATCCACGTGGGTAGTTAATTCAGGAGATGCCATTTAAAAAGATAAGTCGAAAGGTTGCTGACTCGGCGGGGGTTGAACGGATTGAAATTCAAACGACGGTAAAAAAAGGGGGCGCGTGTGAATTTGAAACGCTCATACCTTTACTGACAAAGTGGACGCGTGTGCGAAATCCAAGCGTCATCTCTCTGGCACTTAAAGGCGCGTGAGGATTTGAAACGGTTTTCTTCTGAAACGGCGCTTGTTGGGTGGCGTGATCCTAGGAATCTGACACTCTCTCTCCTACGTGATCATCGCATAGAAGATTTGAAACGATTTTTCTCTCTCCAATCCCTCACTATAAAAGGCAGTCTACACTCTCATTTACCTTTTTACTGCTTCCGGATTTTCTAGAGAGCAAAAACTCCCAAAAGCTTCACTGTTCATCTTCTTCTTATACTACATTCAACAATGGCGGAATCATCCTCAGTCCATGCTTCCTCACAAATCCTTCCTATTTGTCCGCAACAATGCCTGGTGATCGATCTCAATCCTGTGGCGTACGACTCCTACATGTCGCGAATCATCGAGTGCCTGAAGTACTCCCAAATCGCTACGGCTCTCTCAAGGATCGAGTCCGTGCCCATGTCGTCTCTCTCGCAGGTTTATGCGACTGCCTATTACGACAAAGCAGTCGAGCGGGTGTTCTTCGAGATTGTTGAACACAAGACCTCTATTTCTCGACAACGTTTCTGCACAATGCTAGGGTTGGCTGTTGACCCATCGAGAATAAATCCGGAGACGATTCCGGTTGGGCATCTTTACAGCATGTTTTACAATATGGGGTACACGGAGGTTCTCACCTCTGTCGCAAAATTCAAGAAATCTTGCTTTCCGCCACAGTGGAACGGCATGTTCACAGTCCTCTTCAAGGGCTTGTCGGAACGGAGCTCAGGGTCCAACGGTGCTAGTCGACTTTTCTTGTCGATCATGTATGCAGTCTACAACGGGGTTAACTTGGATTTTGGGTTGGTCCTCTGGCAACAGCTCATCCAGAGCCTTTCTTCATCATCACGACACTCTGAGGTGTCGCTGGCCTGGTTCTGGATTTTAATCACAAAGTGGGCGATGGACAAGTTCGACATTCCCACTCCTGCTGGTGCATCGATGTCTTCAATTGGTACGTTTCATACCAAGAAGATCATCGTCTCTGATGCATCCAAATTCTCGTTCATTGGCTCTATTCCGGAGACAATGTATGGCGACGTTCCTTCTGACAGCAGGCTCATCCGGACGATCAAGGAATTCAGAGCAACCGGACCCAGGGAACTCACACCAGAAATGCTGAAGTCCATCCACGATGCTGACAAACCAGTAAACAGGGGAAAAAAGGCGGACAAAGGGAAGCAAGCGACCAAAGCTACTAAGGGTCCTTCTCCCAAGAAGAGGAAACAGCCTAAAGTTGCACAGTCCCCACAACCGAAGAGGAGGAAGACACAACCGAAGCGCAAGCTTGTTATTCCCTCTTCTTCAAGTGACTCAGAAGATGAGCATTCGGGTTCGGATGGCTCTCAAGGAGGCAAAACCCCTCAAAGAGGCAACACACCACCTCGCTCACTTACCCCAGAGATGGAACTTCATAATTCACCAGTTCCTTCACCTCCTCCAACCATTCCTACTTCCATTCCGACCATAATCCCCACTACCACTATTCCTCCAACCTCTTTCCCTATACCACCACCCATTTTCACTGATACAACAACAACCACTACAAAGGTTACAACCAACGTATCTGATACGGGGGTTCATACCAGTGAAACCGAAACCCCACCCGTAACTGAACCACCTCAAACTGAAACCCATACTCAACCACCACCCGAAACTACCCCACCCCATACTCAACCTAAACATAACCAAACCACAACACCCCCAGCTTCACCACCTCCACCATCTCCAGATAATGCCTCTGATGGTGATAACCCGTTTCTTGGCGGTGATAACATGAACTTCGATTCGGTTTAATATAGTCCTTTTCAGGTTCAGAGTGACGAAGAGGATGATGCTCCAGTGACAAAGAAGCATCTTAAGGAGCTCAACGAGAAGGTTGACTTACTTCTCGCCTCTTCTTCCAACCAACAGTCATCTCTATCTGAAGCTGCACTTCAAAAGATTGTTGATGCCTTCTCCAGGGCTCAGCATGATTCGATAGCCTCAGCCACTGCCGCCATCGAAGCCTCTACCAAAGCCTGTGAGGCTGTGATCGAAAAAGTCGATAAACTATTCTCCGACGCTTCTATCCTGTTGAAGTCCTTACAGGAAAGCGCCGACACCACAAAGAGAACTTTGGAACCGATTGTTCAGCAATTGGCAAAGTTTGTTTCTACGGAGTTGACCTCGTTCGCTACACTTCGCCAATCCTTAAGCGACGACAACTCGGCCCTTCGTGCCTCTATCGACGAGCGCCTCGCTAAGCTTCAGGAGGATCTCGCAGCTGAAAATTCATTGATGGACGTTCTGGCGAGCAAAACAACCTCCCTCAAGATCAAGAGCACGCAACTTTTAAACTCACAACAACAACTTGAAGCTCTTCGATCCGAAAGGGAGGTCATCAAGACATGTGTTTCGGATGCACACGCTGCCTTATCAAACATCCTAGAAGCACACGATCCCATTCTCAACCATTCAGTGAGGCGAACCCTTGCTGAAAAGCTTTCTCCTGCTATGGATCTTCTCAGCAAAATAGAAGGCTTACCGAGTTTCGTGTCCATTCCGAAACAAGGGGGAGAAGTGAAGAAGACCGGATCGAAACCACCTCCTTCCTCCGAAGCTACTCACACAACCGAACCACCTCCGACTGGTCAAGCTTCGGGTTCGGGTGTGAAGGACAAAGGGAAAAACATAGCTGAGGAAGAAGATGAAGATGAAGATGATGAAACCATTGCTGACATGTTGAAACGAAAGAACAGTCGCAATGTGGATGATGATGTTAATCGTGTGGCGCGAGAGGCTGAAGAAGCCGAACGCAAGCAGAAGGAAGCCCACGATCTCCTCGAGAGCAGGAAGACTCTCTTCCCTGCCTGGACTCGGGAGCGCTTGATTAAAGAGGCCATAGATACTCCCAACATCTTATGGCTCGAGCCGGTGATCTCGTTCGACTGCTACAACTCTGTCGACTCGCAGTTCGACATGCCGCTGACTCGAAAGGCGTTTATCTTCCATGCCTTCTCAAATATCTTTGAAGTCCCTCATCCAGATGCTGAACTTGATAGGGAGCTCATCGACTTCTATCTGAAGGCTGCTCGTCCTCAGTATCTGACTTGGAGCGCCCAGAAGATAGTGAACGTTCGGGTCTTAAAGCCTTACACCGAAGGAAGGTTCATAAACGTTCGGTTCAAGGTGATTCGAGGATCTGCAAAAACTGCACATCATATCTCCCTGGCAGATCTACCGAACTTAAATCCTCATGATTGGATTGTCTTGCATAATATCCTTTTGACTAATGAAGCCGAATATGGTCCCATTATAGACCATATCAAAAGGATGTTAGTCTGTTACATCATGGAGGTTGCCCTTATGGATCAGGAGGTTGCCACAGTCTTCAAGAAGAAACCGAAGATAGCTCCTGTGGGATCGGCCAGTGATCTCAACCAAATGCAAATGGGCAAGATCGACCCGAGACGCAATTCGATTATGTTCACTAGAGCGGAAGGACAGAAATGTCTCTTTGCTTTAGCTGACAAACACCTTTACACCATTACTTGTCTGGAGCATGTGCTATCGATCATTAAAAGGTGTAAAGAGAATTCAGCGGATGATGTAAAGTGCTTCAACGACATGATCCAATGGTACATCAGGTTTAGACAGACAATACTCTCGCTCACCAAATGTCTGTTTAACACCGTGAAGAAGAAGGTACCTGCCTCCGCTGCTGGTCCAAGTAACAAGTGAAGATCTCGCTCCAATTAACGCAAAGGGGGAGATTGTTGGGCTGAAGTTTTGTTGAAGATTGCGTCATTTGGGCTCGGCTGTTTATTTATTTAGTTTGTATTCCGGTTTGGGCCTGTCCAACCGAGAGCCCTTTTTGTTTATTATATAAGTATATGCTTGCATGCATATTAGGTTAAGGATAACAAACGATAGATCAGAGTATAACAATAGAATTTACAGATTTCTTTAATCGTTCTTGTAACCTACCAATCCTCTACAGTTGATGTTCTTAATCGAGCTCTTCTGAGGATTTTGTTTTAATCATTCGACACGATTGATTCACTCTTGCCTTGTTCTTGTTTTCGTGTTCTTGCTGTTTTTATAACTAATTGCCTGTTTAAGATCTAATCGATCTTCATAGATTAAAGTTTTAATCTCATCAAGAATGTGTCTCAACCGCCTCCTACTTAAACAACAACTCACACAACCGAACCTCCTCCAGTAGGCCAAGCCTCAGGTTCCGGTGTGAAAGACAAGGGCAAGAAAATTGCTGAGGAGAGCGATGATGATGATAAGGAGACAATTGCCGACCTTTTAAAGAGACAAGGTCGAGATAAAGATGCATACATCAGTGCTCGTGTAGCTAGAGAGGCTGAAGAAGCCGAAAGAAGACAAAAAGAAGCTCACGCCCTTCTCGAGAGCAGGAAAAATCTTTTTCCTCCTTGGACTCTCGAGAAGCTACTGAAAGAAGCCATCAAAACACCCAACATCTTGTGGCTAGAACCGGTCATCTCTCTTGATCGTGATAATACTGTCGATTCTCAGTTCGACATGCCACTAACCCGAAAGGAGTTTGTATTCCATGCCTTTGACAACGTTGCTGAGTTCCCTCATCCTCATCCAAAGGTTGATCGGGACTAAGTCGAATTATATCTGAGGGCCGCTCAACCACAGTACCAAACATGGAGCGCTCAGAAGATTATCAATGTTCGCGTTCTAAAGCCGTACAAGGAAGGAAACTTCACTAACGTTCGATTTAAGGTGCTAAGGGGATCTGCTAAGACCGAACATGCCATCTCGCTTGCTGATCTTCCCAACTTGAATCCACACGACTGGATCATCTTGCACAACATCCTTCTTACTAATGAAGCAGAATATGGTCCGATCATCGACCACATCAAGAGGATGCTTGTTTGTTACATTATGGAAGTCGCCAAGATGGATCAGGAGATTGCGACTGTATTCAAGAAAAAGCCTACCATCTCTCCTGTTGGCTCAGCAAGTGACCTAAACATGATGCAGATGGGAAAGATAGACCCGAAGAGAAACTCTGTTATGTTTACCAGAAACGAAGGCCAAAAATGTCTTTTCGCTTTGGCAGACAAACATCTCTATACCACTGCATGTTTGGAGCATGTCTTAGGAATTATCCATCGGTGCAAGCAGAACACAGCGGATGATAAAAAGTACTTTGACGACATGATTGAATGGTACATTCGCTTCAGACAGACTATCCTTGCGCTCATCTCGCGTCTGTTTGATACAACCAAGAAAGTTCCTGCTGCTGGTCCAAGCAAGAAGAAATGATAGTCTCGCTCCAAATTGACGCAAAGGGGGAGATTGTTAGGTCCAGTATTGTGTTGCGTCTATTGGGCTCGTTAGATAGTCCATGTTTTGTCTCCGGTATGGGCCTGTCCATCCGTGAGTTTAGTAGGGTTTATTATAAATAGATGCTTGCGTGCATCCTAGAACGTAATGATTAGAAACGATTAGATAAGTATTTTCAAGCATATTCATCGTTCTTGTTTTGTAACCCTAGAATCCTCTACATCGGAAGTTCTTAGTCGAGCTCTGCTGAGGATTGAGTAATCGAATCATTTGACTCATTGAGATCCATACTTGTGTTTTGTTTCACTGTTTTTACGTTCTTTATTTACCTGTTACAAAGATCTAATCGATCAAAGAGTTTTTATAACTCATCAACTACTTACGTCCAAAAGTATGACCGACTGTGGAATTTGAATAATCATATCATTCGGGAAGTAAAACATGCAAAATGAAACACAATAATAAACACTTGACAAATGGTAGTAAATAAACCCATAAATAATTCTCTATTATTTAATCACGAAAAGTCAATTATGTTTTGTTACAAGTTTCAAACTAACTACCTAACTACTAAAACTAATATCATCTCTCAGACCAATGCTCCTAGCATGTTGACTGTGCTTGAACCTACTTAGAGCCTTCGCCAAAGGATCTGTAGGATTCTCTTCTGATGATACCCTCTTTACGATGAGATGATACCCTACGTATAATGTAATGGTACTTTCTCTCAATATGTACAGACTTTCCATGATCTCTTGGTTCCTTAGTCAAGGCAAACGCTTCTTTATTATCGCAAAAAAGTTCCTCATCCAAGCTACCTCCTTTGATGCATCACTTGCAACTATGTACTCTCATTCATTGGTTGAATTAACTAGGGTGTCCTACTCAGAACTCTCCCAAGTTACCGCTGCACTGTTCAGAGTGAACACCAAGCCTGACTGAGAACGGAAGTTGTCTATATATTTCTGAAAGCTGGCATCAATATATCCACTTACTCTCAATGTATCACTGCCACCAAGGACTAGAAGCATGTCCTTCGTCCTCCGGAGATACTTGAGAATGTTTATAACCACTGTCGAATGAGCTTTACCTAGATTTCCCTGAAAACGACTATCCATGATTAAGTCAAAAGACACATCAGGGCGAGTACATGTCATAGAGTACATGATCGACCCTACAACCGAAGTGTAAGGTACCCGACTCATATAATCTATCTTTTCATCTGTACTAGGGATTTGAGTCTTACTCAATTTGGTATTGCTCTGGATAGGTAGCTCTCCTTTCTTGGAATTTTCCGTAGTAAACCTCTTTAGTACTTTATCCAAGTATGTACTTTGACTAAGTCCAATGAGTCTCTTCTTTCTATCTCTCAAGATTATTATCTCGAGAATTTATGCAGCTTCTCCAAGGTCTTTCATGGCAAAACAATTTCTAAGACAAGCCTTAACTTCTTGCAAAGTTGGAATGTCATTTCCCACGAGTAGTATGTTTTCGACATACAAAACCAGAAAAGTCACTATACCTCCACTATCCTTGATATACTCACATGACTCATCTTCACTCCTAGCGTAACAAAACTCTTTGAATTCCTCATGGAAGCAAAGATTCCAGCTACAAGATGCTTGTTTCAATCCATAGATGGATTTTTCAAGCTTGCACACTCTATTTGGATACTTTGCATCTAGAAAATTCTCTAGATGACTCATCTAAACATCTTCAGTCAGCTTTCTTTTAAGGAAAACAGTTTTGAAATCCATCTTCCAAATTTCATAGTCATAAAACGTAGCTATGGCGAGCATTATCCGAATAAATTTGAAGGTTTCATCACAGTCAACCCCTGGGGTTTGAGTAAAACCTTTCGCAATCAGTTGTTCCTTGAAAGTGTGTACCTTCCCATACAAGTCGGTCTTCTTCTTGAAGATCCATGTTGAGAGAAAAACTTGAACAAACGTTAGTAATGAGATAATTAATTGCGGAATAAAAGTTAATCTCAATGGATCTTATTATCTCAAAAATAATAATAGTTAGATTGCAGAAATATAAGGAAAATAAATAGCAACAAGTTTATATCAACAATAAGTAAACAAGTGGACACAAGGTTGAATCGTAACAAGGTCTGCATGTAAACACGAGTTAGTATAAGATGAACAACACAAATGAAGAGGGACTCGGTTAAGTATCAGTTAAGATAACTTAAGATATAGAGATGAAAAATATAATAGTAAAGATCGATTAATTATGGATAATTGGTAAATTGGTAAGGATTACATGAAGTGGGAAGCTCTCTTTATAGATTCCCAAAAGTTACATCAAAAAGTAAAATAATAGAAAAGTGACTGACTACGGTGACCATGAATAGTTCACCAGATATTACATGGAATACAAGTAATGTTAGTAAAGTAACTTAAACTATCTTCATACATAAGTCCACTCTTTGGTACATCTACAATTATGCGGGTAACAAAGGACAAAAATAGTCTCTGGTAGTATCTTCTTTATGGTATCATCAATGAAAAAGTATGCGGTTCCTTTTAGCTGAAAAGTGTCACTTTTCAACAATTTCCCCCAAAGTGACCTCTCAACTATTTTCTTCACTTTTTCATTTTAAGGAATTTGATGATGATCCACAAAAATTTTCTGACTTCGAAAAGCCACTGAATCCTTCTTTTCATCTCAAACTTGACTTCATCAATTGTGTGCTTTGATCTATGCACTGAAGCCAGAGTGACATCCAGTTGCTTCTTTGTACGATGATGGATCGCAGTTACCAGAATGAAGTAATTGGGACCATCTTGATTCTTTTTGTACACAATCCCTACCTCAGGGTAGCTTGTAGCACCAAGGGTCATTTCTTGAAAACCTTTAGTGATGGATGGAACATACTCGAAAGGAGGAAAATCGGATTTGTTGGTAAGGTCAGGATGTATTTCATCATCGCTTTTTCCAAAGTCACATACCAAGGCCTTCAAGAATTCACAGGCCCTTTTGAAGGCAACTTTCATCTTCATGTACTTTTTTGCCTTCAGCTGAAACACTCAAGCTATCAAGAAGATTTCTTCGGGATTCATGCACACAAAGTCATATTGACTTCTGATGTAATAACTTCCTCTTCTGGCCAGGGTGTATTGGAAAAATTCACATTTCATGAATTTTCTAACTTTGTAGTTCTTCACCCCGTCTGGTCTATCGTTGGACCAGATGTTCTCAAACTCTCCACCGTTTTTTGCATGGAAGAGGTTCAAGCGTTCAAATTCCGTGGGGAGTGATGTGTCATCAGGAATGCTAAGATCAAGAGGCTGAAAGACAAGGAAGTACTTGGAATTTGGAGAAACTGGAATATCCAAATAGCCATCTAATGGTGGTTCTGCTTATGTGAGATAAGGAATGTAATCAGCATCTAGAAGTATACATGTTGGGTTTACCCATGAGTTGATTAGGGATTCGTTAAACGTAGTGTCAAACCCTTGTTCCTTCCAGATTTCATCTGCAAACTTAGTAGCTCTCGAGTCAAGTTTGTGGAACGGGAGTCATCAGTCTGATCTGAAAACATTTCATCTTCCAAGTGAGGAGAAGATGATTGTTCAGGTGAGCCTCGAGGAGTTGGATTTCTTTGCTGACTTCTGCGGTTGGAGGTTGCACCTGAGGAGGAGTTGGCTCTCTACGGTGCACTGGAGAAGGTGGATCATGAGGAGGAATGATAGAGTGGTTATCTGATTGAGTTTTTGACTTAGAGTGTAACAATCATAAATACAATCCCAAAAATTTCATTTTTAAATCATAAATAAACCATAGTTATTAAAATCATTTCATCAAAGCATAAGTCATAGTATCTCAAAACATCATAAACGGGTATATCCATATCAAAACAAATGTCAAATATATCAGAGTAAACATCCCTGGCTAAACATCATGGTGTGTGCAATGCAGTCATCCCGAGCTCTTCCCTTTTCTACTAGAAGTACCTGAAACCGGAACTGAAAACAGTAAGCACGAAGCTTAGTGAATTTCCACCAAACTACCACATACTATACACATAGCATGCAACTAGGAGATATGCGCCCCACCCACACTCAAGGAGATACAAGCCCCACCCACACTTACTGAGATATGGGCCCCGCCCACACTCAGCTAACTAGGAGATACGGGCCCCTTTCACACTCAGCTAACTACGTGATACGGGCCCTGCCCACACTTGGCTAAATAGGAGATATGGGTCCCGCTCACACTCGGCTAACTAGTAGATACGGGCCCCTGTCCACACTCAGACAAGTAAGTGACACATACAAGTATCACACAAACAACAAGTATAACCAAAACATACCAATCCATTCCATATTCATACTTAAGTAATGCTAAGATACGGGCCCTACCCGCACTTAGCTACTAAACTGCACACATAATATGCATGTAAAGTCCTAGCTTTCTCTATATGCATGGCCATTAAAAGCTCCAAAAGACCAAGATGATGGTCTATAGGTTACATGGGACTTCCATGCCCATAAAGTTGGCACCTTTATGCCATGAAAACCCCTCGAGACCTTAGATTTGAAGTGTAAACCCATTTGGGACGTCCAACTCCCATGGACCATGATATTTGGACTAAAACTAATAAAATAACCCTAAAAGAAGATCTAAACAACTACAAAGAAAGTTTCAAGATTTATACAAACTCGTCGTGTAGGTTACTTAAAATACGCAACCCTTATGATCTCTACTCGACGAGTTTGGGGCTCCTCACTCGTCGAGATTCTCTATAAACTGGAATAAATTATAAGTTAAATACATACCAGGAACCAGGCGTTACAATTCTCGCCAACTTGTCTCAAAGATCATCCTCGAAGTCTGCTGTCTCAAATAATTTTGGATAATGCTCTCTCATCTCCTCCTCTGGCTCCCAAGTCCACTCTGACCCCTTGTAGTGCATCCAATGCACGTTCATCATTTGTATAACTTTGTTCCTCAAGTTTTTTGTCTTCCGATCCAGAATCCTCATTGGCCTCTCAACATAGTTCAGGCGGTCATCCACCTGAATATCCTCCAAAGGCACAACTGTGGAATCATCCACTAAGCACTTCTGCAGCTGGGAGATATTAAAGGTACTGTGAATGTGAATAAGCTTGGCTGGCAGATCTAGTCGATATGCAACCCATCCCACTCGAGCGAAAACCCTGAACGAACTGATGTACCTGGGACCCAGCTCATCCCGCTTCCTAAATCCGATCATACCCTTCCAAGGTGACACCTTAAGGAGAACCATATCTCCTACCTAAAACTCTAATTCCGATCGGCGCCTGTCAGCATAGCTCTTCTTCCGACTTTGAGCTGTCTAAAGTGTGCTCTGGACCTGCTGGATCTTCTCAGTAGTCTTGATCCCACTTCGGTACTCCCCATAACACTCTGACCGACCTCCCCCCAACAGATTGGGGTCCTACATTTCTTCCTGTAGAGCATCTCGATTCGAGGTCGGTCTATGCTAGTGTGATAACTGTTGTTATACGAAAATTCCGCTAACACAAGATACGTATCCCAAATCCCACCAAAATCAAATACACATGCGCGTAGCATATCCTCCAGAGTCTTAATCGTCCTCTCACTCTGACCATCCATATGAGGGTGAAAAGTTGTATAGAAGTGAAGCCGAGTACCCATCTCGTCGTGAAACTGCGTCCAGAATCTGGAAGTAAAGCGAACATCTCGGTCTGACACAACCAACACCCACACTCCTTGACGTGCCACCACCTCGCCTATGTAGATATCGGCTAGCTTCTCATCCGATATACTCTCCTAGATCGGGATGAAATGTGCACTCTTGGTCAACCGATCCACGATGACCCAAATCGAATCTACTCCACATGCAATCCTGAGATGCTTTTTGATGAAATCCATGGTGATGTCTTCCCATTTCAACACGGGAACCTCCAATGGTTGTATCTTGCCGTGAGGTCGTTGGTTCTCAACCTTGACTTTCCTGCAAGTCAAGCACCTCTCCAGATAGCATGCTATGCCCTGCTTCATGAAGGGCCACCAATAATCAGGGCAAAGATCCTGATATATCTTCGTCACCCGGGGATGAATGGAGAATCTCGACTTGTGAGCCTCCTCCATCAGAACCTGGGGTACACCGCCCTAGTAAGGAACCCAGACCCTCCGATGCAGGGTCAACAATCCACGATTATCATAATCAAATGAAGTCAACTGACCTATGATCTACTCATAATTCCGGTGCTCGTCCTTCAGACCCTCGACCAGAGCCTCCCGAATTTGTTCCGACAACAGAGAAATCACTATCATCTAAAGGGATATATCCTAAATTAGAGTTTCGTCCGCCTTACAAATAAGGGCATCGGCCATCATATTGTCCTTCCCCGGGTGATAAAGGATCTCATAGTCATAATCCGTCACCATGTCCAACCAACGACACTGTCTCATGTTCACATTCAGATGGTCCATCAGATGCCTCAGACTCTTGTGGTCCGTGTAAATGGTACAAAGAACCCCATAGAGGTAGTTTCACTGAATCTTGAGGGCAAAAATCATAGGCCCCAACTCCAAATCGTGCATCGGGTAATTCGCCTCATGAGGCTTCAACTGCCTCGAAGCATACACTATCATACGACCTCGCTACATCAGCATTACACCCATACTCGTGATCGAAGCGTCGTAGTAAATCATGAAATCATCGACACCCTCCGGCAAAATCAGAATCGATTCCTCACACAACTACTATCTGAGAGTCTTGAAAGTTGTCTGCTGACCAGGCCCCCAACTGAATGTCACTGAATTATTGGTCAATCGGGTCAATGGAACAACAATCTTGGAGAAATCCTGGATGAATCTTTGATAATAACCGCCAGACTAGGAAAACACCAAATCTCAGATGGAGACTTCAGAGCCTCCCACCGCATCACAACCCCTACCATGGCCGGATCGACCAGAATACCCTTCTGGTTGACAAGGTTCCCCAGAAACTGCACCTCACGCAACCAAAACTTGCACTTGGAGAACTTTGAGAAAAGTCTCTCCCTCTTCAGTGTCTCTAGCACCTCCCTCAAGTGCTCCTCTTGCTGCTTATGAGTCTTGGAATACACCAAGATGTCATCGATAAAAACTATCACAGACCGATCCAACATCGGTCTGCACATGCAGTTCATAAGATCCATGAACGTGGAAAGAGCATTGGTGAGCCCAAAGGGCTTCACCACAAACTCATAGTGACCATAGTGAGTCCGAAAGGTGGTCTTTTGCATGTCGTCGTCCCTGACTCACATCTGGTGATAACCTGATCTTAGATCAATCTTGGAAAACCGAGATGCACCCTGAAGCTGGTCAAATAAGTCATCAATCATTGCGAGGGGATAATAGTTCCTCACCGTTACCTTATTAAACTTCCGGTGATCTATACACATCCGATGTGACCTGTCCTTCTTGTTTACAAACAGGATCGGGGCTCCCCATGGTGCTTCACACAACTCCTACATCTCGGGAGGAGCCAACCAATATGGTGCCTTTTCTATCGGTGTCGCACTAGGAACTAGGTCAATCCTGAACTCTACCTGCCTCTCCAGAATCACCCTAGGAAAATCCTCTGGGAACACGTCGGGTACTCCCGTATGGTCGCTACATCATCCACGGTTGCCTTACCCTTATCTCGGGTATCCAGGACATAGGCGACATAACCTGCACAACCGTGTTGTATGTAGCATCTTGGCCTTGCTGTTGAGTACAAAGTCGGTCCACACTGCGGCCTCTCGCCCTGAATCACCAAACATCCACCACATGGGGTCCGAGCTCACACTAGCTGCTACTCACAGTCGATCACTACCCCATTGGGCTCAACCAGTCTATAACCACGATAACCTTATTCCCTCACAGGGGAATAGGGACTAAATGCACAGAATACTGCTCATCGAACAACTTTAGTGTACATCCCCGGTCAACCCTCGCGACCCGAACGGTCCTATCATCTACAATCTCTACATCAAGGGAACAGTCCAACTCCCCTGGAGCTCCAACAAATCACTTGCTAAGCGCGAGTGATACAAAATATCGGGTAGCCCCCGAGTCAAATAATACCAGAGCAGATATGTCGTTCACTAAGAATGATCCTATAACCAAACACATAAACATAAGCAACAAATCAATATAAATAAAGAGATAAGGAAAAGATACATACCTGTCACAACATCGGGAGCTGCACGTGCCTCCTCTAAAACCTTGACGTAAAACGACTATCACGCTCTGATACAATCGTTAACGGTACACTGCAAAGTCTTACTACTTCCTTAACGTAAGCATTTGCAAGCTTAGCTATAGATCGTCTCTCATTGGCTGCTATGAAGTGTGCACTCTTAGTGAACCAATCCACGACCACCCAAATCATGTCGGGACTATTCTTCATCCTGGGCAGTTTAGTCATGAAATCCATGATGATTTCTTCCCATTCACCCATGGGTACAGGTAAAGGTTCTAAACTTCTATATGGTTTCTAATGTTGTGCCTTAACTCTCTCACAGGTTATACACTCAGCCACATACTTTGCAATATCGAGGTTAATCTTCAGCCACCAGTAATAGGTTTTAGTTCCTTATAAATCTTAGTACTGCCGGGATGAATCGAAGATGGTCTTCTGAGCTTCTTCCATCAGAAGATCTCTTACTCCTCCTATCTTCGGCACCCAAATCCTATCTTGGAATACCTTCAATCCTTGATTATTCATGCCAAATACAATCGTTTTACTTAAACGTTCTTCCTTTCAATCATTTTTATTTAAAGCTTATTCCTGAGCTTTCTTGATGCTTTCCACAATCATTGAGACACCTTCAATTCTTAATGCTCTTGGCCTTTTTCTTTCCAAGTTTACTTTTCAACTTAGAGCATCAGCTATGACATTTGCTTTACCAGGGTGGTAAAGTATCTCACCAGTCATAATCCTTGAGCAACTCTAGCCAGCGTCATGACCTCATATTCAATTCTTTTTTATCAAAGAGATACTAGAGACTTTTATGATCAGTGAAGAATTTGCACTTCGTGCTGTAAATATGATGCCTTCATAACTTTAATGCAAATACTACCGCTGCCAACTCCAGATCATGAGTGGGGTAGTTCTTTTCGTGCTATTTTGGTTGTCGAGATGCATATGCTATCACCTTATCTCTTTGGGTCCGAACACAACCCAACCTAACTCAAGATGCATCGCTATATACTACGAAGTCTTCAAATCCGTCAGGTAAAGAAAGAATTGGTGCTTCACACAACTTCTTCTTTATTTTCTGAAATGATTCTTCACGCTTCTCACTCCATGTATATGTAGCTCCTTTAAGGGTCAAAGCTGTTAATGGAGCAGCTATCGAAGAAAAGCCTTGGATAAACCTTTAGTAATATCCAACTAATCCTAAAAAGCTTCGAATCTCTATGGGACTTTTTCTTCATTCCCACTTCATCACAACTTCAATCTGAGCTGGATCAACCATTATTCATTCTAGGTTAACCACATGACCCAAGAATTGGACTTCACTAATCCAAAATTCACATTTGGAGAACTTTGCATAAAACTTCTCCTTTTTTAGAACTTCTAACACTTCTCGTAGATGCTTTTCATGCTCCTGCTTGCTCTTTGAGTAAATCAGAATGTTATTTATGAACACTATCAAAGATTTATCACCGAAAGGTTTACAAATCCTGTTCATCAAATCCATAAATGCTGTTGGAGAATGGGTTAGTCCAAACAACATAACCAAGAGCATAGAACGTCTATATATCTCGTTCTGAATGTGGATTTCTCAATATATTGCTCTCTCACCTTCAGCTGATGATATCTTGACCTGAAATCGATCTTTTAGACATAGCTCGAACCTTGTAGCTAATTCAACATGTCATCAATCCTTGGTAATGGATACTTGTTCTTTACCGTTTCCTTGTTCAGCTCTCTATAGTTTATGTGCTTTCTCATGGTTCCATCTATCTTCTTCACGAATAACATCGGAGCTCCCCAAGGTGATGAACTAGGTCTAATGAAATTGTTGTCCAACAACTCCTGAATTTGCTTCATAAGCTCCTTCATCTTTGTCGGTGCTATTCGGTATGGTGCGTTCGCCATTGGTGTTCATCCTGGCAACAAGCCTATTCGAAACTCCGCTTATCTATCGGGGGGCAATCTAGGAAGATCTTCGGGAAAGACTTCTGGATAGCCACACTCCATTGGTATTGTTTGTATCTCCTTCTTCTCCTTCTTAGAATCTATCACAAATTCCAAGTATGATGTGCATCCTTTAAACAAACATTTTATGGCTTTCATCAGGGAAATGATTCCAGAGTTTACTTTACGTTTGTCGGCATAACCATTTGTCATTGGGACCAGATAAACCCTTTCGGATAAAGATACAAAGTCAGAATTTTCAGTTTACTCATGTACTACTTCGATATACATAGATATGAAGGAAAATTAATGTTGTATTAGACAAAGTGAAACATGGATAACTTTGTAGATAAAATTCTAAACATGTCAAATGTTTAGCATCATAAACTTCATGGTTGACAACAATTGACATGAACATTTATTTTGAACTAAGGAATTTTAGCTAGAGATGTAATCATACAGGATTTCTAGAAACCTTAAGTAATAATATGAACTACTCGTAAAGCACATAATTGATCAGTAATGTTTGCTTCATGACAATGTCAGAGAGGTTCTTTTATACAATTATGCCACAGAAGGTGGTCTTCAGATAAAAGGTGGCAATTACAGTTATTCAAGTTAAAAAAGTCCCGTTTAATGTGATGATTTTTTGATGAATTTCCATGACGATCAGAGTGCTAAATTTTGGTTCAAGTGCATACTACTTTTAGATAGATAGAAGTTTGGTATAATGTTTCAGATGACATGTTGTGATCATGTGTCTTCAACCATGATGTAGTTGGTTCAATTAAATTTCTAAGTAGACGTTACATCCCTAAATTTACGACCTTTTTAAAAAATTCTTTATGCTTATTTTAATACAGATTAATCGTTTTAAATGTGGAAATTATCTCATAAAAAGTATTTCCAAAGAAAATGTAATCACTGATTTATCACAAACTTGGGATGTCATAGTTGATACAAAACATAAGCATAAGCATGTCTTATATCAATATTTTAGCAACTACCGAACTCCTTTAATCTGTCAGCAGATAATTAAATTATCTATTAGTACCTTTGTATTGGTACTTATGATACAAAGAGACTGAATGAGTCAAGTTAGGAAACTTAGTGAGTGCATAGGGATTTCAACCCACAATACTATTTATATATATATATATATATATATATATATATATATATATATATATATATATATATATATATATGTCTTAATACTGAAAAATCAACCATTATCAAACAATATATAAACGTGTCTCTGCCTTGGATATCTATAAACCCTCGTACCAAAACATACCCACCCCAGGCCGATCCTCACAGATCCTAGTCTACGATTATTAGGAAGGATCATCCCGCATGAAATCATTTAGAATAATCAATTATTTGTCATCGACAAGATGACTGTAGATACCTTTATAGTTACCTGAATTGGACCCACCATTTCTGGTCGTCCAAAAGATTATGCAGACATACCATTACGTTTTCCTGATCAGGGCCCACCATTTCTGGACATCCAAAAAGGAATACAATTTGTACTCCGGTACGTACATCATATCCTCAACACCTAAGAGTGTTAGCAAACATAACTCTACTTTCCGTTCCTAGCCTACACACGCATATCCCGAATGAGTACACCTGATATCAAACTTAATTGAAGTAGGTATATATAATAAGTAGTATCTTTATCTATAATACCAACTCTGTCTAGACAACACTATCCTATCTTGGTGTATATATTTAACACAAAGTATATAAGGATTAATATATATTTATTCTTCTCTCTAATAATATTTCTATTATTGTTATCACATGATAATAGATGTACATCTTTAAACATATATAAAACTATATTTGGTTCACATATAGTGTATCCTCAAATATATTTCTAATACATAAACCATACAATGATCATATAGCTCACATAATAAAATTTCTAATAGATAGTTAATAATTTGGTTAATACTTGTAATAAAATACGTTCATGAAAGGGACTATGCACCACATGATAAAAGTGGATGCGTCAGAATTTAGGCAGAAGTTCGCCTTGGCACTTTATTTTTTCCTCTGCCGTAGCATATGTTCACATTACAAACTCTTTGGCTTATATTCTTGGAGACTAACAATAGTCTAGATTACTAACTAATCACAATGTCTACATCAAGTTCTATCAAGTAAAGAACAACTAGGTAGGATCATATCGGAGGTAGGATCTGTTTGGTATATAGAGTGTACTATTTGGAAGTCGCGCTTTAAATACCTCACTTAATCCGACCTAGATATCATCCCCGTAAGTAGATCAATCATTAGAATAACTTGGAATTATATATAGAACTTATTTATAGGTTTATAATGACGACTGGTGACTATAAATATAACTTATACTGAAAGCAAAAGAGTGTAGCTTAACTTACAAAGGTTTTAGTTAAAACCAAGAAAAATACACAGACATCATTCCGACCAGAAAACTCTATTTTACATGGCCCTTTGACACTTGAGAGATACTCTACTATTTTCTAAGAACTCCTAAACTGAGCCAAGAAGAATGGTGGAAATTTTGAGAGAAAGAGCAAGATGTATAAGGAAGTTTTGGGAAATGAGTACAAAAACACGGTTATATATAGAAAAATGGGTGCATATCGCGCACAAAAAGGAGGCATGCCACGCCCAAGCGCCTTGCTGGCTTTTCCCTCCCTGCCACATGTTGACTCCTGGTTCAGCCACCACATCCTTTTTTAGAAGGTGCCACGTGTCACCATATCATGGTGATACGTGTCGCATTTACCATGGGCCATGTTGCCTTGTTGTCGATGGAGTGTCGACGCCTCTTCTGCCACATGGCGTACTCTAGTACCGCCACATCGCCACATAAATATTTTCCAAAAATCTTCGGATGGCCATAACTTTCACATCTAAGCTCCATTTTTGACATTCTTTATATCCCTGCAAACCTTGTTTAGATTGTTTCGGCTAACAATCAACTTATTAAAATTTCAATTTATGTGCCCCATTGTTGTGCTGAAACTTCAAAAACTCATAACTTCCTATTACGAAGTCAGATTTGGACGTT
Organism: Lactuca sativa; assembly: GCF_002870075.4. Lineage (NCBI taxonomy): Eukaryota > Viridiplantae > Streptophyta > Magnoliopsida > Asterales > Asteraceae > Lactuca > Lactuca sativa. The sequence continues at coordinate 250,492,347 of NC_056627.2, read as the reverse complement.
ATCTATATGCACACTCTCGGTTTAATGACTATTATGACTTTCGTTTAGATTGCTTAGGCTAAATAGAGATTTATTGAAAATTCAATTTTTACAATACGTAGAGTTGTGCTGATTTAATCGCTAAACTTCGAAGAATCATAACTTCTACATACAAATTCGAATTTCAGCGTTCTTTATGTGTACGAAATCCTTGTCGTATATACGTTAACTTTTGTTAAGATTATTTATCCTAAAAAACCTTCTATCAAAAATTCATTTGTAACACTTAATGAATTTTAATTGACTAGCCTGAATCTATTGGTGCTATAATTATCTCCCTCTTAGGATGATTAAGTTCGATAATCATCAACAAAATGGGGCTTGTATAACGACTCCACACGTTACCTTTCCATCCTAGGTAATAACCGTAACTCTTATGTCTTTTCTATTGAGTTTCTAACTCTTAGACTTCTTGATTGTTGACAGTGCTCAATCCTGCTCCTACTCTTCTTTCTAAATTTGATCTTCATTGGAGGCTCTTGCTCCTTCTAGAATTGACTTAACGTATGATAAGGTCTTTACTTTGACTATCACAACATACGGACGAGTCATGTTCTATTGATCTTTCATCATATGATGCAACAGATAGACTCAGGTCTTTGTGAGTAAAACATTAACACAAAAGATACCTTCCTTCATGTTGTAATGTGATATAATCACATTCTATCATGTAGCACTTTTAGCTACATGCTGCTTAATCCTAACGGCGGCTGTGAAACTTCTATCGATTGCTTCGATTATCTTTTCCTTTAATATAAATTCATACAATATGGAGAACTTACTACATATATTTTATTTTTATTGAACTCGATTTGCTATGATGACTAGGGTTGGAATAACATTCATCTTCTTAGACATTACCGAAATGATGGTAACGATGAACATGAACTAAACAATTTTAGTGCCTTAGTAACCTTGTGACTCATCCTAATTCAAGTATGCATCATGTGTTTCTGGTAGTACATGCCAACACTTCCTTTCACACTTATTCATACTCATCCAAATAATTGTCTCACATTTCCCAAGTTAGTACACCTAAAAATAAAAAAAGCAACTAATGATAAATAGATGTGCCAAGTAATCATATATAACAAATTTGCTAGAATCCACTAGGATTTGTTCCATGCATATCTTCAACCACAATTCCACTTCCGAATCCTTGGTATAAATTATTTCTCATGTAGTGTCTTGTCTAAAAGGCATACTATAATATAATTTATTCTTAACCAACCCAATATGTTGAAATCATAATTTTTTACTGTTAGGTACTAAACAATGTAACATAATTGGATATTTTATAACTTTTGAAATGATTACAACTTTTATTCATTCTTCATGCTTTATATATTAGGCTACACATCCTATTATTATTTATACAGGATGTTCACTTTGAGTCTTGAACCTTAGTGAAGTGGCTTCCTTCTCTTGTCTTTGTTAAGCATCATAACCTTTTGCATCGAAGATCATCTGGAATGCCCTTGCCTTTGGTGCATTTGATTTGGAAACTCCTTTCTATTTTTGGTAAGTCATCCTTAAAATGCACAAATTCTCCACATTTGAGGCAAAACTTGTGGTTGGCTATATATTTTCTAGCATAATGACCAATCGTGCCACATTGGTAGCAGGTGACTATTTTTAGGCATTGTCCAACATGCTTCACTTTGCATTGGTCGCACCATTTCCCTTCTTGGTTATTTTGAGATTTTTTGTTGTTTGACTTCGAGAACTTCTTATTCTTCTTCTTCTTCTTCTTTTTTTTTTTTTTTTTTGAAAAACCTTCAATTTTTCTCTTTTTAAAGACCTAAACCTTGTCGACAGCTCTCCCTTTAATCATGTACTCCACAGACTTTGCAACTAAGATGGGGGCTTCAAAAATGGGTTCCTGATGTATTGGCACCGAATATTCCCATGGCGGTCCCTTGGCATACCTGTCGATCTTTGACAATTCATCATGAATAATCTGCAGGGTGAATTTTTTTTGTTAGTAAAGGAATTGGTGTATTAATCGAAAGTCGTTCTGTCCTTTTTAGTCTCAGAAACTTATTTTCTAGTTCCAGAATGTTTTGATATGAACAATACTTTCATTTGAAATGCACAAGAAACTCTACCCATGTGAGTTGCAATGCTTCATTAGGGTTTATCAATTTACTCAACGTGTTCCACCAACGAACAACTGAGCCCTTAAATTTCCTCAAAGTGTATGTAGTCTACATCTGATGCGGGCCCTATTATGAAGGATCAGGCCCTTGCGTTCCTAGAGGTGCACGATCGTGTGATAAAAGGGGCTTCACGGAAATGGCCATAACATCGGCTATGGGGCTCCGTTTTGGGCCTACGACTAGTAAATCAAAGCTTGGAGCAAGGAGCATGTCTAGATAAGTACCCAAAGGGGACTCACCCATTTTTGAGACAAAAATCGCTTTCTAAATGAAGTTATGAACAATTTTATTATTTTTCCTTAATTTTTGGGTTTTGTTTTTCGGTTTGTATTTGGTCCATGGACCTTTAGGATTCCGTTTCGATTTCTACCTCGTATTTAACTGTTGTTGATGTACTTTGGATGGTTGATCATCAATTTTATGAACTTTCAATTTTCTCCCAAATTTTGTGTGTGTTAACCCATATTTTGAAGTCAATCCCACGGTATTCGTAGAATCAATGTGGTTTGGAAGAGATTGTCTTGGTTTTTCTTTTAGAAACAGCATGGGCATTCTTGGTTATCTTTGTGTTGTTTTCGTATGCTGGATCAGTTAGTATCAAAGCCGAATTCCTGGTTGAAAATGCATGCGAGGAGAAACAGTTCACCCGCCAATGTTCATGAGCAAGAACTGGAAGAACATCTGATAGCACGAATGGAGGAAAGGATGGATCAAATTTTTTTACCAATTGGGAACCCGTTCGGCGACAATGAGGGTTCATATTTTGAACACGATCTAGATAGGCAACCAAGGCGTGATCATAGGGGGTGACAATAGGTGTCGGGAGGCCATAATGAGAATTGATATCCTAGAATTCAACGGGGTCAATTTGAATCCGGAGGGATTCATTGACTGCTTGGCTACTGTTGAGGAAGTTTTTGAGTTCAAAGAAGTGTTTACGGTCCAATTTCCTTCCCCATAATTTTCAAAGGTTGATGTACCAACGCTTACAAAATGTAAAGCAGGGTGCCAAGTCAGTTGACGATTACACAATCGAGTTCAAGCAATTGATTTCCCGAAATGATATCCATGAGACAAAGGAACAACTCATTTCTTGATATATTGGGGGTCTATGGGTCTAAATCATGGACCCTGTAAATATGTTTGACCCGATATCTGTTTCTGAAGCACACGAACAAGCATTGGCTTTTGAGAAACAAAGTCTTCGGGTGGGCAGTTTGTCTTCAACTGCAATTGTTTGTGGAAGTTCAAGGACGGGTGGTATGGTACCTCACGTTGTGCCTAATCAACACATACCGAAATCTAACAGTGATGGACCAACTCCTTGGACAACTAGTAGTAGCAGCTTGAAGTGTTTTGGTAGTGGGGAGACAGTCACCGACAAGCAGAGTGGAAAAAGGTCGAAAAAACATTTTTTTTTAGGATGATGATTGGAAAAATGATGATGCTGGTGAAAATTACGAAGATGTTCTTGTGTATGACGAAGAGCCTCAATTTTAAGAAGAAGTTGAAACTGGAGATGTGGGGGTAAATTTGGTGGTAAGGCGCTCTAGTTTTACACCAAAAGTTGTTGGTGATGATTGGCTCAGACACAACATCTTTCACATGACATGTACTATTTTCGAAAAGGTTTGTACCTTCGTTATTCATTTGGGAAGTTGTGATAACCTTATATCTGAAGAAGCGGTTCAAAAGTTGGCTTTGAAAATAGAAAATTTCCCTAAGCCTTACAAGCTATAGTGGCTTAAGACTGGTGGTGAGGTAATTGTATATAAATGAGCCCTTGTTCAATTTTCTATTGGTACCACGTATAAACATGATTTATGGACATATGTGGTTGCTATGGATTCTTGTCATTTGTTGTTGGGCAGAACTTAGCAATATGATTGAAACATAGATCAAAACGGGCGGACCAATACTAACAGTTTCTTGTTTGGCGGTGTGAAGATAACATTTGTTCGCAATAAGGAAAAAGAACCGGTTTCTAAATCTTCGGGTACTCTATTGACACTTACTCAATTTTCAGACGAGGTATAGGGGCAAGGTGACATTTTTTTGTGTTACTATGGAACAAAGTGGCTAACAAGGTTGATATTCTTGAGGCTATGGTTTCCCTGCTCAAGGAATTTGCTGATGTTTTCCTTCATGAATTACCTGATGGTTTGCCACCTTTACGTGACATCCAACATCATATTGATTTAAAACCAGGAGCTGAGTTGTCTAATAGGCCACATTACATAATGAGTCCCGGAGAGAATGACGAGCTGCAACGACAGGCAGAGGAATAAATTTCAAAAGGTCATGTTCGAGAGAGCATGATCCCATGGGTTGTTCCTACTTTTTTGACTCCTAAAAAGGATGGTAGTTGGAATATGTATGTTGATAGTCACACCATCATTAAGATCACATTGAGGTACAAATTTCCAATTCCTTGACTTGATGACCTGGTTGACCAGATTAGTGGTGCCACTATCTTTATGAAACTGGACTTCAAGAGTGGGTACTATCAGAATCGACTTATACCTAGGGATGAGTGGAATACTGCCTTCAAGACTCATGAAGGATTGTATGAGTGGTTGGTGATGCCTTTCGGTTTATCAAATGCTCCTAGTACGTTTATACATGTGATGAACCAGTTGTTTGGGCCCGTTATTAGTAAATTTTTAGTCATTTATTTTGATGACATACTTATTTACAATATTGCTACTTTTGGTGAGCATGTTAGCCATGTAAGGTAGGTTTTGACCATACTTCGATGAGATAATGTATATGCAGCTGTGCTTAAATGTCTGTTCATGGTCCCTAAAGTCCTGTTCTTGGGTTATGTTGTTTCTAGGTAAGGAATACAAGTGGACGAGTCTAAAGTAGCAGTTGTCAGACAATGGCCAACTCCATATACCATCACTTAAGTTCGAAGCTTTCATGGCATGTCTTCATTCTATAGGAGGTTTATTCCAAACTTTAGTTCTGTTGTGGCACCGAAGACTGATTGTATGAGATGGAAGACCTTTACTTGGAGCGAAGTAGCAGAATCATCTTTCTGATTGGTAAAAGAGAAGCTTACTACAGCACCGATTCTTGTATTGCCATATTTTTCTTAACTTTTTTAATTACACACGGATGCTTCCAAGGATGGGATTGGAGCATTTCTAAGTCAAGGAGTATGATCAATTGCCAATTTTAGTGTGAAGTTGACGGGGCCAAGGCTGCCTTATAGCACTTATGATGTTGAGTTCTATGTAGTGGTACGTGCTGTAAAGCATTGGCACCATTATCTGTCTCATAAAGAATTTGTTTTGTTTACAGATCAGGATTCTTTAAGACACATTCGCAGTCAAGATAAGGTGTCACATAAACATGGGAGTTGGATGTCGTTCATCGAAAAATTCACTTTTGTGGTGAAACATAAGTCTGGAATGTTGAACCGGTTGGCTGATGCATTAAGTAGTTTGCTAGTTACCATTAGAGTTGGCGTGTCGGGGTTGGATGTCCTCATTGAAAATCTTATGGTTGATCCTTATTTTTCTATTGTTCTGCAAGGTATACAATCTGGACGGAGGTTTGATTTCCTGTTCCGTGAAGGTTTCCTTTTAAAAGAGAATTAGTTATGTATCTCTGATTCTAGCCCCCGACTTCAAATCATCAGGGAGATGCATGGTGAAGGGCATGTTGGGCTAGATCGCACTTTACAGGTGGTGCAATCATTGTATTTTTGGCCTACTATGCGCAAGGAGATGGATAAATATGTCAAATAGTGTCAATTCTGTCAGCTGTCAAAGGGCACATCTACGAATGCAAGACTATATATGCCTTGACGTGTTCCAACACAACCTTGTGTATATATAAGCATGGATTTTGTGATGGGTTTACCATGTACTCAACAGGGAAATTATTCAATATTTGTGGTTGTTGATCGTTTTTCTAAGATGACACACTTTATTCTTTGCAAAATGACAAAAAATGTGGTTAATGTGGCTCAGTAATTCTTTCGAGACATCTACCATTTGCATGGATTGCCATCTCCTACTGTTTCAGGTAGAGACACTTTTTTTTGAGTCATTTTTGGCACAACTTGTGGAAAATGGTGAACACTCAGCTCAATTTTAATATTGCATATCATCCTTACATGGATAACCAAATGGAAGTTCTCAATCAATCACTCGGTAATCTTTTGTGGTGTTTAGTGGGTGATCATGTGAAGGTCTGGGATCAGAAGCTTTGTCAAGCTGAGTTTGGTCATAATCATGCTTTCAACCGACGTACATGATTTAGCCCATTCCAGGCGGTCTATTTTGTTCAGCCACGGGGACCACTTAATTTTATGTTGCTTTCTCTTTCTAGGGTTATTCCAAATAAAGTGTTCTATTTTGTTGAAGGACTGCAGGATGTTCATAAGGCTGCTCATGACAACTTGGTCCGATCTAACTCCAAGTACAAGCAACATGCAGATAAAAAACACAGACAAGCTGATTTTGAAGTAGGTAACTTTGTTTGGGTTGTTTTGACTAAATATTGTTTTTTGGTTGGTGAGTACAACAAGTTGTCAGCCAAGAATATTGGACCAGTGGAGATTGTGGAGAAGATCAGTTTCGATGATTACTGTCAGCAGTTGCCAAGCCACATTCGTTGTTCCGATATTTTCAATGTAAAACATTTGCTTCCTTATTATGGGGATTCTTCAGATGATGACCATGGTGCAAATTCAAGGTCAAATTTTGTTTACCCAGGAGGGGTTGATGTGGGCCCTAGTGTGGACAATCAGGCCCTTGCGTTCCTAGAGGCCCACGATCGTGTGACAAAAGGGGCTTCATGGTAATGCCCATAACTTTGCCTATGGGGTTGCGTTTTGGGCCTACGAACAATCAAATCGAAGCTTGGAGCAAGGAGCACGTCTAGGAAAGTACTCAAAGGGAAATTACCCATTTTTGAGACCACAACTTGCTTTTTAAATGGAGTTATAAACAATGTTGTTATTTTTCCTTATTTTTTGGGTTTTGTTTTTGGGTTTGTAATTGGCCCATGAACCTTTAGGGTTCTATTTTAATTTCTGCTTCTTATTTAACTGTTGCTGAATTAATTTCAATGGTCGATCATCAATTTTATGAACTTTCAATTTTCTTCCAAAATTCTGCGTGTTAACCCAGATTTTGATGTCAATCCCATAGTATTCATAAAATCAACATGGTTTTGAAGAGATTGTCCTAGTTATTCTTTTAGAATCAATATGTTCATTCTTGGTTATCTTTGTGTTGTTTTTGTACGCTGCATCAGTTGGTATGAAAGCTGAATTCCTAGTTCAATATGCCTTCAAGGAGAAACAGGACACCCGCCAATGTTCATGAGCAAGAACTAGAAGAACGTATTATAGCACGAATGGAGTAGACGATGCATCAAATAGTTGACCAATTGACTGCCAGGATGGTCAAAATGATGAATCGAGGAGGGAAAAGCTCTCGAACTCATTCACATGTGGAAGATGGTGAGTTTGGGAGCCATTTCGGCGGCATTGACGATTCATATTCTGAAGACAATCTAGAAAGGCATCCAAGGTGTGATCGTAGGGGTGACAATAGGCATTGGGAGGCCTGAATGAAAATTCATATCCCATAATTCAATGGGGTTAGTTTAAATCCAGAGGGGTTCATCTACTAGTTGGATACTATTGAGGAAGTTTTGAGTTCAAAGAACTCCCTGAAAACAAAAGTGTGTCGTTGATCGCTACTACGCTACACGGTAGGGCATCTGCATGGTGGTAACAATTGAAACTGGCACGAGATAGGATCAGAAACAAAAAGGTCATGAATTGAAGGAAGATGAAGAAGTGTTAACAGTCCAATTTCCTACCCGTTAATTTTAAAACGTTGATGTACCAACGCTTGCAAATTCTAAAGCAGGGTGCCAAATCAGTAGACGATTGCACACTTGTGTTCTACTAATTGATTGCCCGCAACAACATTCAGGAGACAAAGGAACGATGATAGCTTCATTTTATATACTTCTTTTTATAGTTTTTTTAGCGCATTCCATTCGCAGTTTAGTTAACTTGCATGCATATTTTCCTTTTTGTTATTTTTATGACCATTTCAGGTGCTTTCTAGTTTCTTGAGCATTATTGCAGATTTTAAGGAAACTAGAGGAGCAGGAGTATGCGGAATGTTTTGGAAGGCGATTGGACTTGAAGAGAAGTGGGGATTTCATGCTTGATAGCTTTGGAGGTGATCCAGGGAGTAGGCTTGTCAATTGCTTGAAGGCGCAGAAGTGTTGAACTTTAAATTTGAAAGGGTGCGAGAGAATTCTTGAGTGTGCAAGATCGATGTTTAAGAGTTTGCGGAAGTTTCGAGTGATGTGGAAAGACAAATTGGGCTTTAATTGAAGAAATATTGAAGAAAAATGCACTAGGAGCTGATTGGATTCGAACTGGGCCAATGGATTAGCTTCGGGGGCCCATGACTTGAAGAAGCCCAAAAATCCCGTCGAAGCCCGCGGCCCGCGTGGATTCCTGACAAGGGCAATTTCAGGATTTTGCTAAGAGCTCTTGTAACATCCAGAATTTCAGGTATTATATTTATTTGTTGAATTTCAAATTTTGTGGAAGAACTTGGCGAGTTGATGCGTAGACTCGTCGAGTAGAGACGCGAATCATTATTCGGGTGGATGGCTGGACTCGGCGAGTCCATGCTGTTTAATGAAACCCAAATTCCTCGGGTTTGGGGCCTATTTAAAGGGCATTATGGCCGTCATTTGCGGCTACCAGACCCCAGAGAGAAACCCTAAGTGAGCTAGAGCGTTTGTGAGAGGAAAGGAGTCATTTCTTGATCATTGTTAGTGTTTTCGCAAATAGAAGAGGACCAAGACAAGAAGAGCCTGAAGAGTGTGCTAATCCAGTGATTCATGGGCTCAGAGACTTCATTTTGAGGTATCCATTCGACCCTTCTTCAGTTTATGGTGTAATTCTTAGAATTAGGACTTTATAGCCCCTTTAGAGGATGGTTATATGGAGTAATTGGTCCCTTCTCGTGTTGGTGCTGTAGATCTGGACCCAAAGAGGTCTAGAGACACTTTTCCCTTGAGCTTTATGGGTGTTAATGGAGGTTATGAGCTTAGGATGTCATTTTAGAGGCCATATCCTCAAATAAGGCCTTTGAGCCTTTGCATGAGCACCAAGATGTTAGCTTTACGTGATTATAATGCTTTGGGAAGCTGGATCTATGGTTTAGAGGAGCGGATCTGACCTCAAGAGGTCAGTTCAGCTTGATCATGGCATGAACTCGCCGAGTCCAATAGCCGACTCGACGAGTAGGACGAGGGTTTTCCCGATAATCACATAGTTGGTGACTCACTGAGTTGGGGAAGTGACTCGGTGAGTCAGAGGGAATCTAGAGGACAGAGTGCACGATGGTACTCGCCGAGTCAGGAGCCGGACTCGGCGAGTTGGGTCGGGACATTTCACAAATTGTGATCAGTGATGATTTGCAGAGTTGAGGGTGACTCAGTGAGTCAAATGAGGACTAGGAGAGTGAAGAACACATGTGGACTCGCCGAGTCACAGTTGTGCACTCAGCGAGTTTGGTCAAGGTTTATCTTTAACTTCGTTGACTTTTAGGGTTAGTCAATGTTTGGACCTTAGAGTCATCAAAAGGGTAGGATAGTCTTTTACCCTTCCTAGAGGATGTATAGAGATAAAGAGATTAGCCTAGCCATAACGGTTGTATTAATTAGAGTATTTATTTCATGTGATTAGGCAGGGGCTAGACCAGAGTTTACCGAGTTAGAGATTTACTGAGATATCCGAGGTGAGTCTTCTCACTATACTTTACCTTGAGTAGGTAACTAGAGTTATGTGATACAATGTTTGTATGCTATATATGTGTTATGTGTTGCACTGGATTATTTTATGTGATTTATGCTGTGCATGTTTACAGAGTTAGAACCTGAGGGTTCACAGAGTTTGGGTGCACGGACCCACAGAGTTATAGCCTTGAGTGGCTAATATGTGTTATATGTGGTATTTTGGGGAACTCACTAAGCTTTGTGCTTACAGTGTTTTATGTTATGTGTTTCATGTACTAATGAGGATCGCGGAAAGGTGCCGACTTGATCAGTACACACACAGGATTTTTATGTTATGAGATATTGGGATTGATACATGTTATGAATTGAGTTTTAAACAATGATGTTTTTATGAATAATGAATGAATTATGTTTTTATTAAATGCGAAAAATTGTTTTGGGAATTTACGGTGTTACAAGTTGGTATCAGAGCCTTGGTTTGAGGGATCCGAGTACACCTTCAGACGTATTTGAACTCAAACTGAGGATCTGAGAAATATTTTCAAAAGAGAACCAAGTTTTCTAAAAAGAGTAAAAGATTTTTGGAAAACGCAGAGCAGAGTCGTGTGTACGATCAATCAGCGCCCGAACGGTGATTTCCCAAAATACCCTTATGTTATATGTTTATGAGATTGATATGATGTATTCTCGTTCTAGAGTGGGCTAGGTATTCCTATTAGGACTAGAGTGGCCTGATTTGTGATGCCTTAGCCTAGGGGGAGGTGAGTTGCTATGAGATGCTTGAGAGTGAGTAGGTAGTAGTGAGGAGCTTATGAGAGATCTGTTAGAGAGTGGATTATGCATAATAGAGTACTTGGGACTTGGGATCCTAGGAGGAGGACTTGGGGTGTATACTGATACGGTGTGGACATTAGTACTGGGCCCATACTACTGAAAACACCGGGGCGGTGTACAGTTCAAGTAAGAATCTTCGGGATGTCAGGATTCAAGGAGGGATGAGTTATCGAGTGCGAGTATGCTCGAGTGAGTTTCTAATATATCGTATGTTGTATTTCAGAGGTAGATCATGTTGAGGACACGTCATGTGCCAGAGAGCAGCGGGACTAGTGATGAGGAGATCCGCCAGATCATCCATGAGGAGGTGGCTGCGGCCATCAGGGCAAAAATACCAGAGATGTTCGGGTATATTAAGACCACGTTGATTGAGACTTTTGACGAGCGTTATGCCGCTTTTTCTGAGGCTGCTGTTGCAGCGGCCACCGCAGCCGTTGCTGCTGCTAGGCCGCAGGGGGGTGACTCATTGTTGTTCAGGGAGTTCAACAACACGAAGCCACCAGAGTTTGATGGGACGCATGATCCGATTGCAGCAATGAGATGGGTAGCTGACATTGAGGGGTGTTTCTATACATGCTCATGCCCGGAGCACTTGAGGGTTCGGTTTGTGCTGAACCAGCTTCGCCTGGAGGTGAAGGACTGGTGGAAGTTCGCGACAGCACACTATTCTCCAACAGAGCTTCTTGCGGTGACCTAGGAGAGGTTCACCACCATGTTTCGTGATGAGTACGTTCCCTCGGTGGAACGGGATCGGTTGGCACATGAGTTTTTGACCCTGAAGCAGGGTACGGAGTCTGCTACGGTTATTACCAGGATGTTTCATGAGAGGGCGATGTTCTGCCCTGAACACGTGTCTACTGAGCAGGCACGTATGAGCCGTTATTTGAGTATTTTGAGGAGAGATATTCGGGAGTTCGTGGCGAACTCCTCGTACCGGACATTTCCCGAGCTTCACGAAAATGCCCGGAAGAGGGAGATCGAGCAAGAGACTCAGGCTAGGGAGGAGGCGGAGTCTTAGGGGAGGGATCGGCGACCGGCACAGTCCCAGCCGGCAGCCAAGTGGGCCAAGCCCGCTGATTCCAGAGTAGGGAGTCAGAAGGGCCGCACTTGTGGAAAGTGCGGCAAGGGTCATGATGGAGTTTGTAGAGATGGATCTTGCTACAAGTGTGGCAAGGAGGGGCATATGGCCAAGGATTGCCCCAAGGGGTTTGCCGTGTGTTTTCACTGCAACCAGACCGGACACCGGAAGGACGAGTGTCCGCTGCTGTGAGGGTCTGCACAAGGAGCTTCTTAGGGGTCTGCCCCTGCTGCTGTTAGAGCTTCTGATAGTTGGCCAGTGAAGACCGAGACGCTGAAGGCTCGGAGGAGAGCCTTCCAGTTGACTGCGGAAGAGGTCCGCGCAGCGCCCAATGTCGTGGCTGGTATGTATTCATCCATGTATTTATTTTAATGTTTGAGATTTTGTGCTTATATTATGATATGTGTAGGTACTCTTCTTGTGAGTTCTGTACCTGCTTTGGTGTTATTTGACTCGGGTGCGAGTCGATCTTTTATATCGTTGGCTTTTAGTCAGCACATCAGTATTAGTCGAGAGGCGTTGAGTCGACCTCTGAGAGTCTCCATCGCCGACGAAATAGCAGTGTATGCTACAGAGGTGAATCGAGGATGTGTACTCGAGATTTTCGGTGTAGAGTTTCCTATTGATTTGGTCCCGATTGCGATGGGGGACGTCTGTGTCATTGTAGGCATGGATTGGTTGAGCATATTTGGAGCAATTATTGACTGCGAGCGGCAGCTGGTGACTATATGAGACCCAAGTAGGGGAGTTCTTATGGTGTACGGCGAGGATACCCGTCCCGATTCAGCGTTTTTTTGCGGCTGGTAGAGCGAGGCAGTGTCTACAGAAGGGCTGTAGTGGTTTTTTAGCGTATGTGATGGATACGATTGTTGGTGCAGAGAGACCGAGTACGGTTGAAGAGGTCCCGATAGTGCGTGAATTCCCGGATGTCTTTCCCGAGGAGTTACCGGGTGTGCCTCCCGAGAGGCAGGTTGAGTTTCGCATTGATTTGATTCAAGGGGCAGCACCTATTGCCAAGGCGCCCTATCACCTTGCACCTCCAAAGATGCAGGAGTTATCGCAGCTTCAGGAGCTGCTGGGGAAGGGGTTTATACGGCCGATCAGCTCGCCGTGGGGAGTACCGATCCTTTTTGTGAAGAAAAAGGATGGTTCGCAGGGAATGTGTATAGATTATTGAGAGCTGAATAAGTTAACGGTCAAGAACCGTTATCCTTTGCCGAGGATCGACGATTTGTTCGATCAGCTGCAGGGAGCATCTTGGTTTTCCAAGATTGATCTGAGATCTGGATATCATCAGACGAGGGTGCGCGAGGAGGATATCCAGAAGACTGCATTCAGGACTCGTTATAGACATTACGAGTTCGTGGTGATGCCATTCGGGCTCACCAATGCGCCTGCATCGTTCATGGATCTCATGAAAAGGGTATGCAGACCGATGTTGGATCGATCAACGATTGTGTTCATTAATGACATTTTGGTGTATTCGAAACCCAGGGAGCAGCATGAGGAGCATTTGCGAGAAATCCTCAGCATGCCGAGATCGGAGAGGCTTTACGCCAAATTCTCCAAGTGCGATTTTTTGGTTACGAGAGGTGCAGTTTCTTGGTCACCTCGTTAACCAAAAGGGGATTTTGGTCGATCCGGCCAAGATCGAGGCGGTGATGAGTTGGGAGGTGCCGAAATCTCCTTTTGAGATCAAGAGTTTTCTAGGGTTGGCCGGCTATTATCGGAGGTTCATCAGGGATTTCTCCAAGATTGTTGTTCCTCTCACTAGGTTGACCCGGAAGGGTGTAGTGTTCAGCTGGGGCCCAGAGCAGTAGGCCTCATTTGAGAATCTTCGCCAGAGATTGTGCGAAGCCCCGGTGTTTGCTCTTCCAGAGGTGATGGAGGACTTCGTGGTGTATTGTGACGCATCGATATCTGGGTTGGGCGCGGTGTTGATGCAGAGGGGGCATGTGATCGCGTACGCATCGAGACAGCTGAAGCCCCATGAGGCAAGGTATCCCACCTACGATCTATAGTTGGGGGCTATGGTGTTCGTCCTCAAGATTTGGCGTCATTATCTGTATGGGGTTCGATGTACGATATACACGGACCACAAGAGTTTGAAGTATTTGATGGATCAGCCAAACACGAACATGCGTCAGAGGAGATGGTTGGATGTGGTAAAGAATTATGATTGCGAGATCCTGTACCACCCGGGCAAGGCTAATGTGGTAGCCGACGCCCTGAGTCATAGGACAGAGAGTGCCCCGATTCGGGATATTTGTATGAGATTAACGGTGATGACTCCGGTGTTGGACACCATCAGAGGGGCTCAGGCTAAGGCAGTGAGACCGGAGAACCGTAAGAGGGAGCGAGTTATCAGACAGGTGTCGGAGTTCGTAACCGATAACAGAGGGCTTATGACCTTCTAGGGTCGGATTTGGGTACCGTTTGTTGGAGGAACGCATACCATCTTGATGCAGGACGCGCATAGACCGAGATTCTTGATCCATCCCGGGGCCACTAAGATGTTTCTGGATCTTAAAAGGGAGTATTGGTGGCCCTGTATGAAGATAGATGTAGCGTGGTTTGTTGAGAGGTGCCTAACCTGTCGTAGGGTTAAGGCTAAACATCAGAGACCGCATGGTAAGTTGCAGGCACTGGAAGTCCCAGAGTAGAAATGGGAACAGTCATCCATGGATTTTATCACCAAATTGCCGAGAACGGTGAGGGGTGTCGATGCAATTTGGGTGATAGTAGACCGCTTGACAAAGAGCGATCACTTTCTCGCCATTAGTGAGAGTTTTTCTATGGAGAAGTTAGTAGAGATATATGTGAGAGAGGTGGTATCGCGACATGGGGTGCCAATCTCGATTGAGTCAGATCGAGATGTGCGTTTCACTTCCAGATTTTGGAAGCAATTCCATGAGGAGTTGGGTACGAGGCTGCATTTTAGTACCGCATACCACCCACAGACTAACAGTCAGAGCGAGCGGACGATTCAGACGTCCGAGGACATGCTCCGAGCATGTGTGTTCGATTTTGGCGGAAGTTGCGACACATATTTGCCCTTAGCGGAGTTCTCCTACAACAACAGCCATCATTCGAGCATTGGTATGCCGCCCTTTGAGCTGTTGTATGGGAGGAGGTGTCGGACTCCCATTTATTGGGGAGAGGTAGGGCAACGAGTGATGGGTAGTACGGAGATTGTGCTTCAGACGACAGAGCAGATACAGTAGGACAGGCAGAGATTGTTGACCGCTCAGAGTCGCCAGAAGAGTTATGCGGATAGGCGACGATCCGAGCTTGAGTTCCAGGTCGGTGATTATGTTCTCCTGAAGGTATCTCCTTGGAAAGGAGTGATTCGATTCAGGAAGAGGGGCAAGCTAGGGCCCCGGTATATTGGGCCGTTCAGAGTGATCACGAGGGTGGGCAAGGTAGCGTATCGCTTGGAGCTATCTGCGGAGTTGGAGCGGATTCATAATACCTTCCACGTGTCTCAGCTGAGGAAGTGTATAGCCGACGAGTCGGCGATAGTGCCATTAGGGGACATTCAGGTGGGTGCGAGCCTGAACTACATGGAGAGACCAGTTTGCGATTGTGGATTGGAAGATCAAGGTTCTGAGGAACAATGAGGTGCCTCTGGTGCAGGTTCAGTGGCAACATCGGAGAGGATCCGAGTTGACTTGGGAGCCAGAGCGGGAGATGCGTGAGCAGCATCCGGAGCTATTTCAGGGATGAGACTTCGAGGGCGAAGTCTGATTCAAGTGGGGGAGAATTGTAACGTCCGGAAGTTCATGTATTATATTTATTCGTTAAATTTCAAATTTTATGGAAGAACTCGGCAAGTTGATGCGTAGACTTGCCGAGTAGAGACGCGAATCATTGTCCGGGTGGATGGCTGGACTTGGTGAGTCGCCCCAAGGACTCGGCGAGTCCACACTGTTTAATGAAACCCTAATTCCTCGGGTTTGGGGCCTATTTAAAGGGCATTATGGCTGTCATTTGCGGCTACCAGACCCCAGAGAGAAACCCTAAGTGAGCTAGAGCGTTTGTGAGAGGAAAGGAGTCATTTCTTGATCATTGTTAGTGTTTTTGCAAATAGAAGAGGACCAAGACAAGAAGAGGCTGAAGAGTGTGCTAATCCAGTGATTCAAGGGCTCAGAGACTTCATTTTGAGGTATTCATTCGACCCTTCTTCAGTTTATGGGGTAATTCTTAGAATTAGGACTTTATAGCCCCTTTAGAGGATGGTTATATGGAGTAATTGGTCCCTTCTCGTGTTGGTGCTGTAGATCTGGACCCAAAGAGGTCTAGAGACCCTTTTCCCTTGAGCTTTATGGGTGTTAATGGAGGTTATGAGCTTAGGATGTCATTTTAGAGGCCATATCTTCAAATAAGGCCTTTGAGCCTTTGCATGAGCACCAAGATGTTAGCTTTACGTGATTATAATGCTTTAGGAAGATGGATCTATGGTTTAGAGGAGCGGATCTGACCTCAAGAGGTGAGTTCAGCTTGAGCATCGCATGAACTCGCCGAGTCCAATAGCCGACTTGACGAGTAGGACGAGGGTTTTCCCGATAATCACACAGTTGGTGACACACTGAGTTGGGGAAGCGAGTCAGTGAGTCAGAGGGAATCTAGAGGACAGAGTGCACGATGGTACTCGCCGAGTCAGGAGCCGGACTCGGCAAGTTGGGTCGGGACATTTCACAGATTGTGGTCAGTGATGATTTGCAGAGTTGAGGTTGACTCAGTGAGTCGAATGAGGACTAGGAGAGTGAAGAACACGTGTGGACTTGCCGAGTCACAGTTGTGCACTCAGTGAGTTTGGTCAAGGTTTACCGTTGACTTCGTTGACTTTTAGGGTTAGTCAATGTTTGGGCCTTAGAGTCATCAGAAGGGTAGGATAGTCTTTTACCCTTCCTAGAGGATGTATAGAGAGAAAGAGATTAGCCTATCCCTGAGGGTTGTATTAATTAGAGTATTTATTTCATGTGATTAAGCAGGGGCTAGACCAGAGTTTACCGAGTCAGAGATTTACTGAGATATCCGAGGTGAGTCTTCTCACTATACTTTACCTTGAGTAGGTAACTAGAGTTATGTGATACAGTGTTTGTATGCTATATATGTGTTATGTGTTGCACTGCATTATTCTATGTGATTTATGCGGTGCATGTTTACAGAGTTAGACCCTGAGGGTTCACAGAGTTTGGGTGCACGGACCCACAGAGTTATAGCCTCGAGTGTCTAATATGTGCTATATGTGGTATTTTGGGGAACTCACTAAGCTTTGTGCTTATAGTGTTTTATGTTATGTGTTTCAGGTACTAGTGAGGATCACGGAAAGGCGCCGGCTTGATCAGTACACACACGGGATTTTATGTTATGAGATCTTGGGATTGATATATGTTATGAATTGAGTTTTAAACAATGATGTTTTTATGAATAATGAATGAATTATGTTTTTATAAAATGCAAAAAATTGTTTTGGGAATTTACGGTGTTACACCTCTATATTGGGAAGGTTGGTGTGCCTCTTTTGCCTTATCTTGGAGGTCCAAGTTTGACTTCTTCTCTCTGGAGTTTGGAGTACTTGTGAAGGCCAAGAACACCTCAAGAACATCTTGATTTCACCTCTTGATTATTGTGAAATGTTTGGTACAATCTCATCTAACTTTGTTCATTTGAGTTTAGCCATGCTTGGCTAAACAAATCTTGGTTGATTTCTTGTTGAATCCTTTTAACTTTTGTTAAATGATGAAGAATCCATGAACTTGTTCTTAAATCTTTATGGAAATGTTTTGTATTTTATCATGTTATCACTACTAGTATGTTTTTATTCATGAGTTTAAATGTGTATGTGGTGATTAGTTGGCTAATTTCTTGATTAAGTAAAGGATCCTCAAATTAGCAAGCAACAAGTGATTTTTGTGTTGTTTTTGCTTCACACAATCATGAAAACATTTCCTCCAACATGGTAGTGAAAGCAATTGAATCCTCTTGGATTTGGTGACTTTTTGGTTGTTAATGCTAGTTGACTTTCACTAATTACATGCTATTTGGAATTAGTGACTTTGACTAAGGAAATTGTCATGAGCTTCTCTAGCCATTTCAACAACTAAGAAAAATCTAGGTAATCTCAAGCTCCTTGGATTTCTATAGCCAAATTAAGGATTTAAATCAAAGTATTGCACCATTGGATTCTAATGATATGTTCATCAAAAGTCAAAGTGAGGAAACTTTAAGTCAACCATCTATCCCTTATTGATTTTACATCAAACCCTTATTTTTGTTGAAATTGTCTATTCAAATCATAGTTAATTCTAGTTTGTTTCAAGTATTTCAAAACACCAAAACCCCCATTTTATTTTTATTTTTATTTTACAAGTATTTTTTTTACAAAGAGATTTTTCATAGAGTTATAAATTGAACCAATCTCCGTGGATTCGACCCCTTTACCACTATACACTATTTTAGTGTGTAATATTAAGGGTTATTATTTGTGTTGGCCTCGACAACCACCAAATTTTGGCGCCGTTGCCAGGGATTGGTTTATTTTTAATCAATTTGTTTCTCTATGCTCATATCTCAGTGTATAGGTGACTTGATTTACAACCCAGAAATCGAGAAAGAAGGAAGGCGTTTGGCTAAGGAAAAACGAGTTGAACATGGTCAAACTTCTAACCCCCACGGGGACCTAGAGGTTGAAACCGCTTCATTAAGTGATATAGAACCTGATTCTAGTCCCGACCCTCGCCACGAAATCCCCGAAACACCACCTATACAACAAAACCCACACATTATTGAACCAATTGCAATTGCAGACGGAGGAGAAGTTCCTGAAAGAACTTTGAGGCAAATGATGGAGACCGATGTTACACAAACTCCAACCGGTATCAATTACCCGGTTTTGGAAGGAGGCTCGGAGTTGAAGTCAAGTTTAGTCCATCACCTACCAACTTTTAATGGATTGGAGAATGAAGACCCTCATAAGCATTTGAAGATGTTCCACATTATTTTCACTAGCATGAAGCCACAAGGGTCAACCGATGACCAAATCAAGCTAAGGGCATTCCCCTTTTCATTGGCCGATAGAGCAAAAGATTGGTTATTCTATCTTCCACCGGGGTCGATCAACTCATGGACCGACATGGCAAGAGCTTTCCTTGATAAGTTCTATCCCGCTTCAAGAGTCTCAAGTCTTAGAAATGAGATTTGTGGAATCCGCCAAGGTCAAAATGAGACTTTCCATGATTATTGGGAGAGGTTCAACAACTTGTGCTATAGCTGCCCACAACACCAAATTCCAGAACAACTCCTCATTCAACACTTCTATGAGGGATTGTTGCCAATGGAGAGAAGTCTAGTTGATGCCTCAAGTGGTGGAGATGTCTTTAGTAAAACCCCACAACAAACAAGACAACTTTTCAACACCATATCCGCGAATTGTCAACATTTTGGCCCGCGCCAAGACATGAAGAGAGACACACAACACAAAGTCAATGAAGTGGGAACATCAAATATTGAGTCTCAAATAAAAGATCTAACCTCCGTTGTCCAAAAGCTAGCCATGGGATAAACTCCACAAGTGATGGTTTGTGGAATATGTGCAACAATGGGACATACTACGGATATGTGTCCCATACACCCCCAAACCGGAACGACGGAAACGTTCGGGGGCGGATGACTTCATGTGGTAATGTAACAAATGAATACATAGTGAAGAAAGAAATGCAACCATCATATATATAATTGAAAGTTTACATTGTTAAAAGGTACATGTTCAAAACCAATTACAATATGATGCCAAAATATGAATTTAAACGGGCGCCGCAGCGTTCCTTCTTCAAAAGTTGTTTGTTACCTGTAATTACTGAATCCCTGGGACATACAAGTAGTTTTGAAAGAGTAGATCATAATTTAAGCTGGTGAGTGTCATAAGTATTAAATGACAACGGTTGTATGAAATGAAATGTTTCGTTTTTGTTTGTTTGTTCCTACAAAATCCCATATTTTCTACTAGCGTAAATGTATCCTTCTATCAAGACCATTGTTTGTTTCTAGAAAATGTATGTACGTATAACATTTCCAATACGTTTGAAAAACCCCATAAATCAATGTGTTTTTAATACTCCATGTGAATTTTATAACCATGCTATTGACTAGAAATGCCTATACACAACGTCCTTCAGGCGTTGGTATGTTCTGACGTTTGTCACCCCAAATGGTGTACTGTCACTAACAGTCAGGGCAGGGGGTTGTGAAGCCCGTATAGATCTATACACAAACACCATGCTCCCCCTCCAAGGGATTCTGGTATATAATACAAGACTTGAAATGTGTACTCGAACGTACGTGAAGTTAATGTCTCACAAAACTTAGTATAAAAACAGATTTACGTGTAAAAATGTTTGTTTGTTCTTGTATGTGAAAGTGCCTTCTTGAAAATAGTGTTTCTAGTATGTAAAAGTTCGTAATGTTCTCGTAAAACTATACCTATTATAGTTTTCTATAAGTGTGTCTCGTTTGTATAGTAATCCCTAGTAAAATGCTCACTTGTTATGAAAAGTATAATTTTATAGTGTCTAAGATGGACACATATACATACAATATAAGCAGAGTGTTTGATTTATACATATATAACAACATTTTTCATTTCAAAAGATATGATATTATCGTGATATATTTTGCATACGAAAGTTTCCCTATAATAGTTATAAACCACATATGATTTCGTTGATAAAAAGGTGTATAATGAAACTTTATATAACACACGATAATAATCGTGTGTTTTACTTGTATTTCCCCCCTTAAAAGCATATAAAAGCATTTATAAAACATTTAAAAGTGTGGATTATAAGGGTATGAACTCACTTGAAAGATCGGAAAAGGCGAGATGAAAACCGAACAGAATTTCGACTCGAGAAAGCATATTTTCTCGGGATTCTCGGGAATCTCGGGAGCAGAAACGACCTTCGGGACTTGAGCAAGGAAACCGGGGCTTTGGGATAGTATGTGCACGGAAAACGAGGCAAAATTTCAAGAAAGATGAGAGGAATTGGCCCTTTTCTTCGGAACCCTCGCATCCCTTTTGTAGGGGGTGGGAACCGCCTCTGTACGCTAGGCGTACGCGTGCGTCATGCGTGACGGCATCCTCGACTGCTTCGGAACTTCGGATGGGACAGGGCATAGCCTCGCATAGGGGCGACGTGGACGATCCAAGGTCTGGGCCTCGAGTACGCTGGGCATACGAGCGTACGCTGGGCGTAACTCGGATCGACCTAGTGACTCCTCCTTCGGATAATACTAAGATTAAATAATAAAATTTATATTTTAATTATTTAATAAACTTCAAAACTTCATATCTTCTTCATACGAACTCCGTTTTCGACGTTCTTTATATCCACGCGTAGGTGATACTATGCTCTACAACTTTCGTTTAGATCCCGTCAGCAAATCTTGAAATTATTTTTATTATTAATTTTAAAAGGTCGCGGTAGGAAAATTTCGTTAGAAAATTCATAACTTCATTATCTGACGTCTGTTTTTGCCAGATTTTTTACCGTTGTAATACCATTGTTGAGACCTTCGATTCTCATTTAGGTCATTCCGGCCAAAAGTCGCTCGATCTCCGTTTCGAGTTTTTAGCTGTCTGTCGCTAAGCCGAACTTGGAAAAATCATAACTTCTTTATACGAAGTCAGATTTGGGCGTTCTTTTTACGTACGATCACAGTTTAATATCATCTAACATAGTAGGTAATTAATTTGGGATTTTTGTACATTTTATTTTCGAAGTTAATTTCATTATATCAAAAGTGGTTACAATACTTGACTTTTTAGGTCATTACATAGAGTTGAAATATCGGGTTGTCACAGTCCCATCCTTCAAGAAGATGCGGAGCATGTGAATGCCACGGGAGAGTTCCAAAACTACCATAACAAACCATCCGGTTACCAAAATGCATATAATTCAAGTTGGAAGCCAATTCCCAACATGAGCTACAACCCAAGACCATTGCCTCAAAATGCATTGGTTAGACCATCCTATCCACCACCACAACCTCATTACCAACATCAACAAACACACTATCAACCTAAATCGCACCCTCCACATCATCATCAACAACCCCCTCAATCTCAACCAAGTAGCTCCGGAATGTCTCTTGAAGACATTGTCAAATCTTTAGCCACTAGTACCCAACAATTCCAAAAAGAGACAAGGACTAGTATCTCCAACCTTGAAGCACAAATGGGAGATATAGTTACATCTATAAGCAAGTTGGAATCCCGTGGTAAACTCCCTTCTCAAACCGAAAAGAACCCAAATGTCAATGTGGTGACCTTGAGAAGTGGCAAACAAGCCGGAGAAAGTAGTTCAAAGAAGAAGCTAAGGGAAGAAGAGGAAGAAATAGAGATCATTCACATTGAAGAACCTATAATCAAGAATGATGCACAAGCCGGAGTTCCAAAGAAGACTACCCCTCTAGTAACACCAATAGCCACTCAACCACCGTTCCCCTCCCGACTTGCAACTTCAAAGAAGAATATGGAGGAGAAAGAGATTTTGGACACCTTCCGAAAGGTGGAAGTAAACATCCCTCTACTTGATTCAATCAAGCAAATCCCGAGATATCCAAAGTTCTTGAAAGAACTTTGTACCAACAAGAGGAAGTTGAAGGGAAATTAGAAAATTTTGATGAATGAAAATGCATCTGCGGTTTTACAAAGGAAACTTCCACCTAAATGCAAAGATCCCGGAATGTTCACGGTTCCTTGCAAGATTGGAGATGTCACTTTTAGTAGTGCTATGCTTGATCTTGGTGCCTCTATCAATGTCATGTCCTATTCGGTGTATGAATCATTGAATGTCAGACCCTTAAGTGAAACTGGTGTCATAATCTCTCTTGCGGATAAATCAAGTGTCTTTCCTAGAGGTGTTTTGGAAGATGTCCTAGTGCAAGTGAACCAATTGGTCTTCCTGGCAGATTTCTATGTAATTGATCTAGATGAGCAAGTTTCCTCCAAATCAGCTCTAATCTTGCTTGGGAGACCGTTTTTGAAGACAACTAGGATGAAGATCGATGTGTATGCGGGAAGTTTGACAATGGAGTTTGATGGCGAAACAATAAGTTTTAATATCTATGATGCCATGAGATATCCTAGTGATGTTTCATCTTTGTACTTTGATGAGATTAAATCAACTTTTAATCTATAAAGATCGATTAGATCTTGAACAAGTATATGAATATGAAACTTCAAGAACGCAATATTAATAACAAGGCAGAACGAAACAATAAGAACAAACAGCTTGAATCAAATGTGTCGAATGATTAAATAAAATCCTTAGAAGAGCTTGATTAAGAACATCAACTGTAAAGAATTAGAAGATTACAAGAAAGCAATATCGTAAACTCTGGAATGCTAAAACTGAAATCTTGAATCTTAACCTAATATGCATGCAAGCGATAACTTATATACAATACATAAAAGGCTCTCGGTTGGACAGGCCCAAACCAGAGAATACAAGGCTAATCTACGAGCCCAAAAGACGCAATACAAAACAGAACTTCAGCCCAACAATCTCCCCCTTTGCGTCAATTTGGAGCGAGACCTTCACTTCTTACTTGGGCCGGCGGCTGAAGCTGGTACCTTCTTCTTCACGGTACTAAACAGACACTTGGTTATGGAAAGGATGGTCTGTCTAAACCGAATGTACCAATTGATCATATCTTCAAAGTATTTGATGTCATCAGCCGAATTGTCCTTACACCGCTTGACGATTGATAGGACGTGTTCCAAGCAGGTAGTGGTGTAGAGGTGCTTGTCAGCTAACGCGAACAGACATTTCTGTCCTTCGGCTCTGGTGAACATCACAGAGTTTCGCCTCGAATCTATCTTGCCCATTTTCATCGTGTTTAGATCACTGGCCGATCCCACAGGCTTGACTTTCAGTTTCTTCTTAAATACTGTGGCAACCTCCTGATCCATTAGGGCCACCTCCATGATATAGCATGCCAGCATCCTTTTGACATGGTCTAAGATGGGACCATATTCGGCTTCGTTTGACAGCAGGATGTTGTACAAGACTATCCAATCATGAGGGTTCAAATTGGGCAGATTCGCCAGAGAGATCATGTGAGCAGTTCTTGCAGATCCTTGGATAAGCTTGAACTTGACGTTTGTGAATCTCCCCACGGCAAAAGGCTTCATCACCCGAACATTGACAATCTTCTGGGCGCTCCATGTAAGGAATTGAGGGCGAGCGGCCTCCAGGTAAAAGTCAATGAGCTCCCTGTCAAGCTCATCGTTCGGATGCGGGACTTCGAAAATGTTGGAGAAGGCGTGGAAGATGAACGCCTTTCGAGTCAGCGGCATATCAAATTGCGAATCGACCGAGTTGATGCAGTCGAACGATATCACCGGCTCGAGCCATAGTATGCTTGGAGTCTCTATGGCCTCTTTTATCAACCGATCCCTGGTCCAGGCAGGGAAGAGCAACTTTCGGCTCTCAAGGAGATCGTTGGCTTCTTTTTGTTTACGTTCGGCTTCTTTAGCTTCACGTGCCACACGACTGACATCGTCATCAGTATTGCGACTGTTCTTTCTCTTTAACATGTCCGCAATAGTCTCCTTGTCTTCATCTTCATCTTCATCTCCTCCCTCTGCAATGTTTTTACCCTTGTCCTTCACACCCGAACCCGAGGCATGACCAGTTGGGGGTGGTTCGGTTGTGTGAGTTGCTTTTGAGGAAGGAGGTGGTTTCGATCCTTTCTTCTCATCTCCCCCTTGTTTCGGAATGGACACGAAACTGGGTAGGCCTTCAATTTTACTCAATAGATCCATGGCCGGAGAGAGTTTCTCAGCGAGGGTACGCCTCACCGAGTGATTGAGGATGGGGTCGTGTGCTTCGAGGATGTTAGATAGAGCGGCGTGGACATCCGAAACACACGTCTTGATGATTTCCCTTTCGGATCGAAGAGCCTCCAATTGTTGTTCGGAGTTGGAAAGTTGGGTGCTCTTGACCTTGAGGGCAGTAGTCTTACTCGCCAGGACGTCCATCAGTTTATTTTCAGCCGCAAGATCCTCTTGTAGTTTTGCCAAGCGGACATCGATGGAGGCACGGAGTGCCGAGTTGTCGTCGCTAAGGTTTTGTCTGAGGGTAGCGAACGAGGATAACTCCGTCTTTACAAACTGGGCCAATTGATTGACAAGTGGTTCCAGAGTTGTTTTGGTGGCATCGGCGCTTTCCTGCATAGACTGCAGCAGGATTGTAGCGTCATGGAATAGTTTATCGACTTTTTCGGTCGCAGCCTCACAAGCGCGGGTGGAGGCATCTATTGCAGCAGTAGCAGAGGCCACTGAGTCATGTTGAGCCCTAGAGAAGGCATCAACTATCCTCTGAAGGTCAGCTTCAGATAAGGATGACTGCTGATTGGAAGAGGAGGCAAGAAGTTGATCAACCTTCTCGTTCAGCTCGCGGAGATGCTTCTTGGTTACAGGAGCATCATCCTCCTCATCACTTTGAACTTGAAACGGACTATAGTAGACCGAATCAAAGTTCAGGTGATCACCACCTAGGTATTGATCATCGCCATCGGAGGCGTCTTCTGGAGATTGAGGTGGTGGTGAAGCTGGGGGTGTTATGGGTTTGGTTGGTTCAGGTTGAGTAGGTGGGGGGTTAGTTTCGGGTGGTGGTTGTGTATGGGTTTCGGTTTGTGGAGGTTCGGTTACGGGAGGGGTTTCGGTTACAGGTGGTGTTTCGGTTGAGGTGGTGAATATGGGTGGAGGTATAGGGAATGAGGTTGGTGGTATAGTAGGGGTTATGGTGGGAATGGAAATAGGTATTGTGGGTGGAGGGGAAGGAACTGGGGATTGGTGAAGTTCCATCTCCGGGGTTGGGGACCGAGGGGGTGTGTTGCCTCGTAGAGGAGAGACATCGCCTTGTGATCCCTCAGCGTCCGAACTCTCAACTTCGGATTCACTTGATGAGGAGGAAAGGATTAGCTTTCGCTTTTGTTGGGTCTTCCTCCTTTTCGGTTGTGGTGACGAGGCAGCCTTCGGTTGTTTGCGCTTCTTGGGAGTAGGTTTTGGGGCTTTGGATGGTTTCTTCCCCTTGTCTGCCTTCTTACCCCTGGCCACCGGTTTGTCGGCATCATGGATCGATCTCAACATGTCCGGTGTCAGTTCCCTCGGACCAGATGGCCCTAACTCCTTGATCGCCTTGATCATACTGCTGTCTGATGGCACACTACCAGACATCGACTCCGGGATAGAGCCAATGAAGGAGAATTTCGATGCAGCGGATACGATGATCTTCGTGGTGTGGAACGTACCAATCGAAGACATCGGTGCACCGTCAGCAGTTTGGACATCGAACCTGTCCATAGCCCATCTTGTGATCAAGATCCAGAACCGGGCTAGTGACACCTCGGAGTGTCGGGAAGCGGAAGAGAGGCTCTGAATCAGTTGTTGCCAAAGGACAAATCCGTAGTCCAGATTGATCCCGTTGTACACCGCATACATAATCGACAGGAAAAGACGACTGGCCCCGTCCGATCCTGAGCTTCGTTCTGACAGTCCCTTGAAGAGAACTGTAAATAACCCATTCCATTGGGGCGGTAGGCATGACTTCTTGAATCTGGCGACGGAGGTGAGAACTTCTGTGTAGCCCATGTTGTAGAACATGCTGTAGAGCATACCAACCGGAATTGTCTCCGGGTGAACACGCGATGGGTCAGCAGCAAACCCAAGCATAGAGCAGAAGCGGGAACGAGAAATCGACGTCTTGTGTTCCGCCACTTCGAAAAAGACTCTGTCAACGGCCTTGTCGTAATAAGCCGTTGCGTAGACCTGAGATAGGGCCACCATTGGCACCGTTTCAATCCGTGACAGTGCCGGAGCAAGCTGGGAGTATTTGAGACACTCGATGACCGGCGACATGTAGGGATCATAGGCCAGTGGGTTCAGATCAATCACGAGGCATTGCTGAGGACGGATTGGAAGAATCTGAGAAGTAGCATGGACGGAAGAGGATTCAGCCATTGTTGCAGGTTGGAGAAGAAGATAACCGGGAGAGAGTTTGGAAGTATTTTTGCTTTGGAAATTATGGGGCAGTAAAGAGGTAAAAGGTGGTCTGGATGGGTTTTTATAGTAGGTGATAAGAGAGAGAAAGATCGATTCAAATCTCTTATGGAAATATGGAAGGGTTTTTGAGTGACTGATTGGTGATAGTTGGGACGTGCGATGATCACGTAGGAGAGAGAGTGTCAGATTCCTAGGATCACGCCGCCCAATAAGCGCCGGTTCAGAGAGAGGAACCGTTTCCATTTCCACACGCGCCATTAATGCCAGATGGATGACGCTTCAATACTGCACACGCGTCCAAATGTGTCAGAAAAAGCGCGACCTCTTCAAATTCACGCGCCCGCCTTTTTTTTTTTTTTTTTACCGTCGTTTGAATTTCTATCCTTTGAACTTCCGCCGCGTCAGCATCTTTTTGTCTTTTTCCCTTTTGAATCAGCTGTATTCAATTGAGGACCCACGTGGCTAATTTTTGGCCACAACTTCATTAGTAATCCCTCAGTAATAAACCAGCCTGTAAAATAATTAGTAACGGAATTTTGAAAATCTAGGATTTTCGTGCTAAGAGTGTAAAAGATAAGGAAATAAAGCAACTCTTTTTGGAATAATCTGTGATGTCAATTATGACACGAAACTGATGATCCCGGGCACGAATCTCTTCCTTCAAGAGCAAGAAAGACCTCAAAGTGTTAGTGTGGAATCCCGTTGAATTACGATCAAACATTTATTAATAAATGTTGAAAGGCTTCTTTTAATAAGACTAATTAAGGGTGGTTTCGCTTTGATTCAACAATTCAATTCTTGATATAAGAACAAAAGTGAACAAAGTACTTGTGAGACCGGTGTAGTCTGTTGAACAAGTAGGTTGGAGTTGATTTTTAAGTGACTTGGATAAGTATAAAATCTCAGATAAAAATTATAACTGGATCCCATGGGAAGAAATGTTATGGTGTGTAACAATTTCATTGGAATCGAAAAAAAAAAAATTGAGATTTCATGAAGGTACATTCGTCAATTCATTGGTGAAAACTTGATCAAATTAATTTGTCACCGTCAATTCTTTGGTGTTGAATTTTAGGTTTCACTCAGCTCGTAGTGGCACGAAACTAAGATCATAAACACAGATGTTGTGTAACCATAAACCTCAGTGGTAGTTTCTGAGAGTCTCAAGGGTTACAGTGATGAAACGAATGTTATGGAGAATTGTAATGGGGATGGTGAAAGAAGACATAGTACCTCTGCTGCGAAAGAAAGGACCAAGCAGGAGACTCTTAACTCATGTGAGAAGAGTGTGAGGTAGCTCACGATTAGAATAAATAAGTTAGCCTTATTGGGAAGACAAGGTTTGTGTATACCAAGTCGTGAAGGCAATTATTCAAAATCTTATGAGGCTTGGGACACATACAGCAGCATGCTTCTAGGGACACTTAAGTAATTCAGCAAATATATCCCCATAAGTAAACGAACATACAAAAAAAATAAAAACATATTTTTGGAGTGTTTGAAATTTATATATAAAAAAAAATAAAAAAAATAAAATTAAAAAATAGAAAAGAAAGAAAAAAAAATAAGACAAGAAGAAAAAAAAAAAAATTTGATTCAAAAAAAAAAAAAAATGGAAAACCGAACCCAAACGTTCGGTTGGTTTCGGTTGGAAAAAGTTGAAAAACCGAACCCGAACCTTCGGTTGGTTTCGGTTCAGGAAAATTTTGAAAAACCGAACCCGAACCTTCGGTTGGTTTCGGTTCAGGAAAATTTTGAAAAACCGAACCCGAACCTTCGGTTGGTTTCGGTTCTTGAAAATTTTGAAAAACCGAACCCGAACCTTCGGTTGGTTTCGGTTCTTGAAAATTTTGAAAAACCGAACCCGAACCTTCGGTTGGTTTCGGTTCTTGAAAATTTTTTAAGAAACCAAGAAGTTTAGAGATAATAAAAAAACTTGTTACGTAAAGAAAAATAAATTTTGCACAAGAAATATATAACACAGAAAAACTACCTTTGAAGTAATGAGCGAGTCAGATGGTTGAACCGAACCCGAACGTTCGGTTGGTTTCGCTTCTTACGATTGAGATTGAGTGGTAGTGTGAGGAACTGATTCTGATTCCATCATACCGAGCCCTTGTAATATTTTATTGAATGATGCTTCAGGAAGAGCTTTGGTAAAGACATCAGCCAGTTGATCAGTGGTTCTTACGAAGTGAACTTCGACATTTCCATCTTCCACATGATCTTTGATGAAGTGATACCTTAGTGCTATGTGTTTGGTTTTAGAGTGTTGCACTGGGTTATGACAGATCCTAATTGCACTTTCAGAGTCACAATATAGTGGGATCTTCTTCATATTGAGTCCATAGTCTCGAAGTTGACTCTGGATCCAAATCACTTGTGATGTGCAGGATGCAGCGGCAATGTATTCCGCTTCAGCAATAGACAGCGACACACATGTTTGTTTCTTGGATTGCCAGCTAACCAACTTCCCATCAAGAAATTGACAGCCACCAGTTGTGCTTTTGCGGTCGAGTCCACATCCTCCAAGGTCAGCATCAGAATAGGCTTGAACGAAAAAGCCTGAATTGGATGGATACCATAGACCTAAGGAGGCGGTTCGCTTGAGATAGCGTAGGATGTTCTTCACTGCCAGCATGTGAGGTTCGCGTGGGTTAGCCTGAAATCGAGCACAGTAACACACAGAAAACATGATATCAGGTCTGCTAGCAGTTAGATACATCAATGAGCCTATCATTTGACGATAGAGTGTGATGTCAATAGCCGGTTTATCTAGTGAAAGGGTCAGCTTGGTGCCGAATGCCATTGGGACTTTGACTTTTGAGTCTCCCATCATTCCAAACTTCGCTAGGAGAGTCTTAGTGTAAGCTTCCTGATTGATAAAGATGCCTTCGGGTCCCTGTCTTATGTTTAAACCAAGGAAAAAGTTAATAGGACCCATTGAGCTCATTTCAAACTTAGTCTCCATCAACTTTCTGAATTCAGCTGTTAAGCTGGGATTCGTGGAGCCAAAGATGATGTCATCGACATAAATTTGAACTATCATAAGGTGGTTACCTTCCTTTTTACGAAAGAAGGTTGGGTCAACCGAACCTTGTTTGAATTTGGACATCTTCAAAAATTTTGTAAGCGTTTCATACCAGGCTCTCGGAGCTTGTTTGAGGCCGTACACAGCTTTATCCAGAATGTAGCAATGATTTGGATACTTTTCGTTCACGAACCCAGGAGGTTGCTCCACATACACAGTTTCTTCAAGTTCTCCATTGAGAAATGCACACTTGACGTCCATTTGGAAAACCTCAAAGTTTTTGTGAGCAGCATAGGCCAGAAATATTCTAACTTATTCTAGCCTAGCTACTGGAGCGAACGTTTCTTCGTAATCTATCCCTTCCTCCTGACAGTATCCCTTGACCACCAGACGAGCCTTGTTCCTTATGACATTACCTTCCTTGTCCATTTTGTTTCTAAAGACCCATTTAAGACCAACAACCGAAGCATCTGGAGGAGTTGGAATGAGGCGCCAGACTTTGTTCCTTTCAAACTCATTCAGTTCGTCTTGCATCGCTTGAACCCAATCAGAGTGATCGAGGGCAGTGTTCACTGTCTTCGGTTCAACTTTTGATACGAATGAGTTAAACATACAAAACTCAACTTTTGAGAATAAGGATGTCTGTTTTGCCTTCAGTTGAGATCGGGTCAGAACCTTTTCAGATACATCACCAACTACTTGGGAGATAGGATGATCTCTGGTCCATTTTGTGAGAGGAGGGTAATTCGGATCGAAGGTTGGATCTAGTTCAGCATTGATCATCTCTTCGGGCTCAGATTGGCTATCGTCATCATTCGTCATATCATCATGCTCCCCCTCAATTGATGAGTCTTGAGAAACATGAGTTTCAGGGGTGTCTTGTGGTGTTGGAGTTTCAGGCATTGAAGCACCTTCGTTTGGAGGGGCACCTTCGGTTGGAGAAGTACCTTCGGGTGGTGTTGTAGAGCTTTGCTCCCCCTCGATATGAGAACTTGGCTCCCCCTCGACTGAAGCATTGTTGGTTGGAGAGTCATCAGTGGGCGATTCTCCTTCATGCATTCTTCTTGCAGTATCTTCGACAATCTTATTCATATGATCTATCTTGTTGTCAGCTGCACCTGCTTCGGAGAGAGAAGCTTTTTCCGGTTCGTCAAAGAGATCCAGAAAGTTCTCGTACATATTGGCGATCGAGACTGTGACTTGACCAGTTTGAGGAAAGATTTCCCTGGCAGTGTCATCTATGGCCTGTAGCTTCTTGACAAAGCTATCGTCGAAGGTCACATAGTATGTCTCTTCAATCCTTCTTGATCGTTTGTTTAGGACCCTGTATGCCTTTGAAGTGAGTGAGTAACCCAGAAAGATTCCCTCGTCAGCCTTGACATCAAACTTGTTGCGGTGTTCTTTAGAGTTAAAGATGAAACACCTTGAGCCAAACACGTGGAAAAATTTCACGTTGGGTTTTCTGTTATTTATTATCTCATATGGTGTGAGCGTGAATCGCTTGTTGAGATAGGACCTGTTTTGTGTATAACAAGCAGCAGAAATAGCGTCAGCCCAAAAATAAAGAGGTAAGGAAGCGAAACTTAGCATAGTTCGGGCAGCTTCACACAACGATCGGTTTCGTCTTTCGACTATTCCGTTCTGCTGTGGTGTGTAAGGAGCTGAGAAATTATGACTGATTCCCTTTTCTGCAAGAAACACTTCAAACTCTTTGTTCTTGAATTCGAGACCATTGTCGCTCCTTATGTTGCGAACGACCTTCTTGAGCTGGACCTCAATTTGTTTGATGAACACTTTCAGCTTTTGAGTCGCTTCAGATTTGAGCTTTAGAAAGAACACCCATGTAAATCGAGAGAAGTCATCAACGATAACAAGAATATACTTGCTACCACCGATGCTTTCAATAGATGAAGGACCACACAAATCGATATGAAGCAATTCGAGTGGTTCAACAACTTTTGTGTTAATTATGGATGGGTGACTTTGACGACTCTGCTTTCCCATTTCGCATGCAGCACACAAATGCTCTCTGTCGAACTTGAGCAATGGAAGACCCCTAACATGACCTCCAGTGACAAGTCGGTTGATATCCTTGAAATTGAGATGAGAGAGTCTTCGGTGCCACAACCAGCTTTCGTTGGATTGAGCTTTTGATAGCAGACATATGGCTGGATTTCCTTTGATGGGTTTCATGTTCAGAGGAAACATTTCACCCTTTCGCTCTGACTTCAGAATCACTTTCTTTGTCTTTTTCTCTATGATTTCCGAACCTTCATCATCGAATGAAACTTTGAGACCAGTACCTCCAACAAGCTGAGATACACTGATAAGGTTATGTTGAAGTCCTTCCACATAGGCCACCTTTCTTATGGTAAAATCACCATTCGTTATCATCCCATATCCCTTTATGGTGCCGAAAGAGTTATTACCAAACTTAACGTTGCCACCATTTGCAAGAGATCTGTATTCCCTGAGTTCCTCCTTCCTTCCTGTCATGTGACGCGAGCAGCCACTGTCGATGTACCATTCTTCGTCAAACTGCTCGTCACTTATAACCTGCAAAAAATTAAGCAGATTTAGGAACCCAAAGTTTCTTGGGTCCATGTGAGCTTTTCATGGGAACAGGAATAGTGAGAGAGATGTCAACTAGATATGTTCGTTTTATTAGAGTTGTTTCATCTTTCCTTTTAATGGTAAATACTTTTATTTTATGAACATTAGGGATGTTCGTTTTGGACTCAGGTTTGGATTCATCGACCTTTTGCTTTCCCTTCTGTTCAGCTGAAGAATGAGGTTTTCGAGGGCAAGCGTGATTAGTTTTGGAACTAGATGGAGATGAATGAGTAGAAGTGAAAGAACGAGAAGAATTAGGAAGAGAGGATTTGGATTTGGATGGAGATGTCTTCCTTGCTGATGACTCTAGGTGACCCTTTTGCTTTTGATCGTTGGTGGGGTTAACCTTTGAGTCTTGTTCCTTTTTCATTTTGGAGCCGAACCTCTGTGTTCGGTTGGTGTTGTTCTTGGAACCGAACCTTTGGTTTCGGTCGAAGTCCTTTTCAGAACCGAACCTTGGCTTTCGGTTGGTATCTTCTTGTGAACCGAACCTTGGCTTTCGGTTAATATCTTCTTGCGAACCGAACCTTGGTTTTCGGTTAGTGGAACTTTCAGGCTTTCGTACAGGATTGTTTTCATACTTCAGATTCTTGTCCTTGTGTGTATAGTATGCGTTCTGGGAGTGCCAGAATTGTTTTCTTTCAGAAAGATTTTTCCTGTATCTTTGGTTCCTCTCTATCTTCTTATCCCTCATCTGCTTAGGTTGATGATGAACGTTCGCTCTTGTTTTTGCTGTAACTTTGACTGATTCCTTTTGAGCTTCAGGAGTTTTTCTTTGTGCAGAAGGAACAGATGGAATATCTGAAGAAGATTCAGTTTGCCTTGAGGAAGTGGAAGGAGTATCTGATGAAGTTTCGCTTCGAGCTGTAGGTGTTGAAGGAATGTCTTCTTTTGCTAAACAATCATCCTCTTGAGGAATTTCTTTGGTACCACTTGTACTTGGTTCACTGAAATTATCAGGCTTGTTCAAGGGTTCAGGTATGTACCTCCCTTTCTTCATCCAGGAGGTTCTTTCAGAAAGACCAACGGTTTCGTTTCCATTATCAATAGGAGCTTCCCAGAAATACTCATCACAAGCATCAGCATTGTCTTCGTTAACAATAGCTGTGAGTTCAGCTGTTTGATGTTCGGTTACTCCAGTCACCTTGTATACTTGATTTGGAGTGGTCCTGACCTTTTGATACACAACAGCTTTTTCTACTAATTTCGGGGACTTTTGTTGGGACAATCTAGCGAATTCCACAGAATTTTCAGAAATAAGGTTTTTGTGGTTTTCAGTTTCGCTTTTAATAAATTCTGAGCAGTCAACCGTATCCTCCACAGAAATTTCACTCAAGTTTTCGTCCTCATTAAGCTCAGATGAATTTTCAACATCGATTTTGTTTTCTGAGCTTACGTTGGCGTTAAGAGAGTTAAATTTTTGCATGGTTTCGGTTCTCAGTTTAAGTCGGTCATTTTCGTCCAAAAGGTTTTTGAGCATGTCCTTGTGGTCTTTGGACTTAATGAAGGACTCAATTTTGTCCAGTCCATACATATAGGTTGGATTGACATCATCAGACGATATCACACTTTCACAATTGTAAGCTTCGGCATCGATTTCATCCTCCTTAAATTCTAGAAAGGGCAAAATCATGCGATGGATCTTTTGACCTATCTCACAGTCCAAGTGAAGTTGAGTAATATTGGAATATAAACGTTTAGCTATTAAACAAAAAACATTTCGTTGTTTAAACAATTTCAAATTGTCTCTCTGCAAATAAATGTTTTCGTCTTTAACTTTAATTAATTCCGACTCTTTTAACTCAATCCACATTCGCCGCTCCTCACTCTTCGACGCCGCCCTGCTTAATTGATCAGTCAGGTTAGAATTGGTGACTCGAGTTTGAGTTAGGCTACTATCTAAATGAGAAATTCTTGTATTGATATTTTTTAGTTCTTTCTCGTAAGAGGATGGTGGTACTTTAAATGAAATAAAAGCAGATTGTACCTTCTTTATCAGTTCATCGAGTTCATTGAACTGCTGGCTGAGTGGTTTAGCCGTAAAGCACATATCCTCCTGCACCTTCGGTCCATTGCTTCCTCCATCGGTGTTGTATCCCCTCATTTGAGACACTTCAGTCACCATGAAGCATTTTCCACCACTGCTTTCCTCCTTAGCCACATATGCATTTCCATGAGTAGGCTTTCTCACTTCTTCGTCTTCTGAGTCAGTAGACCAAACTTCAGTGCTACCGAACTCATCGTCATTGACCGAACCCTGCACAATAAGAGCATTAATAGAAGGGTTAGCGGTAGACTTCTTCTTTCTTAACTCATCCAATCTCTTCTGCAGCACAGCTTCCTCATCATTTCCATTGTCCTTTTCAGCCATCTTCTTAAGAACACAGTCCTTAGCGTAGTGGTTCTTGCCACCACAATAGAAACAGCTTACTCTGGAATCGCCATCTGCTTTCGGTTCCTTTTTGGGCTCCTCAGCTTTCGGTTCATTGTTTGCTTTTTTTGAGCTGTAACTCCCCTGCCAGTTTCGGTTTTTGTTGCTGGGGAATCTCTTCTTTATGAACCTCTTAGGATTGGATACCATCATGGCATAATCCTCAGTTGAGAGGTCATATTCATCCAAGTTGAGCTCTTCATCCTCCACCATAGCTTTACTTTTAGATAGGAGGGCCAACAAACCAAGACTAGAGACAACATTCTTCTCTTGAACCACATTCTTCTCTTGGGACTTTAGAATACCTACCAGTTTTGCCAAAGAATATGATTTAAACTGTTCATGGGCTTTGACTGTGGAAACAACTGCTCTCCATTCAGATCGCAGTCCATTCAAGAAAGTAACCTTTTGTTCGATAAGCTTCCTTTCAATGTCGTGTTTGATCATCTTGCTGAGAAGATGATTGAAGCGATCAAACGTCTGGGTCACAGTTTCTTCGGCCCCTTGCCTGAATTCACCAAATTCAGATAGAAGTAAGGTTTGGATGGAATGTTCAAGATCTTCGTCTGTGGAATACAGTTCACGAAGTCTATCCCACACTTCCTTTGCCGTAGTGCATGAGCTGACCAGCCTGAATGTGTCGGACTGAAGGGCGAATCTGATCAACCTAAGTGCCTTAATATTACACTGGAGTTTGTCTTTTTCATCTTGCGCGATATTCGTCACGTCCTTGAGTAGATCATTGTACTCTTTTTGCGTCTTAATGATTCTGGACGACGTAGAATGAGAAAACGGTCCACTGATGATGGCTTCCCATATGAGATAACCATTGTCCTCCGATCCAATCACATAATCTGCGAAATGATGCGCCCATACTTCATAGTCATGGGTGTACAAGATTGGAATCTTTGTCGTCGAACCGATGTTGTTGGAAATATTAATAGGGTTTGATTGCGTTGCGTCCATAATGATCGTAAAAACTTGTTCAAAGATCAGACTTGTAATAAAGCAGATTAGGGCAAAACAATAAATACTAAGATACGTCAATTAAGATGACGGCTCAATAAATATCGATGATTGCGGAAAACCCTAATGGAAATCTTTTTCACAGAAAAGATGTGTATCGATTACACAGCCTCCTGCTCTGATACCAATTGATGAGATTAAATCAACTTTTAATCTATAAAGATCGATTAGATCTTGAACAAGTATATGAATATGAAACTTCAAGAACGCAATATTAATAACAAGGCAGAACGAAACAATAAGAACAAACAGCTTGAATCAAATGTGTCGAATGATTAAATAAAATCCTTAGAAGAGCTCGATTAAGAACATCAACTGTAAAGAATTAGAAGATTACAAGAAAGCAATATCGTAAACTCTGGAATGCTAAAACTGAAATCTTGAATCTTAACCTAATATGCATGCAAGCGATAACTTATATACAATACATAAAAGGCTCTCGGTTGGACAGGCCCAAACCAGAGAATACAAGGCTAATCTACGAGCCCAAAAGACGCAATACAAAACAGAACTTCAGCCCAACAATCTCCCCCTTTGCGTCAATTTGGAGCGAGACCTTCACTTCTTACTTGGGCCGGCGGCTGAAGCTGGTACCTTCTTCTTCACGGTACTAAACAGACACTTGGTTATGGAAAGGATGGTCTGTCTAAACCGAATGTACCAATTGATCATATCTTCAAAGTATTTGATGTCATCAGCCGAATTGTCCTTACACCGCTTGACGATTGATAGGACGTGTTCCAAGCAGGTAGTGGTGTAGAGGTGCTTGTCAGCTAACGTGAACAGACATTTCTGTCCTTCGGCTCTGGTGAACATCACAGAGTTTCGCCTCGAATCTATCTTGCCCATTTTCATCGTGTTTAGATCACTGGCCGATCCCACAGGCTTGACTTTCGGTTTCTTCTTAAATACTGTGGCAACCTCCTGATCCATTAGGGCCACCTCCATGATATAGCATGCTAGCATCCTTTTGACATGGTCTAAGATGGGACCATATTCGGCTTCGTTTGTCAGCAGGATGTTGTACAAGACTATCCAATCATGACGGTTCAGATTGGGCAGATCCGCCAGAGAGATCATGTGAGCAGTTCTTGCAGATCCTCGGATAAGCTTGAACTTGACGTTTGTGAATCTCCCCACGGCAAAAGGCTTCATCACCCGAACATTGACAATCTTCTGGGCGCTCCATGTAAGGAATTGAGGGCGAGCGGCCTCCAGGTAAAAGTCAATGAGCTCCCTGTCAAGCTCATCGTTCGGATGCGGGACTTCGAAAATGTTGGAGAAGGCGTGGAAGATGAACGCCTTTCGAGTCAGCGGCATATCAAATTGCGAATCGACCGAGTTGATGCAGTCGAACGATATCACCGGCTCGAGCCATAGTATGCTTGGAGTCTCTATGGCCTCTTTTATCAACCGATCCCTGGTCCAGGCAGGGAAGAGCAACTTTCGGCTCTCAAGGAGATCGTTGGCTTCTTTTTGTTTACGTTCGGCTTCTTCAGCTTCACGTGCCACACGACTGACATCGTCATCAGTATTGCGACTGTTCTTTCTCTTTAACATGTCCGCAATAGTCTCCTTGTCTTCATTTTCATCTTCATCTCCTCCCTCTGCAATGTTTTTACCCTTGTCCTTCACACCCGAACCCGAGGCATGACCATTTGGGGGTGGTTCGGTTGTGTGAGTTGCTTTTGAGGAAGGAGGTGGTTTCGATCCTTTCTTCTCATCTCCCCCTTGTTTCGGAATGGACACGAAACTGGGTAGGCCTTCAATTTTACTCAATAGATCCATGGCCGGAGAGAGTTTCTCAGCGAGGGTACGCCTCACCGAGTGATTGAGGATGGGGTCGTGTGCTTCGAGGATGTTAGATAGAGCGGCGTGGACATCCGAAACACACGTCTTGATGATTTCCCTTTCGGATCGAAGAGCCTCCAATTGTTGTTCGGAGTTGGAAAGTTGGGTGCTCTTGACCTTGAGGGCAGTAGTCTTACTCGCCAGCAATTAAAGCTTTATTCTTTGGATCTGGAAGTTGAGAAGTTGGTAAATAAAATGGAGATGAAGAAATCCATGAGATTAGATGTCAAGCAAATTGAATTGCCCCCAACTCATACAAAATTGTCTCCATCCCTTGTTCAACCACCCGAATTGGAATTGAAGGTCTTACCTCAACACTTGAAGTATGCCTACTTGGGAAAGAATGAAACCCTTCCGGTTATCATTTCAACTCACTTAACCGAAATTGAAGAAGAGCAACTCATCAAGGTGTTGAAGGAGCATAAAGAAGCCATGGGTTGGACGATTGCGGATATTAAAGGATTGAGTCCCTCCACTTGTATGCACAAGATCTTAATGGAGGATGAATGCAAGCCAAGTCGGGACGCACAAAGAAGGTTGAATCTGCCAATGATGGAAGTAGTTAAGAAAGAGATTTTGAAGCTCCTAGATGCGGGGATGATCTATCCAATCTCAGATAGCAAGTGGGTAAGCCCGGTGCAAGTCGTTCCAAATAAGACGGGAATCATGGTGGTCGAGAACAACAAAGGTATGATGGTCCCCACCCGTGTGCAAAACGGGTGGAGAGTATGTATTGACAACCGTAAGCTCAATGCAAGCACACAAAAAGATCATTTCCCATTGCCTTTCATTGACCAAATGTTAGAAAGGTTAGCGGGGAAATCTCATTATTGTTGTCTTGACGGGTATTCCGGTTTTCACCAAATCCCGGTGGCATCGGAAGACCAAGAAAAGACGACATTTACATGTTCATTTGGTATTTTTGCATACTGGAGAATGCCATTTGGATTGTGTAACGCCCCGGCTACATTCCAACTTTGTATGGTTAGTATCTTTTCGGAATACATTGAAAACACAATTGAGGTTTTTATGGATGATTTCACGGTATATGGCAACTCTTTTCAAGAATGTTTGACCAATCTTACAAATTTTTTAAAAAGATGCATTGAAACAAACTTGGTTTTGAATTTTGAGAAATGTCATTTCATGGTGTCAAGGTCTCATTTTGGGTCACATTGTGTCTAAAAAAGGAATTGAGGTAGATAAGGCCAAAATTGATGTTATTTAAAGCTTACCTTACCCGACTTGTGTTCGGGAAGTTCATTCTTTTTTGGGCCATGCAGGTTTCTACCGAAGGTTCATCATGGATTTTTCAAAGATAACAAGATCAATGTTC
Organism: Lactuca sativa; assembly: GCF_002870075.4. Classification (NCBI taxonomy): domain Eukaryota; kingdom Viridiplantae; phylum Streptophyta; class Magnoliopsida; order Asterales; family Asteraceae; genus Lactuca; species Lactuca sativa. The sequence continues at coordinate 250,453,085 of NC_056627.2, read as the reverse complement.
CAACTCTTGCAAAAGGAGGTTGATTTCGAGTTCAATGAGGCGTGCAAAGAAGCTTTTGACAAGCTCAAAGAGTTGCTTACATCCGCTCCCATCATGCAAGCACCAAATTGGGATCTCCCTTTCGAGATCATGTGTGATGCAAGCAACTATGCGATAGGCGCCGTTTTGGGTCAAAAGAATGGGAGGGTCTCCCACATGATCTATTATGCATCAAGGACACTAGACAATTGTCACACTCCAAAACCTGAACGGCGGAATCGTTCGGGGGTGGAGGACGTCATGTATAATATCACAACAATGCAAAGTAGTAAACAAGCAACAACATCATCCATTGCATTAATAATATAATTTCATACAAGTGTGTTCTGTCAAGTTATATAGACACCAAAAGTACATCAAAATAAAAGAGGAGTCTTGAACAAGCTCCTTCTTCTCAAAAACCTGGCACCGGTACCTGTCTATTGGTGACCTAAGAATACAAGTTATTTTGAAAGCGACTATCAGCTTTAAAGCTGGTGAGATCATAAGTATATTAGTGTCGTAGTTTGTATGAAAGCATTTGTAAGATGTTTGTAAGATGTAATGTATAAGTTTTGTAAAGTTTGTATTTATTTGAACTATCCTAGAAAACCCTATGTTTCCTACTAAGAGTAGCCTTTTACCAAGGCGTCTAGTAACTGTGTGTCTCATGTAAGAGTGTGTATTTTCCCAAATCTGACTATCATTAACCAAAAAATAGTTTTTACATTACCGTGCATCGTGTGAATGTTCACAAAGTGAATGTAATGGGATAAATATTATAGTATTGTAGTGTTGTATTAAGTAACTACTGCCGTACTAACTACCTTAAACCAATTGTTATTTAAAGTACCATGTGATCAGCCTGTACCCTGCTACCGACTCAATAGTAAAACGACGATGTAAGACGCCGTAAGTAATGACATTTGGCACCCATAGACTTGCAAGTCTCACTGTAGCGAGCATCAAGGTGTAGGATAGTGAATCCAGTATAGATCTATATGCAAACTCATACGGTCCTCAATTAAGGAGATTCTGGATACAAAAGCGGTCATGGCAGGTAGTGCCATGACCCATTTAATGGCTCACATAACTGAATGTAATGTATATGTAATGTATGTGCTAGCTGTATTGTGTGTTCTTCCTCTTTCTAGCCTGTATGTTTGTTTCTCATCACTATATATTATGACTCATATATGAACTGACTCTTTATATGATTCATTGTTCTTGTATTAGTAATAGTAAAACCCTAAACTACACCTATTGTAGTTTACTAGTAATATAACTTGTACGTATGAACATGGAAGTATACCCTTGCTACCCACGGGTATTGAATTGACTGGAAGGACCTTTAATGACTATATATGTACACATGATATATAACTAATATTTAAACGACCTTCGGACGGACACTCGATACCTCACCAGACCACATCCTGATAAGTTATTAATTAACTTGATGATCGATTAGATCTTCTTAACAGGTAATGCGATGAAGTAAAAACAGTAAATAACACAAGTATAGATCAAGATGTGTCGAATGATTAGATCAAACAATCCTCAGCAGAGCTCGACTAAGAACTTCCGTTGTAGAGGATTTTAGGGTTACAAGAACGATAACAATAAACTTGCTAAATGATTCTCTGGTCGTTATATTCTATCGTTACATTCTAGGATGCATGCAAGCTCCTATATATACTAAAACCTACTAAACTCACGGATGGACAGGCCCATACCGGAGATACAAAATGGACTAGCTAACGAGCACAATAGACGCAATACTTAACACAAAACACGACCCAACACATCCCAACGGGGAAAAGGAAATAGAGCGGACTGGCCTTCCTAAGCCTTTTAAACATTGCTTATATAACTACACATACATAGACATGTACTAGATAATAAGTATAAAAGAGTTTAAGTAATAGTATTTGATAAGTAAAAGAGTTTGTAAAACAGTTTGAAGCAAAACAGTTTGATAAACAGTTTGAACAGTAAGAAAACCACTGGTTTTGTAGTTATTAATCACATGTGATTGATGTAATAACTACAAGTATTTCACTTGTATTCCCCCCCCCCCCCCCCCATAAAATCATTTAAAAACATTTAAACCATTGATTAGGGGTATGAACTCACCTGTAGTGAGTGCTACGGATGAACTGAAGGTGTAGGATTGCTAGGTGTCAAGTGAAGTCTTGAACACACTCTATGATCCTAGTTAACATATAATATCACATATATGTATCCATTTAGTCTTTAAACAACTAATAAACAAGTCAAGACACCCTAGGACATGCTAAACACTTTATACAAGTGTTATTAGTCTCAAGTATTGCATCTAAGTGTTGTAGGGAAGGGCTAGTGTGCTTGGGGTTCAAGGAACACTCCTTTAAAGAGTTTACCATTTTGTGATCACTAGAAAAAGGGTTTAAGGTCTTAAGCCCTCCCCCTTTGTGACCATTCGTTGTTTGAAGCCTTCTAAGCCAGTCTAAGCATTCCTACTTCATGTTTAAGCCTTAGGAAGTGTTGTGTGGCATCAAAACACTCCTAAATGGAGTTTACGGTCTATAGACCATTTCTCCATGAGTTTACTACCATAAACTCTCATGGACTTAGGTACTTTGATGTTTTCAAGTCCTAAACACTTCAACATAATAGCATAGGTTAGATTCTAGGCATAAGGAGTAAATATGGGACATTTATACACCTTTTGGGGTGTTTACGGTTTTCGGAGATCCCCAAACCGTAAACAAATAAAAATGAGTGTTTTCTTGTGCTTTTTGTGTTATAAACCCATCAAGGAAGGATCTAGACTTGTTACAAAGTCTTGTGAAGTACCTAGGCACCCTAAGGCACCACTTTGCACCATAACTTGGTGTTTACGGTTCAAGAATCTTGAACCGTGAACACCTTGTTCTTGGTGTTCTTGGGTGATTTCCTTGATGTTAAGATGTATAGCAAGCTTTAAAGGACCCTAGGATAGAATTACTTACTATGTGGAAGCTTGAAAGGAGCTAAAAGTCCAAGAACACTAGTATGTGTTGTTGGTTTTCTTGGTGAAAAGGAAGAATCAACCTTTTTGGAATGATTTCACGGTTAGAAGTGTTTTAAATCACTAGATCTAAGCATATAATCACTTAAGGAAGCTAGAAAAACTTACTAGATTGAAGATCTTGAAAATATTTTTGGATGATACTTGAGAGAGAATGGTTTTGGATCTTGAGAAGTTTTGGAAAAAGTGAAAATAATGACTAGATCTTCTATATATACTCTCAGATTTAGGGTTTTTGTCAGAAAATATTTTATTCAAGCAGTAAACTCTAATCTCTTAGAGTTTTGGAATAACTGTATTGCATAATAACCCTAGTGCATCCTCTCTCCTATTATCACTAAAGTGTGAAATCCTAAAATACTCAAACTTACTCTAAAAAGTCTAAAAATTGACAACAACTGTTCTGACTTCTATTGACTTGATATGTTTGTACAGAATAGAAATTTCGGGTTGTCACAACAATGCTCAAAGCAGCTACTTTACCACGGAGAAGGAGCTATTGGCCATAGTGTTCACTTTGGAGAAGATTCGGCAATATCTACTTGGCACCAAAGTTATAGTGTATTCGGATCATGCAGCTCTCAAGTACTTGATGACAAAGAAAGATGCAAAACTGACACTCATCCGGTGGATCCTATTGTTACAAGAATTTGACATGGAAATCCGGGACAAGAGCGGATGTGAGAACCTCGTCGCCGATCATCTAAGCCGGATCACTTCAAATGAAACTCCTCTCCCGTTGCGGGACAAATTTCCGGATCAGCATCTCTTTTCCCTTACTCAATCTATTCCTTGGTATGCCGATATCGTTAACTTTTTGGGCACAAAAAGGTATCCCAACACATTCACACGTGCTCAAAAAGACAAGCTCAAAAGTGATGCAAAATACTATGTGTGGGATGAGCCTTATTTGTGGAAACATTGTCCCGATCAAATCATTAGGCGATGTGTACCCCAACAAGAGCATCAATCTATTTTGCAATTATTTCATGAATTTGCTTGTGGGGGACACTTCTGACCTAGCCGAACCTTGAGAAAGGTTCTTGAATGTGGACTATTTTGGCCAACCATGTCACGCGACTGTTACTTGTTTTGCAAAAGTTATGAACGGTGTCAAATGACGGGAAACATTTCGCAAAAGAACCAAATGCCCCAAAATCCAATCCTTGTTTGTGAAATTTTTGACGTATGGGGGATTGATTTTATGGGCCCATTTCTCGTCTCATTTGGCAACGTTTATATTTTGCTCGCGGTTGACTATGTTTCTAAATGGGTGAAGCCAAAGCCACAAGATCGGACGATGCCAAAACGGTTATCGAATTTTTGAAGTTTAATGTTTTTGCGAGATTTGGTGTGCCTAGAGCTTTGATTAGTGATCGAGGGACGCATTTTTGTAACAAGATGATGGAGGCTCTATTGAAGAAGTACAACATGAACCACCGTGTTTCAACAACCTATCACCCTCAAACGAATGATCAAGCAGAGGTTTCGAATCGTGAAGTGAAGAGTATACTTGAGAAAACAGTGAATCCCTCAAGAAAAGACTGGAGTTCAAGGCTTGATGATGCCTTGTGGGCCTATCGGACCGCGTACAAGACCCCGATAGGAATGTCCCCGTTTAGGTTGGTCTTTGGAAACCCATGTCATCTTCCCGTGGAATTGGAAAACCGTGCATTTTGGGCGGTCAAATAATGCAATTTCAACATCGATGAGGCAGGAAGGCATAGGAAACTTCAACTCCAAAAGCTAGAAGAATTGAGAAACGACTCCTATGAAAACGCAAGGATTTACAAGGACAAAAGGAAGCTCTTCCACGACAAATCCATCACCCGGAAGCATTTTGAACCGGGGCATAGGGTCTTACTATACCATTCGCGATTGAAGTTATTTCCAGGAAAGCTAAGGTCAAGATGGATTGGACCTTTTGTTGTGATAAAGACCTTTGACCATGGGGCAGTAAAAATTCAAAGCAAAAAGACGGGACAAAATTTCAAAGTCAATGGGCATTGGTTGAAGCCATTCTATGAAGGTTTTAGTACTAATGCTCTCGAAATCATCCATTTGGATGTCCCGATGTGTTGAAGCAAGCCAGGAAGCACGTCTCGCCAAAGACGTTAAAGAAGGGCATTTTTGGAAAGCAATATGCTTTCAACCTTTTTCAAATTCAAATAAATCATTTTTGCAAGGCGTTATTTTTGGGATTCAAATAATTTTTTTTTGAAAGGTTTCACCAATCGTTCCCCGTTTTACTCCAAATTTTGTCAAAATTTTGAAACCGGGCCTTACGGGGATCGTTTTGGCTTCAAAATCATGTTTTTTGGAAAAATCTCATTTTTGATGTGCAGGCATACCCATGGCCTGTGTGGCTTGTAGGCTTAAGGCGTGCGCGGCCCGCGTAGGTCAAGGGTCATATTGGGGAACAACACCTGCGGCTAGCCCGTGGCCTGAGCATTGCCCGCATGAAAGGTTAGAAAGTTCAGAAGTTTTCCAGCAACTAGACACGGCCTACCCGCGGCCCGCGCCTAGCCCGCGTAGATCAATACTCAAATTCCAATAGGTACCCGCGGCCTGCCCGCGGCCCGAGTGCTACCCGCGTAGACGGCTACATTGTTCGCTGTGGATTTGCCAGGTATTGGAGGCTAGACGCGGCCAGCACGCGGCCCGCGCCCTACCCGCGTGTTGGTCGTTTGACTGATCTTTTACGCTGCTGACTGCTTTGACTTTCGTTGACCAAGGGGTTTAATGAGTTGACAAACATTGCCCGGATTTGACCCTTCTTGAGCATAGATTAAACTCCTCCAGCACCCTTCTTCTTCATTCTAACCAAACAAAATCCCCCAATTTCTCTCTAAAAGCTCAAGAACTCCACAACCACTTCTCACAAAAATCCATTTTCCCGGAGTTCTACCGGTCGGAATCTCGTGAAACCACCGCCATTCTTCACCATTTTTCACCCTCTACAAACCCCACCCAAATTATGGTCCGATCTGTGGCCGGAATTCCAGGCACCACCACCATTGGAGATTCCGAGCACGGGGTTTTGTTTCTCACCTCAAGGGCTTTCTAACCATATCAATCTTTCCGCAAAAACTCATGAAAAATTTTCCATCTAATTTCGGGTGCCACCACTATAGTCGCCGGAAAGTCATCTTGAAGCTAGTTTGTGGGGTTGTTTTAGCAATTAAAGCGTCAAATACGGAGCAAAATTGCAAGCTTGGGGTGTGTCTTGACGAAATCTTTTTGGTGGCACTAATTCATCCCGGGTCTAAGAAATTCGGTAATTTCATTCCTTTAAATTGATTGTTTACATCCCAATTTCCCATTTGTTGTTGGTATTGTGTGCCTTTGTTGTGGCTTGAAAGTTATTATTGGTAGAATTTTGTCCCAAATAAATGTCTAAACGTGAAAAAACGGGGACGGGAGCTAGTTCCTCTAAAGGAGGGTCGAAGGGAAAATCCAAGGATCCCCCGTTTCGTTTGTTGAATCGCAAGGACCGTAAAACTTATGATTTTCTCGTTTCGAATAAGCGTCAAGTCAAGTCAACAAAATTCCTCCATCGGGAATCTTATGCTAGTTTTGGGGTACTCGATGGAGTCCAAGCGTTATTTTAATAACATCAGGTGGGGTCAATTCCTTTATAACCGCGCCACCACCTATGTTGAACCCACCTTGGAATTTCTTGCCACATTCAATCCCGAGGAGGAAGCCCAAACCGTCACCTTCCAAATGCTCGGTGAGAAACGATCCCTACCGTATCGGGTCGTGAACGCCCTAATGGGTACTCCAGTGGACAACCTATATTACCAACAAGACCCATGGCTCGGAAACTTCAATGAGCATTACTTTTGGCAGCAAATTACCAACGAGCCACAATATTCATCGTCTTCGTCAAAGGCCTCCTCCATAATTCACCCATGTTTGTGCCTAGCGCATTGAGTTCTCACATGCACCATTTTCGCACGCTCCAAAGTGGGACAAATTTCAAAGGCGAAATTATTTTTTCTTTGGTGCATGACTCGTGAGAACGGTCCACGGCCGGATTTTGCCACCTTTTTCTTCACCAAATGTTACAACCTGACAACTATGGGCAAAGGATACATTTTCATTGGGGGATTGATCACCCTCATTACATCTCAGCCACCACTTCAACTTCATCTCTCTACTCTTCCATTCGAGAATGCTTCCGGCCCATCTAGCCTTGACGGCCACGTATTTCGCCGAATGCAACTCATCCGGGATTCGGTCGTCGGTCCCATGTGGATTCTTGAAAACCAACCATACCTCATTCTCCCCCATGAGTATATAGGGAGTTTTGAGCTAACCGATCCCGAGAAATGTATCATTCCATCAGACTACCCTCCACCTGTAGATGATGAGGATGACCAGTTTCAACCTGCACAACAATTTGTCGAGCCTCAGTTTCAGCCGCAGCAACAGGGCGGACACGAAGTCCCACCATATTTCCCCCTACGTTCTTTGAACAATTCGCCACCATGTTCTCCACGGTGCAGCGCATCGATGCCGACCCGTGTTGATCGGCTGGAGCGTTCATGCATTTTTGTTGTCTGTTTATTCTCACCTCTCTTGGACGCCATGGAACAGGTTCACAGTTATTGTATCATTATTGGTCCAGGATCATGTTGCTTTCTCACCCATCGAACCGGGAACAATAGCTGCAGTTTGGGATTTCATACTTGGGATCAGATGCTGGTAGCTTAAAGGGGTAAGTGATCATGGCCAGGTAGTTTCATGAAAAATTATGCATACAATACTAACAACTGTAGGATATACTATAGCAATGGATGTTCTTAGCCTTGCGGTCACTACCGCTTAGAGGATCACACTTGATCATGTTTGAACTGTTAGGATGAAGCATTGGTGCTTATCCCCGAGTAGAATCCATATCCGGTCTCTTTACATCACCATATCTTTTTGCAATTTTCTTAGAATTGTAAAGAGTCTTTTAGTCCAAATTTGGATATTTTCATTATCTTTGAAAAACCACAAGTTTGAAAAGGAGCTTACATTACATCTTGATGCTCCAAACATGGTCCTTTTCACACTTAGGCCATTCGGATTATATTATTACCCTTTCGGTTCCACTTACACACTTTTGGGAACCAAATTTTGAGTGAAAGGGTTTTCTTGTTAAAATTTCGATTGTTAATACATTACCTTCAAGTATTTAAAAAAAAGGCATGTAAATTTTTAGTTGCAACTATCTTAGATAGGTGGCCGATTCAATTATTGAACAAATTTTCCAACATCTTGGTCACCCGGCGTTTGATATTCATTTGTATAGGTCTGTTTTTTTGTATATAGATCGAGTTGTTTTTTTTCTCACAAATTGGTGATGTTAGGGAGACTGTCGAGTCGGATACTACGGGAGGTTTGGGCCAACACTAAGTGAATCGATTCCTACAACGGTGCCTGAGTAATTAAACCTAGTTACACATGAGAGAAACCGGCAGACGTGAGATCAGAGTGTGCACTTAAAGAAGAGCTCCACCCGAGCCCATCCAATTGCTTTCTCCCTACTACAGATGTTCTTTATTGTATGCATGTTCCATTAAGACTACGACTGACCATCCCTCCTTATTCACCTAGAGGAGTTGTCCTGGTTGTGGTTTATGGTCCCATTCTCATCGGATGAAAAAGTTGTGAGATAGCAGAGAGTTCAATTCTGACCATGTTGAGTAACGTCGGATAGGTTCCATGATTCTATCCATTCTTTTTATTTCTAGGGTAGTTCGTCCCAAGTTCATTTTAGTCTTGTCTTACTTGAGGACAAGTAAGGTTTAAGCTTGGGGTAATTTGATAACTTCATTTTATTTGTTTCTTTTTATAGTTTTTTAGCACATTCCATTCGCATTTTAGTTAATTTTCATGCATATTTTCCTTTTTGTTATTTTTATGACCATTTCGGGTACTTTCTAGTTTCTTGAGCATTGTTGCAGATTTTAAGGAAACTAGAGGAGCGGGAGTATGCGAGATCTTTTGGAAGGAGATTGGACTTGAAGAGCAGTGGGGATGTCATGCTTGATAGCTTTGCAGGTGATCCAGGGAGTAGGCTTGTCGATTTCTTGAAGGCGCATAAGTGTTGAACTTTAAATTTGAAAGGGCGCGAGAGAATTCTTGAGAGTGCAAGATCGATGTTTAAGAGTTTGCGGAAGTTTTGAGAGATGTGGAAAGACAAATTGGGCTTTAATTGAAGAAATATTGAAGAAAAATGGACTAGGAGCTGATTGGGTTTGAATTGGGCCAATGGATTAGCTTTGGGGGCCCAAGACTTGAAGAAGCCCAAAAATCCCGACGAAGCCCGCGGCCCGCGTGGATTCCTGACAAGGGAAATTTCGGGGTTTTGCTAAGAGCTCTATATTAGGAAGGTTGGTGTGCCTCTTTAGCCTTATCTTGGAGGTCCGAGTTTGACTTGTTCTCTCTGGAGTTTGGAGTACTTGTGAAGGCCAAGAACACCTCAAGAACATCTTGATTTCACCTCTTGATTATTGTGAAGTGTTTGGTACAATCTCATCTAACTTTGTTCCTTTGAGTTTAGCCATGCTTGGCTAAATAAATCTTGGTTGATTTCTTGTTGAATCCTTTGAACTTTTGTTGATTGTTGAAGAATCCATGAACTTGTTCTTAAATCTTTATGGAAATGTTTTGTATTTTATCATGTTATCGCTACTAGTATGTTTTTATTCATGAGTTTAAATGTGTTTGTGGTGATTAGTTGGCTAATTTCTTGATTAAGTAAAGGATCCTCAAATTAGCAAGCAACAAGTGATTTTTGTGTTGTTTTTGCTTCACACAATCATAAAAACATTTCCTCCAACATGGTAGTGAAAGCAATTGACTCCTCTTGGATTTGCTGACCTTTTGGTTCTTAATGCTAGTTGACTTTCACTAATTACATGCAATTTGGAATTAGTGACTTTGACTAAGGAAATTGTCATGAGCTTCTCTAGACATTTCAACAATTAAGAAAAATCTAGGTAATCTCAAGCTCCTTGGATTTCTATAGCCAAATTAAGGATTTAAATCAAAGTATTGCACCATTGGATTCTAATGATATGTTCATCAAAAGTCAAAGTGAGGAAACTTCAAGTCAACCGTCTCTCCCTTATTGATTTTACATCAAACCCTTATTTTTGTTGAAATTGTCTACTTAAATCATAGTTAATTCTAGTTTGTTTCAAGTATTTCAAAACACTAAAACCCCCCATTTTATTTTTATTGCTATTTTACAAGTATTTTTTTACAAAAAGATTTTTCATAGAGTTATAAATTGAACCAATCTCCGTGGATTCGACCCCTTTACCACTATACACTATTTTACTGTGTAATATTTAGGGTTATTATTTGTGTTGGCCTCGACAACCACCAAACGACTCCTTGCTCGATATATTGGGGGTCTACGGGTCCAAATCATGGACTCTGTAAATATGTTTGACCCAATATCTGTTTCTGAAGCGCACCAAAGGGTTTTGGCTTTTGAGAAAATAAGTCGTCGGGTAGGCGGTTCGTCTTCAACTTCCATTGTTGGTGGAAGTTTCCGGGACGGGTGGTATTGGTACACTATGTTGTGCCTAATCAACAAAGACCGACATATAACATTTTCAGACCAACTCCTAGGGACAATTGGTATTTGCAGCTTGAAGTGTTTTGATTGTGGGGAGATAGGTCACCGAAAATAAGAGTGCAAGAAGCTCGGAAAACATAATTTTTTTGCATGTGAAGATGATGGGCAAAATGATGATGCTAGTGAAAATTATGAAGATGCCCCTGTGTATGATGAAGAGCCTCAAGTTGAAGAAGAAGTTGTAACTAGATATGTAGGGGTAACTCTTGTGGTAAGGCGCTCTTGTTTTACACCAAAAGTTGTTGGTGATGATTGGCTCAGACACAACATCTTTCACTCGACATGTACTATTTTGGGTAAGGTTTGTACCTTCGTTATTCATTCGGGAAGTTGTGATAACCTTATATCTGAAGAAGCGGTTCAAAAGTGTGCTTTGAATACAGAAAATCGCCCTAAGCCTTACAGGCTACAGTGAGGTAATTGTATCTAAACGAACCCTTGTTCAATTTTCTGTTGGTACCATGTATAAATATGATGTATGTTGTGATGTTATTGCTATAGATGCTTGTCATTTTTTGTTGGGCAGACCTTGCGAGTATGATCGTAACATAGATCATAACGGGCGGACCAATACTTACAGTTTCTTTTTTGGTGGTGTGAAGATAACATTTGTTCCCAATAAGCCAATGGATCCAGTTCCTCAATCTTCGGGTACTCTATTGACTCTTACTCAGTTTGAAGATGAGGTGGAGGCGGAAGGTGACATTTTTGTGTTGCTAGGGAAGGAAGTGGCTAACGAGGTTGAAATTCCTGAGGCTATGGTTCTCCTGCTCAAGGAATTCATTCATCTTTTCCCTTATGAATTACGTTATGGTTTTCCACCTTTACTTGACATCCAACATCATATTGATTTACAACTAGGAGCCTAGTTACCTAACAAGCGACATTATAGAATGAGTTTCGGAGAGCATGAGGAGATACGACGATAGGTGGAGGAAATAATTTCAAAAGGTCATGGTCGAGAGAGCATGAGCCCGTGTGCAGATCCTGCTTTGTTGACTCCTAAAAAGGATGGTACATGGCGTATGTGTTTTGATATTTGCGCCATCAATAAGATCATAGTGAGGTACAAATTTCCAATTCCTCGACTTGATTACCTACTTGACCAGATTAGCGGTGCCAATATCTTTACGAAACTGAACTTGAAGAGTGGGTACTATTGGATTCGACTTAGACATGAGGATGAGTTGAATACTTCCTTCAAGACTCGTGAAGGATTGTATGAGTGGTTGGTGATACCTTTCGGTTTATCAAATGCTCCTTGTACGTTTATGCGTGTGATGAACCAGTTGTTCATGCCCATTATTGGTATACTTGTAGTCATTTATTGTGATGACAAGCTTATTTACAGTGATACTTTTGGTGTGATTGTCAGCCATGTGAGGCACGTTGTTACTGTACTTCGACGAAATAGTTTATATGAAGCTTTGAAGAAATGTATGTTTATAGTCTCAAAAGTCCTATTCCTAGGTTATGTTGTTTCTGTGGAAGGAATACAGGTGGATGATTCTAAAGTAGCAGTTGTCAAACAATGGCCAAGCCCAACTACCATCACTAATGTTCGAAGCTTTCATGGTCTTGCTTCATTCTATAGGAGGTTTATTCCAAACTTTAGTTCTATTATGGCACCGGTGACTAATTGTATGAGAGGGAAGACCTTTACATGGAGCGAAGTGGCAGCATTAGCTTTCCAATTGGTAAAAGAGAAGCTTACTACAACACCGATTCTTGTATTGCCATATTTTTCTTAACTTTTTGAATTACACACGGATGCTTCTAAGGATGGGATTGGAGCAGTTCTAAGTCAAGGAGGACGATCGATTGCCTATGTTAGTGAGAAGTTGATGGGGCCAAAGCTGGCTTATAGCACTTATGATGTTGAGTTCTATGTAGTGGTCCAAGCTGTAAAGCATTGGTGCCATTATTTGTTTTATAAGGAATTTTTTTTAGTTTACAAATCATCACTGTTTAAGACATATTTGTAATCAAGATAAAGTGTCACACAAACGTGGGAGGTGGATGTCGTTAATGGAAAAATTCACTTTTGTAGTGAAACATAAGTTTGGAATGTCGAATTGGGTGGCTGATGCATTTAGCTGGAGGAGTAATTTGCTAGTTACCATGAGAGTTGGTGTGTAGGGGATGGATGTCCTCGTGGAGAAGCTTACAGTTGATCCTTATTTTTCTACTGTTCTGTAGGGTATACAATCTTGACAGAGGTCTGATTTCCTGCTGCGTAAACGTTTCCTTTTCAAAGGGAATCAGTTGTGTATCTGTGATTCTAGTCTCCGACTTCAAATCATCACAGAGATGCATGGTGAAGGGCATGTTGTGCAAGATCACACCTTACAGTTGGTGCAATCAGCTTATTATTGACCTACTATGCGCAAGGAGGTGGATAGATATGTTAAAGGATGCCGAATCTATTAGTTGTCAAAGGGTACATATACCAATGCAGGATATAAGCATGCGTTTTGTGCTTGGTTTACCACGTACTCAACGAGGCGATGATTCAATCTTGGTGGTTGTTGATTGTTTTTCTAAGATGGTGCACTTTATTCCTTGCAAAAAGACGACAGATGTAGTTAATGTGGCTCAGTTATTCTTTCGAGACGTCTACCGTTTGCATGGATTGCCATCTTCTATTGTTTCAAATCTAGACACTAGGTTTTTGAGTCATTTTTGGTGCAACTTGTCGAAAATGGTGAACACTCAGCTCAATTTTAGTAGTGCATATCATCCTCAAACGGATGGCCAAACATAAGTTGTCAATTGATCACTCGGTAATCTTTTGCAGTGTTTAGTGGGCGATCATGTGAAGGCTTGAGATCAGAAGCTTTGTCAAGTTGAGTTTGCTCATAATGATGCTATCAACCGAAGTAAAAGATTTAGCCCATTCTAGGTGGTGTATTCAATTCAGCCATGGGGACCACTTGATTTGATGTCGCTTCTTGTTTCTGGGGTTGTTCCAAAGATAGTGCAGGATTTTATTGAAGGATTGCATGATGTTCATAAGGCTATTCATGACAACTTGATCCGAGCTAACTCCAAGTATAAGCAATATGCATATAAAAAACGCAAACAAGTTGATTTTGAAGTAGGTGACTTTGTTTGGGCTGTTTTAAATAAATATAGTTATATGGTTGGTGAGTACAACAAGTTTTCAGCCAAGAAGATTGGACGAATGGAGATTCTGGAGAAGATCAATTCCAATGCTTACCGTCTGCAGTTGCCAAGCCACATTCGTTGTTCCGATTTTTTCAATGTAAAAAATTTGCTCCCTTACTATGGGGATTCTTCAAATGATGACGATGGTGCAAATTCGAGGTTGAATTTTTTCTACCCAATAGTGGATGATGTGGGCCCTAGTGTGTATGATTGGGCGATTGCGTTCCTAGAGGCCCATGATCGTATGACAAAAGGGGCTTCACACAAATGGCCATAAATTTGGCTATGGGGCTCTTTTTTCAGCCTACAAGCAGTCAAATCGAAGCTTGGAGCAAGGATCACGTCTAGATAAGTAGCTAAAGGGGACTTAACCATTTTTAGCCCAAAAATCGCTTTTTAATTGGAGTTTTGAACAATTTTGTTATTTTTCCTTAACTTTTGAGTTTGTATTTGGCCCATTGACCTTTAGGTTTCCGTTTTAATTTCCAGTTCTTATTTAACTGTTGCTGATGTCATTTAGATGGTCGATCATCAATTTGATGAACTTTCAATTTTCTCCCAAATTCGCTGCATGTTAACCCAGACTCTGAAGCCAATCCCACGGTATTCGTAGAATCAATGTGGTTTTGAAGAAATTGTCCTGGTTATTCTTTTAGAATCAACATGTTCATTCTGGGTTATCTTTATGTTGTTTTTTTACGCTGTATCAGGTGGTATCGAAGCCGAATTCCAGGTTCAAAATGGCTCCGAGGAAAAACACAACACTCGCCAATGTTCATGAGCAAGAACTAGAAGAACGTATTATGACATGAATGGAGGACAGGATGGATAAAATGGTTAACCAATTTACTGACAGGATGGTCGAACTGATGAATCGAGGATAGCAAAGGTATCGAACTCATTCACAGGTGGAAGATGGTGAGTTTGGGAACCCATTCGACGGTAGTGACGGTTCATATTCTGAAGACGATATAGAAAGGCAGCCAAGGCATGATTGTAAGGATGACAATACACATTGGGAGGCCGAAATGAGAATGGATATCCCATAATTCGACGGGGTCAATTTGAATCCAGATGGGTTCATTGACTGGTTGGCTATTGTTGAGCAAGTTTTTTAGTTCGAAGAAGTCCATGAAAACAAAAGAGTGTCGTTGATCACTATCTGGCTACGTGGTAGGCCATCTGCATGGTGGCAACAGTTGAAACTGACATGAGATAGGTTCGGAAAGTCAAAGGTCATGACTTGGAGGAAGATGAAGAAGTGTTTGCAGTCCAATTTCCAACCCCATAATTTTCAAAGGTTGATGTACCAACGCTAACAAAATCTAAATCAGGATGCCAAATCAGTTGACGATTACACAACTGTGATCTACCAAATGATTTCCTGAAACAATATCTAGGAGAAAAAGGAACAACTTGTTGGTCGATATATTGAGAAACAGAGTCGTCGGGTGGGCGGTTCGTCCTGAACTGCCATTGTTGGAGGAAGTCCCGAGACGGGTGGTATGGTAACCTGCGCTGTGCTTAATCAACAAATACCAAAATCTAACAGTGCTAGACCAACTCCTAGGACAACTAGTAGTAGCAGCTTGAAGTGTTTTGGTTGTGGAGAGACAGGTCACTAGCAACCAGAGTGCAAGAAGGTCGGATATTGTTATTTTTTTGAGGATGATGATTAGCAAAATAATGATGCTGGCGAAAAATAAGAAGATGCCCTTGTGTATGATGAAGAGCCTTAATTTGATGAAGAAGTTGAAACAGGAGATGTAGGGTTAAATCTGGTGGTAAGGCGCTCTAGTTTTACACCAAAAGTTGTTGGTGATGATTAGCTCAAACCCCACATCTTTCACTTTACATGTACTATTTTGGGAAAGGTTTGTACCTTCGTTATTAATTTGAGAAGTTGTGATAAACTTATATCTGCATAAGCGGTTCAAAAGTTGGCTTTGAAAATAGAAAATCGCCCAAAGACTTACAAGCTATAATGGCTTAAGAATGGTGGTGAGGTAATTGTATATAAACGAGCCCTTGTTAAATTTTCTATTGGTACCAAGTATAAAGATGATTTACGGACTGATGTGGTTGCTATGGATGCTATAACACCAGCAAAACTTGGGTTAAAAATAAATATGTTCAGTAACCATAATTGGGATGTACTAAGTCGTAGATATCGTAACAAGGTTTCCAAAAATATAAGGAACACTAAAATCTGACTTATAACGAAGAAGTTATGACCAATCTAATATCCACGACAATACCGGTAAAACACTGATAAGCATAAAATACAAAATTCCAATAAATATCTTTTGGCCTTAGGTATCTAAATGAAAGTCGTAGATATCCCAGAACTGTAAACATACATAAAAAGAACGCCCAAATCTGACTTCGTATGAGGAAGTTATGATTTTTCGTATTTTTGAACATAGCGGTAAACAGCTAAATTCTCGAAATAGAGATCGGGAGACTTTTAGCCAATGCGACCTAAACGAGAATCGAAGGTGTCGTCAACAGTAGTACAACGGTAAAAAGTCAGATGAAAACGGACGTCAGATGAAGAAGTTATGGATTTTTAATGGACTTTTCCAGTTCCGGCCTGTTAAAAATATAATATTAATAATAAATTCAAAACTAGCCGACGGAGTCTAACCGAAAGTTGTAGAGTATATTCTCACCTACACGTGGATATAAAGAACGTCAAAAACGGAGTTCGTATGCGAAATATATGAATTTCTAAAGTTCAAGGCATGCTTAAAAAAAAGGGAACGCTTGACGTTCATATGGGGAATGCCCTGCGTTCGGAGCTCAGAGCCTGTCCCATCGCCTGTCAAGTCCGAAGTTCGTAAGCCATGACGCACAGCGGAATGCGCTGCATTCATTTAGGGGACGCACAGCATTCGGAGGCTAGACCCCTCCTATAAATAGGATGCGAGGGTTGCCCGATTTTGGTTGCTTTCCTCTCATTCCTTTCACCTTAAAACACCTCTCAAGCCCCTCTAAACCACCCTGAAGCTTCGGTAACACACCTAGCACACGACGCAAGTCCCGACGCCCAAAGTTCCCGTGAAAAATAGTCTTTCCAATCGAAGTACTGCCCGCGTGAAGACCGATTTTTCACCAGAAAACCGTTGTTTTGTCAAGAAAAATCCTTCCTAGAAACGAGACATTGCTCGATTCACCACATATGTATTACACAAAAATATCGACTTCGGATCACAAGATTATTATCAAACTTATAAACTTCTAAATGTTGTTAATAACAAAGTTCCATTATATAAATAATATACATGGAAACTATGATAAGTATAGTTGTGTGTACTTTCTTTACTATTCAATTGTTATGATACTGTACATGACTTCCTCTGCCCCCGAACGTTTCCTCCGTTATCGTTTGGGGTGTGATAGATTGGTGTCAAAGTATTTTTTATAGTGAACTAAGTATATCAAAACCATATTTTGATCTACAAGTATAAACACCGTTGGGCAAAAACACTTTGACTAAGAGTTATACTTTTTAAAATAAATCTTTTACAAAAGTATACGTGCATGCATTATATAACAGGGTCAGTATCATAATGAAAACAATATAGAAGTATTATAGATGAGTTGTGCAATACAGGTACGCCTTGGAATATGTAACCGAGACTGGGATGAATATAGCCTGATCAACTATATTTGTCCGAGAGCCGACCAACATATGCCAGGGGGTAGCTATAGTGGACAACAAGTCTAAAACTTACCTATTCTATAAACTTTAAAATAGAAGATAATATTTAGAATACTATAGGAGTATTTTGTAAATACAATGGTTTAACCCTGATGTTCAAATCTATTCAAACAAGCACCCCAATCATTAAGCAAAACCTTCATAGTAGTAATAACAAAGATATAAAAAAACTGAAAACACATGTGTAGAACGCAATATCACACTAATGAACACTCTTCCCATCGACTTCGGACCTGTTACGATAAGAAGTTCCCAAATAGCTACTAGAAATGGATTGGCTTGGTCTTGACCATGCCAATTGCATGTGCTATGAAAAGACCCTTCACTTTCACCATTGGCTAACGAAACTCTAATGATTTATTACGACAAATCCGACACAACTCCCAAATCGTTTCTAGTTTCAAAATCCCATAGCACTCATGTGAGGAGTACTATATCCTTTGCAACCTTCCCGAAGTATTACCAACAAAATATTTAGGAATAGCACACGTACGACGAGTCAAGTTCAAACGCATAGGCTAGCAATGATTACGTTTAACCTATCACTGCAAATGTATAAGCAACTTGTATACACAAGGCGGTGATAAGCGGACTAGGTAAGAATTCAACAATGAACTACAAAACGAAACGACCGGTATTACGAGTGAACAATGCTAACATTTAAATGAACATAGTCAAACAAACCCAAATCCACATGACCTCTACCGGTCGAAGCAATATACGGAGTAGTGAAGGTCCGCAGGAGCACCCACACTAGTATCAAGGCTGACTAGAGAACAAGAAAATTCAAATGGAACAAAAGTACACATATCTTTCCTCAACAATTGAAGTCCCAGTCAAAATGCGAATTTCGGGACGAAATTCTCTCTAACGGGGGGATAATGTAACACCAGCAAAAATTAGGTCAAAAATAAATTTGTTCAGTAACCATAATTGGGATGTACTAAGTGGTAGATATCGTAATAAGGTTTCCAAAATATAAGGAACACTAAAATCCGAGTTATAACGAAGAAGTTATGACCAATCTAAGATTTGCGACAATACCGGTAAAACACTATTAAGCATAAAACACGAAATTCCAATAAAATACCTTTTGGCCTTAGGTATCTAAATGAAAGTCGTAGATATCCCAGAACAGTAAACATACATAAAAAGAACGCCCAAATCTGACTTCATATGAGGAAGTTATGATTTTTCGAAGTTTCGAACACAATGATAGACAACTAAAAACTCGAAATAGAGATCGACCGACTTTTAGCAACCGCGACCTAAACGAGAATCGAAATTCTCATCAATAGTAGTACAACGGTAAAAATACAGATGAAAACGGACGCCAGATGAAGAAGTTATGGATTTTTAATGGACTTTTCCAGTCCCGGCCTGTTAAAAATATATTATTAAAAATAAATTCAAAACTAGCCGACGGAGTCTAAACGAAAGTTGTAGAGTATATTCTCACGTATGTGTGGATATAAAGAACGTCAAAAACAGAGTTCGTATGCGAAATATATGAATTTCTAAATTTCGAGGCACACTTACCAAAAAGGGAACGCCCCGCGTTCATATGGGGAACGCCCCACGTTCAGGGCCCAGAACCTGTCCCGTCGCCTATCATGTCTGAAGTTCGTATGCCATGACGCACGGGGGAACACGCTGCGTTCATTTAGGGAACGCGTTGTGTTCGGAGGCCAGACCCCTCCTATAAATAGGATGCGAGGGCTGCCCGATTTTGGTTGCTTTCCTCTCATTCCTTTCACCTTAAAACACCTCTCAAGCCCCTCTAAACCACCCTGAAGCCCCGGTAACAATCCTAGCACACGACGCAAGTCCCGACGCCCGAAGTTCCCAAGAAAAACAGTGTTTCCGGTCGAAGTACTGCCCGCGTGAAGCCCGGTGTTTCACCAGAAACCCGTTGTTTCGTCAAGAACAATCCTTCCTAGAAACGAAACGTTGCCCGATTCACCACTTATCAAGTGAGTTCATACCCCTACACCTTTTCCAAACTTTTTATATGTTTTATAGGGGGGAGGGGAATACAAGTATAACACAAGGAAACTTATGTTTCAAACAATTGATTACGTTTTCTTATACTTTACGTATGTATTACACAAAAATATCGACTTCGAATCACAACATTATTATCAAACTTATTAACTTCTAAATGTTGTTAATAAAAAAGTTCCATTATATAAATAATATACATGGAAAGTATGATAAGTATAGTTTTATGGAAATTACAAGTTAAAAGGAATAACGTTAGGAAAACACGTATATAAATTGTGATAAGTATAATTTATAAGTCAATCCACTCTTTTTATCGTACAAAGTTATAAATGAAAATTGTTATTTTTATTTACTAAAAGGTTTTTCAAAATATTACTCGTGAACTTATTGTTAGAGAATCATCTGTGAGACAACATCTTTGTTTAGTATCAAACGAAACTCCACCACTTATAGCCAGTGTCTCATAGAGGGAGAGCATGAGTTTGTGTATAGATCTATACGGGACAGAAAATCCCATGCACCGACTGCTAGCTACTGTTGGAACGAAAGTTCAGGGGTGAAAAATGTCATTAACAGTATGGATATCTGTCATATTAACATGGTTATAGGAACTCACACGCGGAAACAAGGACTCATACACATAGTAATACTCAACTCAATCAAGCTCGGAGGATAATAACTATATGACCACTTAGTATTTACATCAGGGTTACATATGGTTTTCATTTGATAGACAGTGGGATGTGTGATTTCAGCTTCATTTCCTATTTCTTGTTTGGTTGTGGACTTAGGGTAGAATCACCCAATCGATTGTCGGCTCAAGTCTTAGTCATATATAACTTGTAGGGACTGAGTAATCATGAAAGAGTATTATCAGCACATTCATAATTCAGTATAGATTCAACTACAACTAGTTATACTTAATAACAAAACTACAAGTTATCAAACTAAGTATTACATATTTACTTACATTCATGGTCTTGGTTCATATAAGACTACACCTCACTTTTAGGAAAATATAGGATTTTCCTGGTTCAAATACATTCATATTGTACAATAATGATTTACAACATCATTCTTAAGAAAATATCAGATTTTCTGAAAACAAACGCGGACCTTTCAAATGACATTCATTTACACAAATAACAGTTTATGAACTCATCAACTTAAATGTTGACACTTTTTCTTTGAAATAACTTGTATTCTCAGGGAATCGCTAAACCAGGTTAGCAGCTGCTTTTGAAGACTTACGATCAGGCGTTAGTTTAATCTTTTAGACATCATATTATAATTGACTTTTGCAAACATGTAATTCTACAATCATGTAAAGTTTTCAATTATGTATATGATGGTTGTGTGTACTTTCTTTACTATTCAATTGTTATGATACTGTACATGACGTCCTCCGCCCCCGAACGTTTCCGCCGTTCTCGTTTGGGGGTATGACAGATTGGTATCAAAGCATTGGTTATAGTGAACTAAGTATATCAAAACCATATTTTGATATACAACTATAAACACCGCTGGGAAAAAACACTCTGACTAAGAGTTATACTTTTTAAAATAAATCTTTTACAAAAGTATACGTGCATGCATTATATAACAGGGTCAGTATCATAATGAAAACAATATAGAAGTATTATAGATGAGTTGTGCAATACAGGTATGCCTTGCATTATGTAACCGGGACTGGGATGAATATAGCCTGATCAACTATATTTGTCTGAGAGCCGACCAGCATATGCCAGCGGGTAGCTATAGTGGACAACACATCTAAAACTTACCAAACTTATAAAATTTAGAATATAACATATTATTTAGAATACTATAGGCGTATTTTGTAAATACAATGGTTTAACCCTAATGTTCAAATCTATTCAAACAAGCACCCCAATCATTAAGCAAAACCTTCATAGTAGTAATAACAAAGATAGAAAAAAACTGAAAACACATGTGTAGAACGCAATATCACAATAATGAACACTCTTCCCATCGACTTCAGACCTGTTACGATAAGAAGTTCCCAAATAGCTACTAGAAATGGATTGGCTTGGTCTTGACCATGCCAATTGCATGTGCTATGAAAAGACCCTTCACTTTCACCGTTAGCTAACGAAACTCTATCGATTTATTACGACAAACCCGACACAACTCCCAAATCGTTTCTAGTTTCAAAATCCCATAGCACTCATGTGAGGAGTACTATATCCTTTGAAACCTTCCCGAAGTATTGCCGACAAACTATTTAGGAATAGCACACGTACGACGAGTCAAGTTTAAACGCAGAGGCTAGGAATGATTACGGTTAACCTATCACTGCAAATGTGTATGCAACTTGTATACACAAGACGGTGATAAGTGGACTAGGTAAGAATTCAACCATGAACTACAAAACGAAACGACATGTATTACGAGTGAACAATGCTAACATTTAAATGAACATAGTCAAACAAACCCAAATCCACACGACCTCTACCAGTCGAAGCAATAGACGGAGTAATGAAGGTCCGCGGGAACATCCTCGCTAGGATCTGGGCTCACTAGAGAACACGAAAATTCAAATGTAATAAAAGTACACATATCTTTCCTAATTAATTGAATTCCCAGTCAAAATGCAAATTTCGGGACGAAATTCTCTCTAACGGGAAGATAATGTAACACCAGCAAAAATTAGGTCAAAAATAAATTTGTTCGGTAACCAGAATTGGGATGTACTAAGTGGTATATATCGTAACAAGGTTTCAAAAAATATAAGGAACACTAAAATCCGAGTTATAACGAAGAAATTATGACCAATCTAAGATTTGCGACAATACCGGTAAAACACGGTTAAGCATAAAACATGAAATTCCAATAAAATACCTTTAGGCCTTAGGTATCGAAATGAAAGTTGTAGATATCCCAGAACCGTAAACATACATAAAAAGAACGCCCAAATCTGACTTTGTATGAGAAAGTTATGATTTTTCGAAGTTTCGAACACAACGGTAGACAACTAAAAACTCGAAATAGATATCGACCGACTTTTAGCCAACGCGACCTAAACGAGAATCGAAGGTCTCGTCAATAGTAGTACAACGGACGTCAGATGAAGAGGTTATGTATTTTTAACAGACTTTTCCAGTCCCAGCCTGTTAAAAATGTATTATTAAAAATAAATTAAAAACTAGCCAACGGAGTCTAAATGAAAGTTGTAGAGTATATTCTCACCTATGCGTGGATATAAAGAACGTTGAAAACGGAGTTTGTATGCGAAAGATATGAATTTCTAAAGTTTGAGGCATGCTTACCAAAAAGGGAACGCCCCGCGTTCATATGGGGAATGCCCCACGTTCATGGCCTAGAGCCTGTCCCGTCGCCTGTCAAGTCCGAAGTTCGTAATCCATGACGCACGGCGGAACGCGCTGCGTTCATATAGGGAACGAACTGCATTCGGAGGCTAGACCCATCATATAAATAGGATGCGAGGGTTGCCTGGGTTTGGTTGCTTTCCTCTCATTCCTTTCACCTTAAAACACCTTTCAAACCCCTCTAAACCACCCTAAAGCCCTGGTAACACACCTAGCACACGAAGCGAGTCCCGACGCCCAAAGTTCCCAAGAAAAACAGTGTTTCCGGTCGAAGTACTGCCTGCGAGAAGTCCGGTTTTTCACCAGAAACCCGTTCTTTCGTCAAGAACAATCCTTCCTAGAAACGAAACGTTGCCCGATTCACCACTTATCAAGTGAGTTCATACCCCTACACCTTTTCCAAACTTTTGATATGTTTTATAGGGGGTAATATAAGTATAACACAAGGAAACTTGTGTTTCAAACTATTGATTTTGTTTTCTTATACTTTACGTATGTATTACACAAAAATATCGACTTTGGATCACAACATTATTATCAAACTTATAAACTTCTAAATGTTGTTAATAACAAAGTTCCATTATATAAATAATATACATGGAAACTATGATAAGTATAGTTTTATGGAAATTACAGGTTAAAAGGAACAACGATAGGAAAACACGTATATAAATTTTGATAAGTATAATTTATAAGTCAATCCACTCTTTTTATCGTACAAAGTTATAAATGAAAATTGTTATTTTTATTTACTAAAAGGTTTTTCAAAATATTACTCGTGAACTTATTGTTAGGGAATCATCTGTGTGACAACATCTTTGTTTAGTATCAAACGAAAGTCGACCACTTATAGCCAAAGTCTCATGGAGGGAGAGCATGAGTTTGTGTATAGATCTATACGGGACAGACAATGTTATTCACCGACTGTTTGCTACAGTTGAAACTAAAGTTCAGGGGTGACAAATGTCATTAACAGTATGGATATTCGTCATATTAGAATGGTTATAGGAACTCGCACACGGAAACAATGACTCATACACGTAGTAATACTCAACTAAATCAAGCTCGGGGATAATAACTATATGACCACTTAGTATTTACATCAGGGTTATATATGGTTTTCATTTGATAGACAGCCGGATGTGTGATTTCAGCTTTATTTTTTGTTCCTTGTTTGGTTGTGGACTTAGGGTAGAATCACCCAATCGACTGTCGGTTCAAGTCTTAGTCATATATAACTTGTAGGGACTGAGTAATCATGATAGGGTATTATCTTCACATTCTTAATTCAGTATAGATACAACTACAACTAGTTTGACTTTATAATAAAACTACAAGTTATCAAACTAAGTATGACATATTTGTTGGATAAGGTGTCTAACTCCATAACTATTTCTGGTAAAGACTTGACCCGACCCGACATGGTCCATTTGGGTTGCATGGCACCATGCAATTGGATAAACTAAATGAGAGAAATAACACATATGGTTTATTAATATATTATAATTCCTAATATATTAATAATATTATTTAATTAATTTTGATCAAGAATTAATTTAGAATTAATTAAGTGATCAAAAGAATAACTAATTAGATATATGGGTAGATTATGTAAATCTTCCATATCTTATATAGTAGGCTAAAAGGCTCCATGGATTATCAAGTTGGGTTCCACCCATAGGATGCTCCATGGAGTTAACCCATGGATTGAGAAATGAAGAGTCATGTTACATTAGGGTTTTACCTAATGCAACACACTATATAAGGACCATGTCTCTCCCCAAAATCGGCTACACTAGAGAAACAAGAGGGCTTGGCTGATTTTGAGTGTGTTAGAGTATTCTCTTAAGTTTATACTTTGCATTTGGTGCTGGGTGAAGAATTTGAGGCATCACACTTGAGGTGCTAGGCTCACAAGGTTTCAAGGAACACTTACAACAACAAGGTATGTAATTCTATCTATTATTCAAGTTAGAATTGTTCCCCATGTATGCTAGATAGGATCATAGCCTTGGAAATCAACTTTGCATGATAATTAGACAAACATAGATCCAAGGTTATTAGGGCTCAAAACCCAACAATATTTACTTACATTTGTGGTCTTGGTTCATATAAGACTACACCTCACTTTTAGGAAAATATAGGATTTTCCTGGTTCAAATACATTCATTTTGTATAATAATGATTTACATCATCATTCTTAAGAAAATATCAGATTTTATGAAAACAAACGCGGACCTTTCAAATGACATTCATTTACACAAATAACAGTTTATGAACTCACTAACTTAAATGTTGACACTTTTTCTTTGAAATAACTTGTATTCTCAGGGAATCGCTAAACCAGGTTAGCAACTGCTTTTGAAGACTTACGCTCAGGCGTTAGTTTAATCTTTTGGACATCATATTGTAATTGACTTTTGCAAACTTGTAATTTTACAATCATGTAAACTTTTTAATTATGTATATGATGGTTGTGTGTACATTCTTTACTATTCAATTGTTATGATACTGTACATGACGTCCTCCGCCCCGAACATTTCCTATGTTCTAGTTTGGGGGTATGACATATGCTTGTCAATTGTTGTTGGGCAGACTTTAGGAGTATGATTGAAACATAGACCATAACGAGCGGACCAATACTTACCGTTTCTTGTTTGGTGATGTTAAGATAACATTTGTTCCCACTAAGCCAAAGGTACCAGTTTCTAAAACTTCGGGTATTCTATTGAAAATTACTCAGTTTGACGACGAGGTATAGGCGGAAGGTGACATTTTTGTGTTCCTTGGGAAGGAAGTGGCTAACGAGGTTGATATTCCTGAGACTATGGTTCCCCTGCTCAAGAAATTCACTGATGTTTTCCCTAATGAATTACTTGATGGTTTTCCACCTATAGGTAACATCCAACATCATATTGATTTACAACCAGGAGCCTAATTGCCTAATAGTCCACATTATGGAATGAGTCCCGGAGAGCATGAGGAGCTGCGATGATGATGAATTGTTAACGAGTAATGCGAATCAAATCAGAATAAAAACAAAATGAAAGAACACAAGATGTAAATATGATATTGTTTCAGCTCTATCATACTTTCACAAATTTATAGAGAGAATAAAGACAAGTTCTATAAAGACTCTCCCTCTAAATCTAAGTAAAGTTCTTATTTATAGGGAACAGGAAAGTATACAAAAAACACTAAGACATTATATTTTAGCTTCAATAATACAGACGTCTTAGTAAATAGATTACAAGTACACGAAGGGTATAGTCTTCGACTCATTACAAACAGTCTTCGACCCTAACAATCTCCCCCTTTGGAATGAAGTCAAATTCTCAGGTTGTGAGAATATGGATGGCATTCATCATCACCCTTCGAACTTCAGTGTACCAAGATATAATCTTCTTCAGCTCCTTCATGTCTCCTTCATTGTTTTTCTTGCACTTATTCATACGAACAATGAAATTCGTATATTAAGACGTTGTATATCTTTCAATTTCAGCAACTTGGAACAAAAATCTTTTTGACTTTCCAGCGTTATCTTTCCCAGCAAATACCAAACCAAAAGGCTTTAAAAGTATTTCCCCATCAGCATATTTCTTCAATTCTTGTTGAGACTTGGATAACTCCATAGGTACTTTAACTTCATGTCCTTACACAATTGCTAGCTCCACGTCTGTAAGTGTTAAACACTCATAATAGTTCTCCATGAAATAAGGTCATACATATTCATGAGAGGAAAATCTGGGATTGTGAAATCACAAGTCTGACCATTAGCTCTTGTAACAATGTATTTCAGATTCTGCATCATTTCTTCGAATGAAACGTCTATCTTGATGCTTATAACCTTCTTGATTTTTATCAATGACCAAACTTCTTCAGGAGCCTTCATAAGAACTGCATGAAAACAGAGCTTCATGTAGTTGTAGTCCTCTTCGCTTTTGGATTTATCAGAGTGTTTGAACTGAGACATGAGAAACATCATCTCATTAATCAGATAATCCAGCTGACTCATGTCTGAATTCGAAACCATGTAACTCTGTTTCGGTTTCTTCTCAAATGCATACATGTAGTTGTAAGCCACCTTTTCTTCTCTCATTTCATAGTTATAAAGTTTGGCAGGATCTCCTTTGTCCAAACCTGGAGGATCACTCTCCCTTTTCCTCATTATGCTCTGAATTACCCTTAGCTTTTCGAATTCAGCTTCAGCTTCAGCTTTCTTCTCTTCTTTTAATTTTTGAACAACAATTGTCTTGCCTTTTTCTGTTGATTTATTTGTAACATCCTTTGTTTTTGAAGCTTCAACTTGACCAGTAGATGACCCAATAACAATCCCCTTCGAAATCGACTTTGTGATTGGAATGGATGTTACAACCGTTGAAGTAACTGGTCCATTACTAGAAATTATAGGCTTAATTAGTCGATGGAATTTTCGAATGATAAAATTTACCCACGACCTTAGCTTCACCATGCAAATCATCACCTTCAGCCTTCACATGAGATCCTTCTCCAACCCTCTTTTCTCCCCTTTCACCCCTATTTGAACGGGTGGGGAACTAGTTGGAAGAAGATTCGAAATAGTTAACAATGGAGGTAATTGTTTATGGAGAATGGCTTTGAACTTTGTAAACTTTAGTGAGATAACCTCCGGAGTAATTATCGAATAGGTAGCAGGCTTTATCGCCGGCACTTTCAAATCTTTAAGCATCGAAATAATCTTTCCAAACTGTTGATTGTCAGTTGTAGAAAGTTGAGTAATTTGAGGACTCAAGCTTTCATACAACGTAACATACTTCGTAACAACATCACAAACAATATCAACTTTCTTATGCAGAGTAGCATAATCATTCTGAATAACTACAACTTCACGCACCATGTCATCACGAACCTCTTGAAGCTTCAAATTCACATCCTCCCTCACTTTCTTCACATCCATAACAAATAAAGTACGATGTTCCTTTTGAACATTCGTTAACTCTTCCACAGCTCCCACATATTTCGAATTGAAAGAATTAATCCTCAACTCAGTGTTTTGATCATTTTGATCAACCTTCTCTAAGATTCTAGACTCGGTATCTCTAAGCATACCATTCATCTTGCTCATCATTCGTGCCTCACAAGCCTTCATTAGTCCATCAATTTCGAAAATTGATACTGAACTTCCTCCCCCCATGTCTGCTTGAGACTGAATAATTGAATTGAGCTTTTTATTCAGATTTTTGAATTATTTCATGGACATGAGCATATGATCAGGAAAGTCATCTTCTTCTTCTTCAAAAACCATATCATCGAAAGTACTGCTAAAGCCACTTTCTTCATTTTCAGATTCATCATTGGGTTTGGGTAGATCAGTGGATTGAGATGAATAAATGAATGTAAAAGGTTGGTGAATTATGTTTTGGAAGGTTGGTGAATCAGTGGTGGAAGTAGTAGGGATGATACATGGAGGTAAAGAAACAATAGTACTTGTAATTGGTTCGACATAAAAAATAACTGGAGTACCTTGTGAAGATTGAGTAGTTTCCTTTGACATATCTCCTTCACCCATGATGACATTTACATCCGTATCAGTTACGTTTGTAGTGATGTCTGAAGTTCGTACCTCCTCGTGAAATGATTTGGCAGACGAAACTTCGGGTGGTATGAGAACAGTCTTCTCAGGACTAGTAGGCTCTATAATAGGTTCGAGTTCAGGTGTTTCAGACACTTGTTCTTCTTCAGATGACTCCTTTGAAATTACTAACTTCCTCTTCTTGGTCTTCTTCTTTTTCTTCGAAATCTTCTTTTCCATATCTCAGCCTGTCGGTTCTTTGAGTGAGGAGAAACTGGAGTTGGGACTTCGCACATAACTACTCCTTGATGAGTAATATGAGGCTTGCGAACCACATTTAAAGCAGGAGAACTACCATACCTTAGTTTTAATCTACGAAAAACTCTAGAATTCGAAGGAATAGTTTTTGAGATTGGTTTTGTAACAACAGGTTCAATAGATTGTATCACAACTTTCAAGTCTAACTCATCAGCCTTCATCTTTTGGAGACTTTGATGTCTTCGTTTCTTTAACTGTGGGCTCAGGAATAATAATCTCAGTCATCTTTGTAGTCCTAGACTTCTTCGAAGGACCTACACCTTCTTTCGTTAGCAACTTCCCAGTTTCAACTTTGGGATCAATTGTGGTCATATAGTTAATAAGCATCGAATTCATTGGATCAACCTTTTTCAACATAGCATTTGGGATTCATGCAATATGGGAAAAAAACTTCTTTATCATCAGCCACTTCTTTTGGAAAATTATACTTCAAAAACTTTGTTGTTTCCTCCTCATTATCCACAATAATTCCCTCTTTATCATAAAAATATATGAGGATAAGACTCCAATATCATGCACATGAAATACCTTGCACAACATTCATATTCTCTACCCCCTCATTTTCTAGGTTTAAAACCCAACCTTCATAGACCGTAAACTCTGTTCTTGAGTTTACGGCCGTAAACTCGCCGAGTCTTCAAAAACCGTAAACACTAGCTCGACCGTAAACTCGTGTCCACGGCCGTAAACACCTTTTTGGTGGTACTTTTGGCTGAAAACTCATTTCTTCAATTCAAGCAAGTCTCGGATTTCGTTAAGGGTCTCGTACAACAACTCGGGAATCTTCATTTCAGTCAACAACTCCACGCAACAACAGTGAGTTCATACCCCTATATTTTTCCGTATGTTTAAGGTTTTCAGGGGGGAATACAAGCTAAATATAAATGTTTTCTTATAAGCTAAACATAAATGTTTTCTTACAAGCTAAACATAAACGTTTTCAGGAATATATATATATATATATATATATATATATATATATATATATATATATATATATATATATATATATAACTTATGCAAACTTCATGCTTTATTTCCCTTTTGTACTATGTTGAGCATAAGGGGTGTTTCCACTAAAAATTTGCATAGTTTTTACGGATACGTTATTCATTACGTGATACATGCAAACTATAATCGGTATAGTTTGGGATTTCTCTAAAAACTTATCAAGCATAGAAACTTCTCTACTAAACATATGTATTGGAACAGAAACCGGTTACAGTTTATCTCACTGCTTTATCATGATTTTCATAACTGTAATTTATCATTATTCACAGTGTACATTTGGATTTTTTTACTATGGTAGAACGCTACTGTATTACATGTAAACTAGATTGTACGATACTGTGAGGCGCTACTTCATTACTGTACCCTTAGGTGTACAGGAATAAATCCTACCACTGTATAACCAGAGTCTCTTGGAGGGAGAGCGTGAAATTTGAGAATAGATCTATTTGGGACAGACAATCCCACATCTGGACTGCTAGTATTCCAGAAAACATCATCATAAAAATACAAATGAAACAAATGTATCAATCATCACATCATATCAGAGTAACTTAAGAAAATAGGGAACTAGGTGGTGTGTGCTCTACAATCATCCCGAGCTCTTCCATTTGAAAGCCGAAGTACTTGAAACATAAAACCGAAACCGTAAGCATAAATCTTAGTAATTTCCCAAAAATACCACATAACATACAACCACAAAATATCATGTAACATACATAAAAATCACATGGGCTGCCCTATGGTCTTTACCTAGAATGCCATGGGCTACCCCCATGGTCTTTACCTGCAATTCCGTGGGCTCCCTTCATGGTTTGATATCCAAGGGGCATGGGCTACCCCTATGGTCTTTACCTAGAATGCCACGGGCTCCCTTCATGGTATGATATCCAAGTGTCATGGGCTACCCCCATGGTCATTCAGGCAAGTATCACATAGACAACTAGCATTCCATGAAACAAGTAATGGGACGACATTGGTGCATTCGAACCATGGATATAGTGAGAAGAGTCACCTCAAATAGCTAAAACCACAGATACTCTCTGACTGCAGATTAGCTAATAATCCCGCGCTATTAGTTACCTAAAAAAACATCAAATTAATAAATGGGTCACGAATCACCCTAAGAGTCCAAACTAGGGTAAAATACCTTTTTACCCTTCCGTATGCTTTGCCCAAGGCCCAATCCCAAACCAATAATCTAAAGGCCCAACTTCCATATAAACACCCAAGGCCCAATATGGCCCAATTTTACAAATTGGGCCCCCAAAACCCCTTTATGGGCCTAACATCCAAAGGAGCCCAAAAGAATTTAATGGCCCATCAAGGCCCAAACTATGAAAATCAAACAATAGCCCAAATGTCAAAATCCTAAAACGCCCTTCTGGGGAGTACGCTCAGCGTACTAAAGACGTAGGCCCCGTGTACTCGACTACAAAGCGCAACCTACAACAACCTGATGCACAATCCTCGCATTATGTTTAGAGTACTCCCTCGTGCGCCCAACGTACTAGTCAGGAGTCCAAAAACCATACTTTTCTCTTAATGGGTTAAGTCAAGATGTACAACATATAGATCTGATCCCTAACCAACATCTTAACCGGTAAAGTTTCCAACTTTACTCATAAACACGACTTAATAGGACTCAAAACTTAAAGAAGGACTAAATAAGAGCTTAATACACGCATGGACCAAAACCTTTCATAAAGTTTCCATTTTTATGAACAAGGACCTTGGTGGAGCTTAGATCTAACATCCACTACTTCTGGAGTAGATCAAAAGTTCACCTTTTCATCAAAGGACTTAATAATGCTAAAGAACACCATAAAATAGATCCGAACACAAAGATCATCAAGTTCAAAGCTATTTACCTTTCGAAGCTTGCAAATGGAAGGATACTCCTCGATCTAGAAGCTCAAGCCCCAAATCCAAATGATTCTCTTATTCTTCTCCTTCTCAAGACACCCATCAAGTGCATGCCTAGCTCAAAGTCACCAAATTGAATTTAGGATTCGATTCTAGGGTTAAAAATGGGTGGAGGCTGAAAGTATTAAGGTTTGGTGAAGAGAAAATGATTATGGAGTACGCCCTAAAATAGGGTTTACATGATTATGGAGTACGCCCCACGTACTCCCAGTACACTTAGCATACTACTCTCAATGACCATAATCCATCACCTTCGTACACCTAGCGTACACCGAGGTATGCCCAACGTACTTACCTTTGGTTTAGTATGCCCCGCGTACTCCCTATGTACCCCTCGCATACTAGGATTTTTCATTAAACCTTGCAACCTTGTGAAGGCCATAACTCCTTCATTATAAGCCTGATTCCGACGATCCTTATATCTACAAAGAGGTTACAATATGCTCTACATTTCTATCAAATTATACTAGCTTTAAGATTTCCCAAACAAAAATCCAATTTCCATAAAGGCCCGAGCTGACACTTTACCAAAATGCCCCTTGGGTCCAAAACACAAACTGAACACCCGGATCATCTAAATTACATCACCCACACCCAAATGGGAAACGATTTGGGGCAGGGCGTTACAAATCTCCCCCACTTAATTTAGATTTCTTCCTCTAAATCATTATTTGCCATCCTAACACGTCCAACAACCTGAGCAACACGGCCACAACCCCATGCATTCCATAACCATCCCAAAGCAACCGAACCCAACCCTAGAAGGGATCTCCAACCCGAAGATGATCGAATCCTTTCGCCACCTGAAAATAAAACCTTATGAAATAACCACAATCACTCAATCTGAAATCTGAAGTCTCGAGATGGTCTGACTCCTTGACAGACCGCCCGTACTGAACCATTGCTAAATCCATTCCACTTATCAACCAACTTTTGATAACTTCAGGTTCCCATTAGAAATCATAATCACACACCAATTATCCCTACAGAACACTTATAGTTGACAGAAGGCTCAGATAATCCTTCGATTAAGAGACTTATCCCTGCAATGGTTAGACTCAGACGAGAGTTGCATAACAGGATCAAATCATTTTCTCTAAGATTATCCAATCCCAACCGCAAGTGACCTAACATCTCCTTCGAATAACAAGCTACTCCACACATGAGCTCCAAATCAATAACACCTCCTTGACTTATCTTGTTGCCCTTCATAAATAGAACCAATCCAAGACACAATCTCAATGGATTGATGCATGCTCAAAACTAAATCCATTCATTACCCCAATCCTTAACCCACTAAAAAGAAAATCCTACACAAAACACTCGCGATTCCCAACTCTAGATCTCAACTGAAAACCAAACTGACACTTAACTCATAACTCGAGATCCACAAATTTGCACTTGAATTTCACCCAAAATTTTCTGATTCACGAAAACCCCTAACTAGATTGAGATATAAAGGCTCCCAAACTATCACTGGGACTACCAGTCTCATACCTAGTCCAACCACCAGGTTCCCAGGAGTCCAAATAATGAGGCTACCCAACCTATAAACTCCTCTACATCTAGTCTCCTCACTATCGCCTACCAGGGCCCTCGCGACATACTGCTCCGCTATTAGAAAATCTCCAAGGAATGCACAACTATATTTAACCAAGAGTGAGATAGAAATCTGAAAAGATGATACTAATTTAGAGCCACAACCTCACAAGGAATAGGCAAGAAACCCTAGATCAAGAGTTCTCAGTATATATCTTATGTCACTACATATAGTGCCTAAGGTATCCCACTAGACAATAACTAACCTATTGGTACTCTAACCAACATACTACTACTTCTACATCTTATCACACACAAGGATACATCTATGTCTAAAAAATCATTATAGCATAAAAACATCTTATACATAAGGATATATAACTAAATATGGTGGGCCAGCGTTGGTGTTTTCGACCTATGGGTACAATGAGGGAAACTCACTTGAATCGAAGAACCCATAAACACTATGACATGCTCAATTTCGGTATGGATTTCTCCCACGTACCTACTAGCACCAAAACATGGTATAATCTTAATCAACAATCCAAATCCTTCATATTTGACCCTAAGTCAAACTAGTCAAAATGTTAACAATCAACTTGGTGAAATTTAATGCCATGTCTTGGTCCTCTTCGGCCACATCATGGGAATGAACGATTAAATAGTAGACATGCAGGACATTGCCACATTGTGGCCTTTCTTGGCCACATCGTAGCAATGCCAGGACGATACAGTTGCGATTTTAAACTTTGACACGTCGTGGCTACTAGTAGAATGTCATTTCTCTCATTAAGAGCTCAATCCTTATAGATCTAAGCTCGTACTTTTAGATCTACTCTTCTACCCTGACTTAATGGATAAAGTTTCCAAATTTATCCATTAGGACTCCATTCTATAGCTAGATCTAGCATTATAAGTCTATTAAGTCCTAAATGAGTCTATAGCGTGAACATGGACACAAAATACACCAAACATGGTCCTTTTTATCAATCAACATAAGTCAAAGGACCAAGGAAAGCGACCAAAAGTTATGGAGTTCTACAAACTCCAAGAAAATCTAAGAGAGGGACCAAAACCTCCCAAATATGACCTACAACTTGAAACTAGAAGAAACGACGTCAAGGTATGAACTTTATACCTTCAACAATTTAGAAATCTGAAGAGAATGTTGGATCCAAACTTGCTTCTTGTTCCCTTGCGTCCTTGTGAACTTCCCTCTTCCACAGCTCCACCAAAAACCCAAGAACAAGGCTCAAAATCTAGCAAATGGACTCTGAATCATGCATGGAGGTCATGGTTTTGAGATGGAGAGGTGGAGGCTGAAGAGGATGCCCTAAACCTAAGGTTTATGGGCTTAAATTTGGAAAAAAACAACCCTAAAATTTAATGGGATTGGGATGCACCAACTGCCATGTCGTGACATTCTTATTGCCACATCGTCGCAGCCATCCAAAACACGTGTTTAACTTTTCCATGCCATGTCGTGGCCATCCATGCTCCACATCATGGCACTCAGTCTTTCACACAAATCCTACCTTTTATTCTTCCAAAACTCTCAGCTGACCTACACATGAAAATGGGTGTTACACAAAATCTCAAAGGAAATACTTAGATCCTTTTTTTTTCAGTCGAACTTTTGTTACTACTCAACATCTCCTCTGATGAGGCCTCTCCACCGGTGAATCTCTAGCAGCTATCACCTCTTATGTAAGTCTTCACATTGAGTCACTACTAAGATTGAACTCTTGCCAATGTATTTTAGGGAGTCTTAGTTAATCTCAAATATTGTTGATAACATCAATATTGTCTGGTTAAACCTAGATCAACTAACTTGATCCACTAATCATAATATGTGTATCGTTGATACACTTGTAACCCTTGGAAGGTATTACCACCTCTCTTAAACGGACATACTCCATCCCGAATGACCTCCTTCTAGGTGTCCCTTATTTTACGTATACACACCTTAGGTGATGACTTGACACAATAATATGAAGGAAAGACTCTCTAATTTGAAGTTGATCCTTATGTTGTAATTCTTTGGCACATAATAATCAAAGCCTATTACGGTTTGAATCAAATCTATAATTTTGGTATCTTCCTTGAGCACTTGATGCTCTCTATTGTGAACTATGCGACCTATTGAATTCCTTATCCAACTGACCCTTTGTTGTGAGGATAAATCATACATCCTTGAAGTCACGAACCTATATGGTTCTCTTTGCTATCTAAGCCACGCCCGCAAATATTGACAATTCTTAAATCCTATCAGACGCTTGGAAGAAAATACCAACCTTTCATTGAGAATCAAGAAACACATAGCATATGGCTAATCTAGTAGAAGACTTCCTTTTTCTTTTACCCA